>NC_080085.1:71081954-71681954 GCF_949987535.1 Balaenoptera acutorostrata
CAAAAGTGACAAAAGCAAAATAGAAAAAATGGACTCCTCAAAATTAAAAACTTCTGTGCTTCAAGGGACAACATCAAGAAAGTTAAAATATAAGCCACAGAATGAGAGAAAATATTTGCAAGTCACATACTTGATAATGGGCTAGAATCCAGAATATATAAAGAACCATTATAACCCAAAAATGAAAAGAAAAATAACTCAATTAAAAATGAGCATAATATCTGTGTAGACATTTCTCCAAAAACGATATTAGAATGGCCTATAAGCACATGAAAAGATGCTCAACATCATTATTCATCAAAGAAATGCAAATCAAAGCCACAATATACCATTCCACAACCATTAGGATGGCCATAATAAAAAAACATGGAGAATAATAAATGTTGATAAGGATTTGGAGAAATCTGAAGTCTCATGAATCCTGATGGGAATGTAAAATGGTATAGTCACTTTGGAAAAGAGTGTGCCAGTTCCTCAAAATGTTAAACACAGCATTACCACATGACCCTGCAATTCTACTCCTAGATATATACTCAAGATCAATAAAAACAAATGTCTACACAAAAACTTACACACAAGTGTTAATAGAAGCAGCAATATTTATAATAGCCAAATGGTTAGAACAACTCAGATGTCTATCAATTGATGAATGGATAAATAAATGTGGTATATCCATACAATCAAATATTATCCATCCATAAAAAGTAATGAAGTATTTTTTTTCACACCCACACACACTGTATTTTATTTTTACAAGAGATAAATAGACTGACATCAAGCATTGTACATGGATGACCACAACAAAAGCAACAATGATTGCAATTACCAAACATGAAACACACTCACATGTCATAATATTGACATTCAGTCCAGTAATCCTCCACTGTAAGAGCTCCTTTACTTTGCAGTGAAAATTGATTTGTATATTCTTTGCCTCTGAGTCCCTGTGGGATTTTTTTTAATTCAAACAGAAAGTCACAAAAATTATACTCACCCTCGTCAGTTCACTCAGTCCCATGTAATTTTTTTTTCATCTTGATATTTTATTAGCACTTTTATGAGTCCATCAGTTTTTCATTAGAGTTCTGAAAATGCTTATTCATTCAGTTCAACAGTATAGTCAGTTACCAGAAACCTGTACTTGTCAGTCTTTTCCATGAATTTCTTAAAGATGAAACCCTTTTATAGGAACATATTTGCAAAAGCATCAGAGTACACCCAGAACTGTCTGTAAATAACAAAAGACTTAAAAATGACCACAGTTAAAGATTTGATGAAAGTTCATAATAATGCAGTTGACAAGAAAATTAGTTATTTCTGAGATATACTTTTTAAAGTAATAACTAGGATTATGACTTATAACATTATATCACAACATATAAGATTTTTAGAAATTTCATGTAATGTCTGAAACATTTATATTAACATATTTCCATACAAATAACCCAATGAAAGTTTGGTATTAGTTGTTTTATTGTTTGTTTGTTTTTATACTGCAGGTACTTATTAGTCATCAATTTTGTACACATCAGTGTATACATGTCAATCCCAATCGCCCAATTCAGCACACCACCATCCCCACCCCACCGCAGTTTTCCCCCCTTGGTGTCCATATGTCCATTCTCTACATCTGTGTCTCAACTTCTGCCCTGCAAACTGGCTCATCTGTACCATTTTTCTAGGTTCCACATACATGCGTTAATATATGATATTTTTTTTCTCTTTCTGACTTACTTCACTCTGTATGACAGTCTCTAGATCCATCCAATTCTCAACAAATGACTCAATTTCGTTCCTTTTTATGGCTGAGTAATATTCCATTGTATATATGTACCACAACTTCTTTATCCATTCGTATGTCCATGGACATTTAAGTTGCTTCCATGAACTGGCTATTGTAAATAGTGCTGCAATGAATATTTGGGTGCATGTGTCTTTTTGAATTACGGTTTTCTCTGGGTATATGCCCAGTAGTGGGATTGCTGGGTCATATGGTAATTCTATTTTTAGTTTTTTAAGGAACCTCCATATTGTTCTCCATAGTGGCTGTATCAATTTACATTCCCACCAACAGTGCAAGAGGGTTCCCTTTTCTCCACACCCTCTCCAGCATTTGTTGTTTGTAGATTTTCTGATGATGCCCATTCTAACTGGTGTGAGGTGATACCTCATTGTAGTTTTGATTTGCATTTCTCTAATAATTAGTGATGTTGAGCATCTTTTCATGTACTTCGTGGCCATCTGTATGTCTTCTTTGGAGAAATGTCTATTTAGGTCTTCTGCCCATTTTTGGATTGGGATGTTTGTTTCTTTAATATTGAGCTGAATGAGCTGTTTATATATTTTGGAGATTAAGACTTTGTCCGTTGATTCGTTTGCAAATATTTTCTCCCATTCTCAGGGTTGTCTTTTCGTTTTGTTTATGGTTTCCTTTACTGTGCAAAAGCTTTGAAGTTTCATTAGGTCCCATTTGTTTATTTGTGTTCTTATATCCATTACTCTAGGAGGTGGATCAAAAAAGATCTTGCTGTGATTTATGTCAAAGAGTGTTCTTCCTATGATTTCCTCTAAGAGTTTTATAGTGGCCAGTCTTACATTTAGGTCTCTAATCCATTTTGAGTTTATTTTTGTGTATGGTGTTAGGGAGTATTCTACTTTCATTCTTTTACATGTAGGTGTCCAGTTTTCCTAGCACCACTTATTGAAGAGACTGTCTTTTCTCCATTGTATATCTTTGCCTCCTTTGTCATAGATTAGTTAACCATAGGTGCATGGGATTATCTCTGGGCTTTCTATCTTGTTCCATTGATCTATGTTTCTGTTTTTGTGCCAGTACCATATTGTCTTGATTACTGTAGCTTTGTAGTATAGTCTGAAGTCAGGGAGTCTGATTCCTCCAGCTCCGTTTTTTTCCCTCAAGACTGCTTTGGCTATTTGGGGTCTTTTGTGTCTCCAAAGAAATTTTAAGATGATTTGTTTTAGCTCCGTAAAAAATGCCATTGGTAATTTGATAGGGATTGCACTGAATCTGTAGATTGCTTTGGGTAGTATAGTCATTTTCACAATGTTGATTCTTCTAATCCAAGAACATGGTATATCTCTCCAACTGTTGGTATCATCTTTAACTTCTTTCATCAGTGTCTTATAGTTTTCTGCATACAGGTCTTTTGTCTCCCTAGGTAGGTTTATTCCTAGGTATTTTATTCTTTTTATTGCAATGGTAAATGGGACTGTTTCCATAATTTCTCTTTCAGATTTTTCATCATTAGTGTATAGGAATACAAGACATTTCTGTGCATTAATTTTGTATCCTGCAACTTTACCATATTCATTAATTAGCTCTAGCAGTTTTCTGGTGGCAGTTTTAGGATTCTCTATGTATAGTATCATGTCATCTGCAAACAGTGACCGTTTTACTTCTTCTTTTCCAATTTGCATTCCTTTTATTTCTTTTCCTTTTCTGATTGCTGTGGCTAGGACTTCCAAAACTATGTTGAATAATAGTGGTGAGAGTGGACATCCTTGTCTCGTTCCTGATCTTAGAGGAAATGCTTTCAGTTTTTCACCATTGAGAATGATGTTTGCTGTGGGTTTGTCATATATGACCTTTATTATGTTGAGGTAGGTTCCCTCTATGTCCACTTTCTGGAGAGTTTTTATCATAAATGGGTGTTGAATTTTGTCAAAAGCTTTTTCGGCATCTATTGAGATGATCATATGGTTTTTATTCTTCAATTTGTTAATATGGTGTATCACATTGATTGATTTGCGTATATTGAAGAATCCTTGCATCCCTGGGATAAATCCCACTTGATTGTGGTGTATGATCCTTTTAATGTGTTGTTGGATTCTGTTTTCCAGTATTTTGTTGAGGATTTTTGCATCTATATTCATCAGTGATGTTGGTCTGTAATTTTCTTTTTTTGTAGTGTCTTTGTCTGGTTTTGGTATCAGGGTGATGGTGGCTTCATAGAATGAGTTTGGGAGTGTTCCTTCCTCTGTAATTTTTTGGAAGAGTTTGAGAAGGATAGGTGTTAGCTCTTCTCTAAATGTTTGATAGAATTCACCTGTGAAGCCATCTGGTCCTGGACTTTTGTTTGTTGGAAGATTTTTAATCACAGTTTCAATTTCATTACTTGTGATTGGTCTGTTCATATTTTCTATTTCTTCGTGTTTCAGTCTTGGAAGGTTATACCTTCCTAAGAATTTGTACATTTCTTCCAGTTTGTCCATTTTATTGGCATAAAGTTGCTTGTAGTAGTCTCTTAGGATGCCTTGTATTTCTGCGGTGTCTGTTGTAATTTCTCCTTTTTCATTTCTGATTTTATTGATTTGAGTCCTCTCCCTCTTTTTCTTGATGAGTCTGGCTAATGCTTTATCAATTTTGTTTATCTTCTCAAAGAACCAGCTTTTACTTTTATTTATCTTTCCTATTGTTTTCTTTGTTTCTATTTCATTTATTTCTGCTCTGATCTTTATGATTTCTTTCCTTCTGCTAACTTTGGGTTTTGTTTGTTCTTCTTTCTCTAGTTTCTTTAGGTGTAAGGTTAGATTGTTTACTTGAGATTTGTCTTGTTTCTTTAGGTAGGCTTGTATAGCTGTAGTCTTCCCTTTTAGAACTGCTTTTGCTGCATCCCATAGGTTTTGGGTCGTCGTGTTTTCATTGTCATTTGTCTCTAGGTATTTTTTGATTTCCTCTTTGATTTCTTCAGTGATCTCTTGGTTATTTAGTAACGTATTCTTTAGCTTCCATGTGTTTGTGCTTTTTATGTTTTTTTCCCTGTAACTCATTTCTAATCTTATAGCGTTGTGGTCAGAAAAGATGCTTGATATGATTTCAATTTTCTTAAATTTACTGAGGCTTGATTTGTGACCCAAGATATGATCTATCCTGGAGAATGTTCCATGCGCACTTGAGAAGAACCTGTAATCTGTTGTTTTTGGATGGAATGTCCTATAAATATCGATTAAATCTATCTGGTCTATTGTGTCATTTAAAGCTTCTGTTTCCTTATTTATTTTCATTTTGGATGATCTGTCCATTGGTGTAAGTGAGGTGTTAAAGTCCCCCACTATTATTGTGTTACTGTCTATTTCCTCTTTTATAGCTGTTAGCAGTTGCCTTATGTATAGAGGTGCTCCTATGTTGGGTGCATATATATTTATAATTGTTATATCTTCTTCTTGGATTGATCCCTTGATCATTATGTAGTGTCCTTCCTTGTCTCTTGTAACATTCTTTATTTTAAAGTCTATTTTATCTGATATGAGTATAGCTACTCCAGCTTTCTTTTGATTTCCATTTGCATGGAATATCTTTTTCCATCCCCTCACTTTCAGTCTGTATGTGTCCCTAGGTCTAAAGTGGGTCTCTTGTAGACAGCATATATATGGGTCTTGTTTTTGTATCCATTCAACAAGCCTGTGTCTTTTGGTTGGAGCATTTAATCCATTCACGTTTAAGGTAATTATCGATATGTATGTCCCTATGATCATTTTCTTAATTGTTTTGGGTTTGTTTTTGTAGGTCCTTTACTTCTCTTGTATTTCCCACTTAGAGAAGTTCCTTTAGCATTTGTTGTAGAGCTGGTTTGGTGGTGCTGAATTCTCTTAGATTTTGCTTGTCTGTAAAGCTTTTGATTTCTCCATCAAATCTAAATGAGATCCTTGCCAGGTAGAGTAATCTTGGTTGTAGGTCCTTGCCTTTCATCACTTTAAGTATATCATGCCACTCCTTTCTGGCTTGTAGAGTTTGTGCTGAGAAATCAGCTGTTAACCTTATGGGAGTTCCCTTGTATGTTATTTGTCGTTTTTCCCTTGCTGCTTTCAATAATTTTTCTTTGTCTTTAATTTTTGCCACTTTGATTACCATGTGTCTCGGCGTGTTTCTCCTTGGGTTTATCCTGTATGGGACTCTGTGCGCTTCCTGGACTTGGGTGGCTATTTCCTTTCCCATGTTAGGGAAGTTTTCGACTATAATCTCTTCAAATATTTTCTCTGGTTCCTTTCTCTCTCTCTTCTCCTTCTGGGACCCCTATAATGCGAATGTTGTTGCATTTAATGTTGTCCCAGAGGTCTCTTAGGCTGTCTTCATTTCTTTTCATTCTTTTTTCCTTAGTCTGTTCCACAGCAGTGAATTCCACCATTCTGTCTTCCAAGTCACTTATCCGTTCTTTGCCTCAGCTATTCTGCTATTGATTCCTTCTAGTGTAGTTTTCATTTCAGTTATTGTATTGGTCACCTCTGTTTGTTTGTTCTTTAATTCTTCTAGGTCTTTGTTAATCATTTCTTGAATCTTCTCAATCTTTGCCTCCATTCTTATTCCGAGGTTCTGGATCATCTTCACTATCATTATTCTGAATTCTTTTTCTGCAAGGTTGCCTATCTCCACTTCATTTAGTTGTTTTTCTGGGGCTTTTTCTTGTTCCATCATCTGGTGTATAGCCCTCTGCCTTTTCATCTTGTCTATCATTCTGTAAATGTGGGGTTTTTTTTCCACAGGCTGCAGGATTGTAGTTTTTCTTGCTTCTGCTGTTTGTCCTCTGGTGGTTGAGGCTATCTAAGAGGCTTGATGGGAGGCTCTGGTGGTGGGTAGAGCTGACTGTTGCTGTGGCGGTCAGAGCTCAGTAAAACTTTAATCCACTTGACTGTTGATGTGTGGAGCTGGGTTCCCTCCCTGTTGGTTGTTTTGCCTGAGGCAACCCAACACTGGAGCCTACTTGGGCTCTTTGGTGGGGCTAATGTCAGACTCTGGGAGGTATCACACCAAGGAGTACTTCCCAGAACCTCCGCTGCCAGTGTCCTTGTCCCCACGGTGAAACAGAGCCAGCCCCCGCCTCTGCAGGAGACCGTCCAACACTAGCAGGTAGGTCTGGTTCAGTTTCCCCCAGGGTCACTGCTCCTTCCCCCAGGTCCCGATGCGCACACTATTCCGTGTGCACCCTCCAAGAGTGGGGTCTCTGTTTTCCCCAGTCCTGTTGAAGTCCTGCAATCAATTCCCACTAGGCTTCAGAGTCTGATTCTCTATGAATTCCTCCTCCCGTTGCCAGACCCCCAGGTTGTGAAGCCTGATGTGGGGCTCAGAACCTTCACTCCAGTGGGTAGACTCCAGTGGGTGGTATAAGTGTTCGCCAGTCTGTGAGTCACCCACCCAGCAGTTATGGGATTTGATTTTACTCTGATTGTGCCCCTCCTATCGTCTCACTGTGGCTTCTCCTCTGTCCTTGGACGTGGGGTATCATCCTTGGTGAAGTCCAGTGTCTTCCTGTCAATGATTGTCCAGCAGCCAGTTGTGATTCTGGTGCTCTCGCAAGAGGGAGTGAGAGCACGTCCTTTTACTCCGCCATCTTGGTTAATCCCTCCGTAATGAAGTATTGATTCGTGCTATAACATGCTTGAACCTTAGAAATATTACAGTACATGAAAGAAGCAAGACACTAAAGATTGCACATTATATTATTACATTTGTATGAAATACCCAGAATAAGAGTATCAATAGACACAGAAGGATGACTAGTGGTATTCAGGGCCCGGTGGGCTCTGAATATATATATATATATATTTCTT
Source organism: Balaenoptera acutorostrata (assembly GCF_949987535.1). Classification (NCBI taxonomy): domain Eukaryota; kingdom Metazoa; phylum Chordata; class Mammalia; order Artiodactyla; family Balaenopteridae; genus Balaenoptera; species Balaenoptera acutorostrata. Next base: position 71,089,521 of record NC_080085.1, read on the forward strand.
CAGAATATATTTAAATGTAGCAAAGCTAAAAGAAAGTAAAGGAACAGAATGAAAATGGAAAATGAGATATTCAGGGTAGGTGACCCAGAATAATAGAATGGTAGAGGGGAAATATATGACTAAATGCTAAGTTATTATTAAGGCCTAGGTTTAATTTTGGGTGTTGGATCTGTGGGTGATTATTACATTAGAAAAAGTGATTACTAAATTTAAAATGCACCTTGGCCTGCATTCTTTTTACCCCACTATTTTTTTTTCAGATTTGTGGGGAGATTTTATCGTGGTTACTTTATCTTTACAAGTCCTTCATTTCCTTTCATTTTGGAGGAATTTTTAAGTCCCTTTTGCGATCATAGTATAGATAGTTCTAGAATAAATTCTTAGCATTTATGCAGCCTTACCTTGTTTCAGATAGGAGGTTTTAAGTGGCTGGTCCATATGAATGTCATGAGATACCAATAAATAGAATACCTCACAACAAACACCTTCCCAAAGGGGCAAATGCAGCATCCTTATGCTCAGTTGCCTTTTTTCTTTTGATAGAAGGCTCTATTGTTCTTGTGGGAAAGTGGGTTTTTATGGCATTGGAAGAAGGTTGAACTAGGAAAAGTCTAGAAAAGAAGTGGTATGTGGAGGGTCTTAAACTTATGCGACAAGCAAAAATCTCCTCTGTAAATATTTATTCCTTTAACCTGAATTTGAGACATCATATCATCACCTCCCAAGAAGCCAGTGTACATCAAAAATAATAAAATTTAATTTTTGTATTAATCTCTGTCTTTATGTCGTTCAGGTCAATGTCACCTTCTTAGAGAGTCTTTCCCTGGACATCGTACCTAAAACACATCTTATACTCTATCACTGTCTATCTTCTTACTTTTCTTTATACTTTCTTTATAATATCTATCATAGTACCTAATATTGTATTTTATACTTAGTTGTTGTTAATTTTTTATTGCATTTCCCCTAAGATGTAAGCTCCATAAGAGTAAACATTTGTTTCATTCATTGTTGTATCTTGATCACTTAGAATAGTGCCATTCACTGTCAGAAGAGTGACCCTCTCTCTGGGGCTCCTCAGGAAGGTCATGGTTTCCAAAGCAAGGTTTCAGGGTATTCCAGCACCAGCAACAAAATATACTATTTGCAATGTTAATTGATGCTGCTATTAGATATACTTTTCAAAATAAGGAGACGTAGAGTTTCTTACCAAACATTCCTTGGTGTAGGCATTTTTCATTAAATGCAATGAATACATCCTGAAAATGTCTGAAAACAGACCCTTGAAAATTGACTTATCTGTTTCTATGTGTATTGATTTCTTGCTGTTGATATAACAAATTAGCACAAATTTAGTGGCTTAAAACAACACAAATTTATTATCTTACAGTTCTGGAGGTCAAACAACCAAAATGGGTTTCACTGGACTAAAACCAAAGTCAGCAGGGCTGATTCTCCTTGGAGGCTTTAGGGGAGAATCCATTTCCTTTCCTTTTCCAGTTTCTAGAAGCTGTCTATATTCCTTGGCTTGTGGTTCCCTTCCTGTCTCTTCAAAGACAGCAATAACTAATCAAGTCTTTTTTCACATGACAGCACTCTGACAGACTCTTTTCCTTTTCTTCCACTTTTAGGGACCTTTGTAATTATGGTAGGCTCACTTGGATAATTCAGGATAATCTCTCCATTTTAAGGTCAAATAAATATTTAGAAATCTTCATTCCATCTGCAACCTCAATTCCCCTTTGCCATATAATATTACATATTCAAAGTTTCTGGGAATTAGGTCATGGATATCTCTGGAGGACCAGTATTCTGCCTATTACACAGTCACCAGTCATCATTTGGACATGTTTATTTTCTTTTAGGCCAAGTCAAAGTCTTTTCTGGAAGAAGGCAGGTATATTTATAAAAGTATTCATTAAATTTAGATATTGTTCATAAAATCTCCATTGATTTATTGAAGATCTACTGAGTACTTAGTATGCATAGGACATAATAAATATGACACATTTCCTGCTCTTGAGAAGCTCTTATCTCTACAGTTGATGGATTTTCAGGGGCAGACACTCCTAAATTTTTAGTTTTCTGCTTCGCTGCCCTCCTAACCCAGCTGCTTTGTGTAGTTAATGATCTGTAAGCAGATATGTAAATGTATTTAGGGAACTCCGTAATTAAAGGAGCCCTGCAGTGAATCTTCATGCAAAGCAAATAATTGTTTCATAATGCAAACATCACCCCTGATATATCCATCTTGTAACTTCGTATTTGAGCAGACATAAAGCTCCTCACTTTAAGAATGCCTGTCAAATTCTACCCTTTATCCAGGCCAAATAAGCCAGAAATTTCCTGGGACAACAACATCACCTACCTACTGGCATAGGAAGCAGCCAAATTTTCTTTTGTATTCCCTCCATTTTCTCCCTTAAGGGGATTATGCACACACTACCTTCCCTGTTTTATTCTGTGTCCCTCTGTTCACATTTCAGTTAGTTTTACATTTGGCTATTTCTTTCAAAATATCTTCTTTAATCCAATTATAGTTCTATTTTCCTTGCCAAATGTTTCCTGCTTTATTACATAAAAAGTTCTCTCTTGCTTACAACACATATTTCATTCCATTTTAAAACCAAACAAAAGAGCCAAATTCCCTAGGCATGATTTATAGGCTTTTACTCAGATGTTTATCAGAGAAGCTTATCACATATTCTTAAGGAGTGTTTGAGAGTGAAAACTACCGTTATATATAACCACCAAAGTACCTTAAAGTGGCCACTAGTTCTCATCTGATTCTTCCCCAAAGAATTCTACTACTTCCTTATCTTTGTTACATTCAGAGATTAGTACCTTTATACTCAGGTTCATAGGTTACAGCACATTAACACCGTTATGATGAAGGGCACAAAGCAGCTCTGATATATACAGATTCTTCACACACAACTGTGGCAAGATTTAGCTCCTTGGCACCCCAGCCGAGGTTCTCTTTTAGTAAGAGATTATGACTGTTATGTAAGAAAAGGGGTTCACAGGCTTTACCCCTTATTTACCCCTTAAGCTTAGCTGTTTAAGCTTGAACAACTCATATAACCACTCTGAGCTCCAGTTTCATCATCTGCCAAGTGGAGACAACCTTGTCCTTTGCTCATATCATTAGTTACTTTCACTCTCCCCTCTAGAAATCATAATTGTTAGATAAAGTAAGAATTAATATGAGTAAAGATCAGCACATTCAGCCCTTCAAATTTTCAGGCTCGAAGTTTACCATCCAGGAGAAGAATCACCAGAGAAATCCCAACACATTATCATAAACCACCACTATCATCATCATCACCACCATCACACCACCACCACCTTACTTTTATCCATAATATTAGTCTATCCCTTATTTAAATTACCTCAGTTAGACTCAAACATTAAAACATTTAAAAAAAAAACCAACACACATGTCTGTACTCATGGGTCACACACCATAAGGTCATGTGGGGAAAGTACTCTATTTTCATTCCCAGGTCCCATTACTTTCACTCATACATGCAGTCTCTTCACATATTTATGTCACTTTGCTGGCCCCAGAAGATGTTTGAATTAGAAACTTCATCAACTGCCTTTTTTTCACTCTTAACTCACTCATCCTGAATTTATAACCTAAAGACTCAGCCTAGAATTGTGTGTTCTTTGACACACAATCAATCCTGAAAACTCAGTCATGACTTTTAGCATCTCCTCACTTTTACCCTTCTTCCCCTATGAATTTGGTTCCAGCTTTATCTCACATTGCCCCAAAACAATCTACTACCCACTCTACCTTCTTCTAGGGACTAACCTCAAAAACTGGGCTGAGGCTGTGTGTATCCACCATAGAACAGTCATACTCTAATCTAATAAGCCATTCCCAAATTACAATATTCAAGGTAAGTAAAAGGCTATTTCATATACCTTATGATTGTTCTTATTACTATATTTTGGTTTTGTTTAAATGCTTATGTTCTAGTAAGATTACTGGTTTCATTTTTTTCATTGAAAATATAAAATATTTCTGCTTCTGTAGGCTGACCTGAGACTATAATTACTGTTTTACCTGCTCTTAAATTCAAGACTATTTACATATCACAACAAATTTTAAATATAACTCTAAATTAGCAATAAATGTATTGATTTTATTAAAAATCAGTAAATATGAAAATGGATAAAATAATATCCCTCAGTTATAACCAAAATTTTGAACAAAATAACTATGTAGCATGATTTGAAGAAATATGTAGTAAAGTGTTCTGACCCAGATTATCAACTCTTGTGTCAGCATTTTACAATTGTACGTTCATTCCTTTGGGCTTTGAATGCTTATTTTTCCATGAAAGAGGTCACTGTAAATATAAATAAAGTGGAAGGTTTTAAGTCTTAGCAGATAACAGATTTAGGTGATGTGATAGGCAGAATTCTAAGAATGGCACCCTGTGAATCTCCTGTATATACCCTCCCCTTTGAATGAGGGTAGAACCTGTGAATATGATAAGATACACTCTTTTGATTTTGTCACATTACATGGCAATGAGAGTCTATCTGGGTGGATCTAATCTAATCATAATAAGCCCTTTAAAGGCAGAGAGTTTAAATGGGGTATCACCTCACACTGGTCAGAAGGGCCATCATCGAAAAATCTACAAACAATAAATGCTGGAGAGGGTGTGGAGAAAAGGGAATCCTCTTGCCCTGTTGGTGGGACTGTAAATTGATACAGCCACTATGGAGAACAGTATGGAAGTTCCTTAAAAAACTAAAAATAGAACTACCATAAGACCCAGCAATCCCACTACTGGGCATATACCCTGAGAAAACCATAATTCAAAAATAATCATGTACCACAATGTTCATTGCAGTAGTATTTGCAATAGCCAGGACATGGAAGCAACCTAAGTGTCCATCGACAGATGAATGGATAAAGAAGATTGGCACATATATACAATGGAATATTACTCAGCCATAAAAAGAAACGAAATTGAGTTATTTGTAGTGAGGTGGATGGACCTAGAGTCTGTCATGCATAGTGAAGTAAGTCAGAAAGAGAAAAACAAATACCATATGCTAATGCATATATATGGAATCTAAAAAAATGGTACTGGTAAACCTAGTGACAGGGCAGGAATAAAGATGCAGATGTAGAGAACAGACTTGAGGACACAGGGGTGGAAGGGTGAGCTGGGACAAAGTGAGAAAGTAGCCTTGACATATATATACTACCAAATGTAAAATAGATAGCTTGTGGGAAGCTGCTGCCTAGCACAGGGACATCAGCTCAATGCTTTGTGACAACCTAGAGGAGTGGGATAGGGAGGGTGGGAGGGAGGCGTAAGAGGGAGGGGATATGGGGATATATGTATACATATAGCTGATTCACTTTTTTATACAGCAGATATTAATACAACATTTTGAAGCAATTATACTCCAATAAAGGTAAAAAAAAAAAAAGGCAGAGAATTTTCTCCCACTGGCAGTGGAAGAAGGATTCAGAGATTTGACGTAAGAAAAGGATTTGATGAATTATTTCTGCCCTTGAAGATGGATTAGGCCACGTGAGAAGGAAAGCAGGTGGCCCTATAAAAGCTAAGAGCAACCCCTTATTAACAGTCAGCAAAGAAATGGGGACCTCAGACCTATGACCACAAGGCATCTAATTCAGCCAACAATGTGAATGAAAATGGAAGTAGAGTCTTCTCAGAGCCTCCAGTTGAATCAAACCCAAGCAACACCTTGATTTTGGCCTTGTGAGAACCTAAGTAGAGAATCTAGCTGAGTTTGCCATGACTTCTGACCTATAAAACTCTGAGCTAGTAAATGGGGTTGTTTATGTTGCTAAACTTGTGATAATTTGTTATTCAGCAATAGAAAACAAATACTGTACAACTGACAATCTTAATACCTATCATCTTTATTGATAACTATTCATCAGGAGCAAGTAAGATGGAGGTAGGTGAAATAGAGGAGAGATAGTCATGAATCAGAGACAATCTCATTCATAGTTTTGCTGAGGTTAAATCCTTAATACTGCTATATCAGTTACCTTAAATTATACTCATTTCCAGTTCTTAGTTTGCCCTAGTCTACTGTTTTCAGTGGCTGTCATATCTGAGTCTCAAGTCACCAGGCATTTCTAATGACCACATGAAATGGTTTCAATAAAATCTTTACTTAAGCAGATTTCTTCCTACAAATAACAAAGTCTCATTATCAGTTAAAGTTACTATTGCTCCTGCTCCAATTATTGGCAGGTTGAACATCATTTATTCACTAATTAATCATCACTACAGAGATTAGTACTAACATGTCATGTCATTATTAAATTGTAAAAATGATTTCATCCAAACAGTTATTTCAACCAAAATGTTCCAAGATTGAGTAAAGGAAGTCACTCAAAGTTTGCCAAATGTATCTTATTTTATGATTTTTGTTCTCAGTCTTTCTGAGTGTGCAGTCAGGATACAATATTTATAGCATATGTTATTTTAAAGATTCATTTCATGTATATGGCACTTTATGTCTGTGACCCAGTATACTGTGAAATCTTTTGTCACTGCACATTTCTGGCTGCTCATTGAGGTGAGAAACAGCAGGCTATTCAGCCTGTCTAGAGTATAATCTCAAATCCCTTGGAGCAAGGTATTTCAACAACTGCATATAATGGTTATGGAATTGACTTTCAACTTCTGTTTGTAGGGGTTCTTCTGTCTTGACATTTAAAAATAAATGTATGGCATATCTGTTTGCTGTTGCAGTCAAATACAATTTTTAATGACCTTTTCTTTCTCTTCCAAAACCTTGTGGCTTTTCTCTCAATTACAATTCAGGATACATATATTGTTGCTTGCTATTTAAAAAAAAAAAAATAACATGGGAAGAAAACTACCCCCCCCATTAAAAAATTCCTGCCAGTTACAGACCGGCCATTTTTTTAAATTTATGATTGAAGTGTTTCATTTATTAAGATTAGAAGAATGGGGGCTTCCCTGGTGGCGCAGTGGTAGAGAATCTGCCTGTCAATGCAGGGGACACGGGTTCGAGCCCTGGTCTGGGAAGATCCCACATGCCGCGGAGCAACTAGGCCCGTGAGCCACAACTACTGAGCCTGCGCGTCTGCAGCCTGTGCTCCGCAACAAGAGAGGCCGTGATAGTGAGAGGCCCGCGCACCGCGATGAAGAGTGGCCCCCACTTGCCGCGACTAGAGAAAGCCCTCGCACAGAAACGAAGACCCAACACAGCCAAAAATAAATAAATAAACAGAGTTCCCTTTAAAAAAAAAAAAAAAAAAAAAAGATTAGAAGAATGTATCTGAGATGAACATAAGTCTGTTGTCTCCCACCTTCACTCTCCAGCTCCCATCCTGAAGCCTTATGGTAATGACTGTTCTGCTACTGAGGTCATCTTGTCAAGGAATATTTTACTGAGTAAATAAATAAAGTGCAGTGTGTGCTTTGACTGTGCACTGTTGACTTCTGCAGACATAATTTAAAGGATATTATTATGAATATCATAGGTGGTTAATGTAAATGATGGAGAAACCAAAGGTCAACCACATCATAACAAATACAGTATATATTTCTCAAGGCTAGAAATAGTGGAAATTGGAATTGAAAATTCACTATTAGAATATAGAGCCTAGAAAACACCACGATGCCTGACAGGCTGCTCTCAAGAAGCTTTGTGAACATTTTCTAGGAAGCACATCACATCTTACCAAAATCACAAAAACTTTAGTAGAACATACTGTTGAAAGCATAGTCTTTTATATTAGTCATTGATACTAATTAATGATTTACATAAAAAATTAGCTTTTAAAATTCAATTCTAGAGAAAAAGTTCCCTCTCCCAGGAAGCTGGCCCATTTCCTTCTATCAGGCTACCCATTTTATTCCTCGTTAACTGTAGCTGACATGACTCTCAGTGCTAAAATTATAGCTCAAGTATTCTAACTATATCAACTTAGTCATTTGGTATGTTCATGTTCCCTCATTTTACCTTTTCATAAAATTTGCCATTGAAATGTATTGGTCACTCATACTTTATAAAACTGCTTTTATCCTTTATGAAACCAAAGAGAGTATAACATAAATAAATAAGCATTTTATTATTTTGAAATGGGGATTGTGGATGGGTTGAAGGAGTAGATAAGGGGCAGAAGGGAGATTAGTCTTCTTCCCAGGAGGACTTGAAACCATCCTACTACATTATAGATAATATACTTTAGAGGCCTAGATACATAGAAACATCATTTCACTACTTCATTTCTTTTTGCAACAATTACAGGCATCAAATAACTTCTATGTTCTGTTACTTTTGTTGTTTTAATCTTGGGGTCAGACAGGAGAGATACCAAAATTCCATGCTTACTTGGACTCATCAATCTAATTATTAATATTTTCCTAGTATTTCTGATATATACTTTTTTGCCATTATTTTTATTTATTAAGTTTTAAAGTATTGGGGGATCTCAACATTTGCAAAGATAAACATTTTTTCTAGAAATCATTCTTTCTAGGGAAGACTTTCATTTGTCTGAACATCTAAAAATAAGTAGAAGTATAGTGAGATATTTTTATTCATTCATTCATTTGACAAATACATTTAGGGTCTCCTCTGAGTAAAGCATTGTGAGGGTTGTTGGTGATACAGCAGCAAATCAGAAAATCAAAGTCTTTACTCTCACAGACCTCATATTCTAGTGGTGTAAAGAGAGTTTTTATCTAAATAAATAAATATATATGTTCCAGTAGGAATACATGCCAATTAAAAAAAATAAAAAAGGGTAATAAAGTAGAGAGCAACATAGGGAGTCGGTAGGTAGGTTGAGCATCTTTAGTTAAGGCAATCTGGAAAAGCCTCTCAGAGGAGGTAATATTTTAATTGAGACTTTCAAATATATAATGATAAACATCTATGTATAATTATATTGCATGCATTGAAAAAGTAGTTATTGAACTCCTACAATTATTAGGCACTGTGTTAAGGTTCTGAGTATAAAAAAAGTGAACAAAAACAGATATGTTTATGATTAGTGTGAGATACTAACAAACCATGGATGGCAACTAAAATAAATGTAAAAGGATATATGCTATGAAGTAAAGTGTGATGGTTCTAGGAAAGCATATAACAAGAGCAGCTGAACAAGTCATAGAAATGATAATGGAGCAGAAAACTGAAAGAAAAGTAAGAGCTATATAAGACAAGAACAGAAAGAATATTTCAGCAGAGAGAACAACATGTGCAAAGGCCCTACATTGGATGAGGGTATGACACCATTGAGAAAGTGAAAGAAAGAATGTGGTTAAGAATAGAAGGAAAGGAAGTTCTTGCTGTAAGATGGGGTTGGAGGGTAAGTTGGGTCCAGACCATTCAGGGCATAATTTTATTCTGTATTCTAAGAACAACTGGGAGCCATATAAGGCTTTTTAAAGCAAGAGAGTGATCATTAGTCATGTATTAAAAAAAAAAAAGCTGTAGCTTCTGTAAAAAGAAAGGATTGGGTGTCAAGGAAGGATAGATGTGGAGAGACTAGTCCAGGAGTTTAATGTGGTTGCCTCAGTCAGGGTGATGTTGTCTTGGGCTTTGGTGGTGACAGTGGTAGTAGAAATGTGGAAGAAAGATCTATTTTAGCGTTCTTTGTGAAGTAAAATCCACATAATAAATTCATGAATAGGGAATGGAAGTGAAAGAAAGGGGTGCCTAGCACAACTTCTAGGTTTCTAGCTACTCAGCTGAATGGATGGCAGGGCCTTTAACCAAGATAAAGAACACTAAAAAAGGCCAGAGATATTACCATGAGTTTTGAACATAACTGAGTTTCATATATGACTCTCTTATGTTCATGTATTTGTAAGACTGCTGTTTGGGATACAATTGTCATCCTAGCATTCCTGACTGAGATGATTGGCCCAGAAAGTACCCCAAATCAGCTATTATGAGAATGCACTCATGGGGATTTATGCTATCTGAAACTCCTGCCATTAGGACCCATCTAATCTCAATCTTTTATACAGGTCTCAGACCCAGATAGTGCCCCAAATTGGGCACAGTGTGTCTTATGGACCCTAAAATAAAGCTAATATTTACTTAGAACTTACTACATGTCAGAAAATGCTTAAATAATTTTATATGGATTATTTCATACAGTCATCTCATCAGTCTAATGAGATAGATACTATTTTGTCAATCACATTTACATCTAGGGAAACTGAGACTTTCAGCAATGAAATAACCTGGTGAGTGGATAGCAGCCAGGATCCCAGAACTTGTGCTCCTGGTCATTATATGGTTCTCCCTTAATATCCAAGTAAAGTCACTGTGCTATTTTACCTGGATACTCAAGTATAGTTCAGACAAATGTTCACTGTCTTTGCCCCCACCCAAGCAGTTGTATTCTGAATGTTCTTTTCCTCGCCAAAAGAGTGAACACTCACTTCCCCTGCTGCCAATTGCTCTTGTATATACTGAAGTTCCAAACACCTACTTATAGGTTAAAAGGACCACCATACTTATAAGATCTTCCATCCAAGCTACATCAAATGCCCACAGTCTTTAAAAGAAAACAATACACCATGTCTTTTATCCCAGTTTTCATCAAAAAGTCCATTTGTTTTATAAATCTAGCTAAATCTTATTTCCGTACATGTAGCATTATTTCTATTTAAAAGATGAAAGTTTTTGTACCTTAACAATGTATTTGTACAACAAAACATTAACAATTTTCTTTAAATGATCAATCTTTTATAATGACAATAGTTGAAAGTGAAGATTTTTTTATATCATTAGGAATAATATATATTCTTTTAATTAAAAATTATTTATAAAATATCTCAAACGTGCATAAAGTAATATGGTAGATATGTAGCCACCAACCATATTTAATAGATCTACAACTTTGTCATGCTTACATTGAAGATGCTCTCTAATATTTTTAACAGATAAAACATTAGAAAAACAGTTAAATCCCCACTATCATCTCCCATCTCTTCCACCCCTATTCCTCAGAGGTAAAATACCTCATAGTTGAGCCATATTATACCCATTCATAGTTTTGTAACTTTATAATGCACTGTACATCACATTCTGATGTGCTTCTTTCTTAGTTTTTTTTGAGTTGTATCCATATTGTTACTTAGAAAATTCATTCATTCATTAAGACAGCTGTATAGTATTCATTTTTGTGAATAAACCACGATTGATATACCCATTTCTAGAAAGATGGACAAGTAGGTTATTTGCATTTTTTAAACTATTACAATAAACATCCCATTGCATGTTCCCTGTACACACATATAAGGTTTTCTCAAGGGAAAATTCCAGGAGGTAGATTTTCTGAGTCATAGAATAATTTCCTTTCCATTTTTTATTAAAGTATAGTACATTTAAAATATTATGTTAGGGCTTCCCTGGTGACACAGTGGTTAAGAATCCACCTGCCAGGGCTTCCCTGGTGGCACAGTGGTTGAGAGACTGCCTGCTAATGCAGGGGACATGGGTTCGAGCCCTGGTCTGGGAAGATCCCACATGCCGCGTAGCAACTGGGCCCGTGAGCCACAACTACTGAGCCTGTGCGTCTGGAGCCTGTGCTCTGCAACAAGAGAGGCCGCGATAGTGAGAGGCCTGCACACCACGATGAGGAGTGGCCCCCGCTTGCCGCAACTAGAGAAAGCCCTCACACAGAAATGGAGACCCAACACAGCCATAAATAAATAAATAAATAAAAATTAAACTTTAAAAAGAATATCACCAAACATTCCGAGAAGCAACTGGCCCTGAATCTGATCAGGGACCACTTCTAATCTCTTAAAAAAAAAAAAAAATCCACCTGCCAATGCAGGGGACACGGGTTCGAGCCCTGGTCTGCAAGGATCCCACATGCCACGTAGCAACTACACACGTGTGCCACAACTACTGAGCCTGCGTTCTACAGCACGCGAGCCACGACTACTGAGCCTGTGAGCCACAACTACTGAAGCCCGCACACCTACAGCCCGTGATCTGCAACAAAAGAAGCCACTGAAATGAGAAGCCCGTGCACCGCAACAAAGAGTAGCCACTGCTCACGGCAACTAGAGAAAGCCTGCATACAGCAACGAAGACCCAACACAGCCAAAAAAATTAAAAAATAAAATAAATAAAATAAAATATATTAGTTTCAGGTGACCAACATAGTAATTCATTATTTTATAGATTATACTCCTTTAAAAATTATTATAAAATATTGGCTGTATTCCTTCTGCTGTACAATATATTCTTATAGATTATTTTATACATAGTAACTTTTAATCTCCTAAACCTATCTTTCCCTTCCCCGCTTTACTCTCCTCACAAGTAACAACTAGTTTTTCTCTACATCTGTGAGCCTGTTCCTGTTTTGTTATATTCATACATTTGTTTCATTTTTAGATTCCATAAATAAGTGGTAACCTGCAGGACCTGTCTTTCTCTGACTTAATGCACTAAGCATAAAAGCAACCAAATCCATATATATATATATATATATATATATATATATATATATATATACATACACATACATACACACACACACATATATATAAATATATAAATATATATATATATATATAATTTTTCTTTATCCATTCATTTGTTGATGGAACTTAAATTGCTTCCACATCTTGGCTATTGTAAATAATGCTGCTATGATTGGGGTGCATGTGTTTTTAAAATAAGTAATTTTGTTTTCTTCAGGTATATACCCAGGGATGGGATTGCTGGATCATATGTAGCTCTATCTTTAGTTTTTGAGGAACCTCCATAATGCTTTCCATAGTGGCTGCACTAATAAACATTCTCAACAACAGTGCACTAGGGTTCCCTTTTCTCCACACCAAATTTTCTTCTCTCCAGTGTTTTTGACGATAGCCATACTGACAGGTGTGCTGTGATATCTCACTGTGAATTTGATTTGCATTACTCTGATAATAAGCAATTTTGAGCATCATTTCAGGTGCCTGTTTGTCATCTGTATGTCTTCTTTGGAAAAATGTCTATTCAGGATATTGCCCATTTTTAATCAGGTTTATTTGTTTGTTTACATATTGACTCGTATGGCTGTTTGTATATTTTGGATATTAACACATTATCGGCCATATCATTTGCAAATATTGATATTTTCTCCCATTCAGTACATTCTCTTTTTGGTTGCTGATGGTTTCCTTTACTGTGAAAAAGTATTTGGGTTTAACCCAGTCCCATTTGCTTATTTTTTTAACATCTTTATTGGAGTATAATTGCTTTACAATGTTGTGTTAGTTTCTACTGTATAAAAAAGTGAATCAGCTATATGTATACATATATCCCCATATTCCTTCCCTCTGGTGCCTCCCTCCCTATTCCACCCCTCTAGGTTGTCACAAAGCACCAAACTGATCTCCTTGTCCGATGAAGCTGCTTCCCACTAGCTATCTATTTTACATTTGGTAGTGTATATATGTCATCAATGCAACTATCTCATTTCATCCAAGCTTGCACTTCCCCCTCCTCATGTCCTCAAGTCCATTCTCTACGTCTGGATCTTTACTCCTGTCCAGCCCCTAGGTTCATCAAAACATTTTTTTTTTTTACTCCATATATATGTGTTAGCGTACGGTATTTGTGTTTCTCTTTCTGACATGCTTCACTCTGTATGACAGACTCTATATCCATCCAACTCACTAAAAATAACTCAATTTCATTTCTTTTTATGGCTGAGTAAAATTCCATTGTATATATGTGCCAATCTTCTTTATCCATTCATCTGTCAATGGACACTTAGGTTACTTCCAGGTCCTGGCTAGTGTAAATAGTGCTGCAATGAACATTGTGGTGCATGCCTCTTATTGAATTATAGTTTTCTCAGTGTATATGTCCAGGAGTGGGATTGCTGGGTCGTATGGTAGTTCTATTTTAACTTTTTTAGGGAAACTCCATACTGTTCTCCATAGTGACTCTATCAATTTACAGTCCAACCAACAGAGCAAGAGGATTCCCTTTTCTCCACACCCTCTCCAGCATTTATTGTTTCTAGATTTTTTGATGATGGCCATTCTGACTGGTGTGAGGTGATATCTCATTGTGGTTTTGATTTGCATTTCCCTAATGATTAGTGATGTTGAGCATCCTTTCATGTGTTTGTTGGCAATCTGTATATCTTCTCTGGAGAAATGTCTATTTAGGTCTTCTGCCTATTTTTGGATTGGGTTGTTTGTTTTCTTGATATTGAGCTGCATGAGCTGATTATATATTTTGGAGATTAATCCTTTGTCTGTTGATTTGTTTGCAAATATTGACTCCCATTCTGAGGGTTGTCTTTTTATCTTGTTAATGGTTTCCTTTGCTGTGCAAAAGCTTTTAAGTTCATTAGGTCCCAATTGTTTATTTTTGTTTTTATTTCCATTTCTCTAGGAGGTGAGTCAAAAAGGATCTTGCTATGATTTATGTCATAGAGTGTTCTGCCTATGTTTTCCTCTAACAGTTTTAAAATATCTGGCCTTACATTTAGGTCTTTAATCCTTTTTGAGTTTACTTTTGTGTATTGTGCTAGGGAGTGTTCTAATTTCATTCTTTTACATGTAGCTGTCCAGTTTTCACAGCACCACTTATTGAAGAAGCTCTCTTTTATCTATTGTATGTTCCTGCCTCCTTTATCAAAGATAAGGTGACCATATGTGTGTGGGTTTATCTCTGGGCTTTCTATCCTGTTCCATTGATCTATATTTCTGTTTTTGTGCCAGTACCATACTGTCTTGATGACTGTAGCTTTGTAGTAGAGTCTAAAGTCAGAGAGCCTGATTCTCCAGCTCCATTTATCTTTCTCAAGATTGCTTTGGTTATTTGGGGTCTCTTGTGTTTCCTTACAAATTGTGAAATTTTTTTCTAGTTCTGTGAAAAATGCCACTGGTAGCTTGATAGCGATTGCACTGAATCTGTAGATTGCTTTGGGTAGCATTGTCATTTTCACAATGTTGTTTCTTCCAATCCAAGAACATGGAATATCTCTCCATCTGTTTGTATTATTTTTAATTTCTTTTCATCAATGTCTTATAGTCTTCTGTATACAGGTCTTTTGTCCACTTAGGTAGGTTTATTCCTAGGTATTTTATTCTTTTTCTTGCAGTGGAAAATTGCAGTGTTTCCTTAATTTGTCTTTCAGATTTTTCGTCATTAGTGTTTAGGAATGCAGAGATTTCTGTGCATTAATTTTGTATCCTGCTACTTTACCAAGTTCATTGATCAGCTCCAGTATTTTTCTGGTAGCATCTTTAGGTTTCTCTACATATAGTATCATGTCATCTGCAAACAGTGACAATTTTACTTCTTTTTCTATTTGGATTCCTTTTATTTCTTTTTCTTCTCTGATTGCTGTGGCTAAAACTTCCAGACTATGTTGAATAATAGTGGTGAGAGTGGGAAACCTTGTCTTTTTCCTGATCTTAGAGTAAATGGTTTCAGTTTTTCACTGTTGAGAATGATATTGGCTGTGAGTTTGTCATCTATGACCTTTTTTATGTTGCGGTATGTTCCATCTATACCTACTCTCTGGAGCGTTTTTATCATAAATTGCTGTTGAATTTTGTTGAAAGCTTTTTCTGAATCTATTGAGATTATCATACTTTTTTTCTTTCTATTTCTTAATATGGTGTATCACATTGATTGATTTGTGTATATTGAAGAATCCTTGCATTCCTGGGATAAACCCCACTCGATCATGGTGCATGTTCCCTTTAAAGTGCTTTGGATTCTGTTTGCTAGTATTTTGTTGAGAATTTTTGCATCTGTGTTCATCAGTGATATTGGCCTGTAGTTTTCCTTTTTTGTGACATCTTTATCTGGTTTTGGTATCAGGGTGATGGTGGCCTCGTAGAATACATTTGGGAGTGTTCCTCCCTCTGTTATATTTTGGAAGATTTTGAGAAAGCTAGATGTCAGTTCTTCTCTAAATGTTTGATAGAATTTGCCTGAGAAGCCATCTGGTCCTGGGCTTTTGTTTGTTGGAAGACTTTGAATTACAGTTTCAATTTCAGTGCTTGTGATTGGTCTGTTCATATTTTCTATTTCTTCCTGGTTCAGTCCAGGAAGGTTGTACATTTCTAAAAATTTGTCCATTTCTTCCAGGTTGTCAATTTTATTGGCATATTGTTGCTTGTAGTAATCTCTCATGATCCATTGTATTTCTGCAGTGTCAGTTATTACTTCTTTTTCATTTCTAATTGTGTTGATTTGAGTCTTCTCTCTTATTTTCTTGATGAGTCTGGCTAATGGTTTGCCAATTTTGTTTATCTTCTCAAAGAACCATCTTTTAGTTTTATTGATCTTTGTTATCATTTCCTTCATTTATTTTTTCATTTATTTCTGATCTGATCTTTCTGATATCTCTCCTTCAGTTATCATTGGGGTTTTTTTGTTGTTCTTCTTCTTCTTTCTCTAATTGCTTTAGGTGTAAGGTTAGTTTGCTTATTTGAGATGTTTCTTGAGGTAGGATTGTATTGCTATAAACTTTTGTCTTAGATCTTCTTTTGCTGCATCCCATAGGTGTTGGGTCATCATTTTTTCATTGCCATTTGTTTCTAGGTATTTTTTTACATCCTCTTTGATTTCTTATTTGATCTCTTGGTTTTTTAGTAGTGGATTGTTCAGCCTCCATATGTTTGTATTTTTTACATTTTTTTTCCTGTACTTGACATCTAGTCTCAAAGTGTTGTGGTTGGAAAAAATACTTGATATGAATTCAATTTTCTTATTTATTTGAGAAGAAAACACCATCTTTAATCAACCCACCTGCACAGAAACGAGGGAAACACACCCTGCCTTGCAAGGTCCCATTGAGAAGAAAACTCGGTCTCCTTGAAAAAAAATATCATGGAAAAACAAAATCTTCAAAGTGAAATTTACTGAGGCTTGTATTGTGACCTAAACTATGATCTATCCTGGATAAAGTTCCATAAGCACTTGAGAAGTAACTGAATTCTGTTGCTTTTGGAAGGAATGTCTTATAAATATCAATTAAGTCCATCTGGTCCAATGTGTTATTTAAAGCTTTTGTTGCCTTATTTATTTTCATTTTTGATGACCTGTCCATTGGTGAAACTGGGATGTTAAAGTCCCCTACTATTATTGTGTTATTGTCGATTTCCCATTTTATGGTTGTAAGCATTTGCTTTATGTATTGAGGTGATCCTTTGTTGGGTGCATAAATATTTACAATTGTTATAACTTTTTCATGGATTGAAACCTTGATCATTATGTAGTGTCCTTCTTTATCTCTTGTAGTAGTCTTTAATTTAAAATCTATTTTATCTCATATAAGTATTGCTATTCCAGCATTCTTTTGATTTACATTTGCATGGAATATATTTTTCCATCCCCTCACTTACAGTATGTATGTGTCCCTATGTCTGAAGTGGGTCTCATGTAGACAGCCTATATATGGGTCTTGTTTTTGTATCCAATCAACCAGTCAGTGTCTTTTGGTTGGAGCATTTAATCCATTTACATATAAGGTTATTACCTATATGCCTTATCACTATTTTCTCAATGGTTTTGGGCTTGTTTTCATAGGTCTTTTCCTTCTCTTGTGGTTCCTGCCTAGAGAAGTTTCCTTAGAATTTTTGTAAATCTGCTTTGGTGGTGCTGAACTCTCTTAAATTTTGCTTGTCTGTAAAGGTTTTAATTTCTCTGTCAAATATGAATGAGATACTTGCAGGGTACAACAATCTTGGTTGTAACTTTTTCCCTTTCATCCCTTTAAATATGTCTTGCCACTCCGTTCTGGCTTGCAGAATTTCTGCTGAAAGATCAGCTATAAACCTTATGAGAATTCCCTGGTATATTATTTGTTGCTTTTCCCATGCTGCTGTTAATATTTTTCTTTGTATTTATTTATTTACTTATTTATTTGGTTTTTTTTTAACATCTTTATTGGAGTATAATTGCTTTAAAATGGTTTGCTAGTTTCCGCTTTATAACAAAATGAATCAGATATACATATACATATGTCCCCATATCACTTCCCTCTTGCATCTCCCTCCCTCACACCCTCCCTAGCCCACCACTCTAGGCAGTCACAAAGCACCAAGCTGATCTCCCTGTGCAATGCGGCTGCTTTCCACTAGCTATCGGTTTTACATTTGGTAGTGTATATATGTCCATGCCACTCTCTCACTTTGTCCCAGCTTAACCGTCCCCCTGCCCATGTCCTCAATTCCATTTTCTAGTAGGTCTGCATCTTTATTCCCGTTTTTCCCCTAGGTTCTTCATGACTATGGTTGTTTTTTCTTTTTTCTTTTTTGTAGACTCAATATAAATGTGTTAGCATACGGTATTTGTTTTTCTCATTCTGACTTACTTCACTCTGTATGACAGACTCTAGGTCCATCCACCTCACTATAAATAACTCAATTTTGTTTCTTTTTATGGCTGAGTAATATTCCATTGTATATATGTGCCAATCTTCTTTATCCATTCATCTGTTGATGGACACTTAGGTTGCTTCCGTGTCCTGGCTACTGTAAATAGAGCTGCAATGAACATTGTGGTGCATGACTCTTTCTGAATTATTGTTTTCTCAGGATATATGCCCAGTAGTGGGATCACTGGGTCGTATGGTAGTTCTATTTGTAGTTTTTTAAGTAACATCCAAACTGTTCTCCATAGTGGCTGTATCAATTTACATTCCCACCAACAGTGCAAGAGGGTTCCCTTTTCTCCACACACACTCCAGCATTTATTGTTTGTAGATTTTTTGATGATGGCCATTCTGACCAGTGTGAGATGATATCTCATTGAAATTTTGATTTGCATTTCTCTAATGATTAATGATGTTGAGCATTCGTTCATGTGTTTGTTGGCAATCTGTATATCTTCCTTGGAGAAATATTTATATAGGTCTTCTGCCCATTTTTCGATTTGGTTGTTTGTTTTTGTGATATTGAACCACATGAGCTGCTTGTAAATTTTGGAGACTCATCATTTGTCAGTTGCTTCATTTGCAAATATTTTCTCCCATTCCGAGGGTTGTCTTTTCGTCTTGTTGATGGTTTCCTTTGCCGTGCAAAAGCTTTTAAGTTCCATTAGGTCCTATTTGTTTATTTTTGTTTTTATTTCCATTTCTCTAGGAGGTGGATCAAAAAGGATCTTGCTGTGATTTATATCATAGACTGTTCTGCCTATGTTTTCCTCTAAGAGTTTGATAGTGTCTGGTTACATTTAAGTCTTTAATCCATTTTAAGTTTACTTTTGTGTATGGTGTTAGGGAGTGTTCTAATTTCATTCTTTAACCTGCAGCTGTCCAGTTTTCCCAGCACCACTTATTGAAGAGGCTGTCTTTTCTCCATTGTATACTCTTGCCTCCTTTATCAAAGATAAGGTGACCATATGTGCCTGGGTTTACCTATGGGCCTTCTATCCTGTTCCATTGATCTATATTTCTGTTTTTGTGCCAGTACCATACTGTCTGATTACTGTAGCTTTGTAGTATTGTCTTAAGTCAAGAAGCCTGATTCCTCCAGCTCACCTTTTCTTTCTCAAGATTGCTTTGGCTATTCGGGGTCTTCTGTGTTTCCATACAAATTGTGAAATTTTTTATTCTAGTTCTGTTAAAAATGCCAGTGGTAGTTTGATAGTGTTGCATTGAATCTGTAGATTGCTTTGGGTAGTATAGACATTTTCACAATGTTGATTCTTCCAATCCAAGAACATGGTATATCTCTCAATCTATTGATATCATCTTTAATTTCTTTCATCAGTGTCATAATTTTCTGCATCCAAGTCTTTTTTTCCTCTTAGGTAGGTTTATTCCTAGATATTTTATTCTTTTTGTTGCAATGGTACATGGGAGTGTTTTCTTAATTTCAATTTCTGATTTTGAGTGCATAGGAATGCAAGAGATTTCTGTGCATTAATTTTGTATCCTGCTACTTTATCAAATTCATTAATTAGCTCTAGTAGTTTTCTGGTAGCATCTTTAGGATTCTCTATGTATAGTAGCTTGTCACCTGCAAACAGTGACAGCTTTACTTCTTCTATTCCAATTTGGATTCCTTTTATTTCTTTTCTTCTCTGATTGCTGTGGCTAAAACTTCCAAAACTAGCTTGAATAACAGTGGTGAGAGTGGACAACCTTCTCTTGTTCCTGATCTTAGTGGAAATTGTTTCTGTTTTTCACCACTGATGATGACATTGGCTTTGCATTTGTCATATATGGCCCTTATTATGTTGAGGAAAGTTCCCTCTATGCCTACTTTCTGGATGTTTTTTATCATAAGTGGTGATGAATTTTGTCAAAAGCTTTCCCTGCATCTATTGAGATGATCATATGGTTTTTCTCCTTCAATTTGTTAATATGGTGTATCATATTGATTGATTTGCTTATACTTAGAAATCCTTGCATTCCTGGGATAAACCCCACTTGATCATGTTGTATGATCCTTTAAATGTGCCCTTGGATTCTCTTTGCTGATATTTTGTTGAAGATATTTGCAATTATTTTCATCAGTGATATTGGCCTGTAGTTTTCTTTTTATGTGACATCTTTGTTTGGTTTTGGTATCAGGGTGTTGGTGGCCTTGTAGAATGCATTTGGGAGTGTTCCTCCCTCTGCTATATTTTGGAAGAGTTTGAGAAGTATAGGTGTTAGCTCTTCTCTGAATGTTTGGTAGAGTTCGCCTGTGAAGCCATCTGGTCCTGGGGTTTTGTTTGTTGGAAGATTTTTAATCACAGTTTCAATTTCAGTGCTTGTTATTGGTCTGTTCATATTTTCTATTTCTTCCTGGTTCAGTTTCGGAAAGTTGTGCATTTCTAAGAATTTGTCCTTTTCTTCCAGGTTGTCCATTTTATTGGCATATAGTTGCTTGTAGTATTCTCTCATGATCTTTTGTATTTCTGCAGTGTCAGTTGTTACTTCTCATTTTTCATTTCTCATTCTATTGATTTGAGTCTTCTCCCTTTTTTCTTGATGAGTCTGACTAATGTTTTATCAATTTTGTTTATCTTCTCAAAGAAGCAGCTTTTAGTTTTATCGATCTTTGTTATCATTTCCTTCATTTCTTTTTCATTTATTTCTGATCTGATCTTTATGATTTCTTTCCTTCTGCTAACTTTGGGTTTTTTTTCTTCTTCTTTCTCTAATTGCTTTAAGTCAAAGTTTAGGATTTTTTTTTAGATGTTTCTTGTTTCTTAAGGTAAGATTGTATTGCTATAAACTTCCCTCTTAGAACAGCTTTTACTGCATCTCATAGGTTTTGGGTCATCATGTTTTCATTGTCATTTGTTTCTAGGTATTTTTTGATTTCCTCTTTGACTTCTTCAGTGATCTCTTGGCTTTTAAGTAGTGTATTGTTTAGCCTCCATGTGTTTGTATTTTTTACAGATTTTTTCCATTAATTGATATCTAGTCTCATAGCGTTGCTGTCGGAAAAGACACTTGATATGATTTCAATTTTCTTAAATTTAGCAAGGCTTCATTTGTGACCCAAGACATGATCTAGCCTGGAGAATGTTCCATGAGGACTTGAGAAGAAAGTGTATTCTGTTGTTTTCGGATGGAATGTCCTATAAATATAAGTTAAGTCCATCTTGTTTAATGTATCATTTTAAGCTTGTGTTTCCGTATTCATTTTCATTTTGGATGATCTGTCCATTGGTGAAAGTGGGGTATTAAAGTTCTCTACTATGATTGTGTTACTGTTGATTTCCCCTTTTATGGCTGTTAGTATTTGCCTTATGTATTGAGATGCTCCTATATTGTGTTCATAAATATTTACAATTTTTATATCTTCTTTTTGGATTGATCCCTTGGTCATTATGTAGTGTCCTTCTTTGTCTCTTATAATAGCCTTTGTTTTAAAGCAATCTCACCACTGAGCATATACCCTGAGAAAACCATAATTCAAAAAGAGTCATGTACCAAAATGTTCATTGCAGCTCTATTTACAGTAGCCAGGACATGGAAGCAACCTAAGTCCATTGACGGATGAATGGATAAAGAAGATGTGGCACATATATACAATGGAGTATTACTCAGACATATAAAAAACGAAAATTGAGTTATTTGTACTGAGGTGGATGGACCTAGAGTCTGTCCTACAGAGTGAAGTAAGTCAGAAAGAGAAAAACTAATACCGTATGCTTACACATATATATGGAATCTAAAAAAAAAAAAAAAATGGTCATGAAGAACCTAGGGGCAAGATGGGAATAAAGATGGAGACCTACTAGAGAATGGACTTGAGGGCATGGGGAGGGGGAAGGGTAAGCTGGGACAAAGTGAGAGAGTGGCATGGACATATATACACTACCAAATGTAAAACCAATAGCTAGTGGGAAGCAGCCGCATAGCACAGGGAGATCAGCTTGGTGCCTTGTGACCACCTAGAGGGGTGGAATAGAGAGGGTGGGAGGGAGGGAGATGCAAAAGTGAAGAGATATGGGGATATATATATATATATATGTATATATATATATATCTGATTCACTTTGTTATAAAGCAGAAACTAACACACCATTGTAAAGCAATTATACTCCCATAAAGATGTTAAAAAAATTTTTAAATAATACCTTCCAATATTAAACAAAAGCAAGGAAAGGAATGCTTGAGAATATTGGTCATGTGACTACCTCCCCTAGTTAAGAAAACCCCTCCCACAAAGGGAACGTTAGAAACACACAGAGCACCAGATAGTCCTCCCTGTAAGAAGGCCATATGGTTATCACTGTTAAGTCATATGGTCAAACACAATGAGATTGATGGTGTAACTAGCCCTCCTGATTTATGGAATAAATTCTATGTGTCCAGTTGCCCTACTCTCGAATACTAAAGGGATGGATGTAATTGGACTGATCAGTTTTAAGTTTTAAATAATTTTATAAATAATAAATAAATAAATAAATAAAGTTTCACAAACACTTCAATTCTCAGAAATCCTCTCATTTTCAGAAATTATTAAAAAGATATATTCTTTATCTTGAATCATAAATTAGTTGTCTTCATAGATAGTCCTAGTCTTTCAAGAGTATATTTTCATTTTAATTTTAAAAAATTGATAAAAATTAGATGATAACTTAACATTTTATTGATGGTTAAAATCATAAAAGTAAATATTAATTATTAAAGTGCTCTAGAAATAAACCTGCACATGATCAAGGAGTTCTAGTACTTATCTTTTGTAAGTCATTTCACTTCTCTGGAGCTTTATACACTGAGTAGGTTAGACAAGATGATCTGTAAGGACTAATCTAAACTCAACATTCTACGATCTTTTTGCATTTTAGGACTTATTGTCTACTGTGCTGTAAAAGAATGATGTTCTTGGGGATTTCTTAATATTGATAGAGCTTATTTATGCTCCAAAATGCCCTGGACTGATAGTTTTTAAGCTATTCTAATTTCTTTCTTTTCTTTTCTTTTCCATTAGCAGTTACTTCTCAGTGCACTCTGAATATTTTCTTACATTATACAAAATTCTTTGGGTGGCAATCTGAGAATCACTTAATCACTTTCTCGTGAAAGCTATTTCATGAGACTTGAGACTGATATTTCCTGCTCATTTCCCATTTTTCTTATTTCTGTGTCATAAAAGAATGAGATAGTTGTTACTACTAAAAATCTAATATCTAGGTGAGTGGATTACCAATATATTGGCAAAGATATTTCAGCTTTTCTGATCTCAACATCTCAAATTTTTATTTCATGATTTTCTGCAAGATTTTACAAGTCCTTCCAAGTTTTAATGGCTTAAATTCTTTTGACAACCTAACAAATTTACATAGGTTACACCTCCTTTATGCTCCTTAATATCTGGAAGGACATTCAGTTACAGGTCATTACAGAAATAAAACAACATTATTAGTCACAAATGCTCATGGAAACCAAAACTGTTACAACATAGTTTTGGTTTGTTTGCTTTACTTTTCCCATTGTATATGCTTTCTGCTGTTTCAAAACAAATTATCAGAAACTTAGCAACTTAAAACTATATCCATTTGTTATCTAAGAGTTTTGTAGGACAGAAGTCCTGCAGGCTTCACTGGGTTCTCTTGCTCAGGCTATCACAAGGCTTAAATCCAGGCATTGACTAGGCTGAGCTATTATATAAAGGCTATGAGAAAGTATCTGGTTCCAAGCTCATCCCGATTATTGGCAGAATTTAGTTCCTTATAGTTATAGAACTGAGGACCCTGTTTTCTTGCTGGTTGTCAGCCAAGGACTTCTTTCAGTTCCTAGAGGCCATAATCAGGTCATGCCTTCTGGCCCCTTCATCTCAGATCCCATAAAAGCATGTTAAATCGTTCTCACATTTGGAATCACTTTCACTTCCTTTTCTGCTACCTACTGAAGAAAGCTCTCTGCTTTTAAAGTACATATGTGATTAGATTAGGACCACAGGATAATATTCTTATCTGATTAGTAACTGATCTAAAATAATACATTTGCCATATAATATAATCACTGGACACTGAAGTAATTCCAGGGGGCAAAGTTCATGGGATACATCTTATAATTCTGTCTACCACACACATTGAAATATTAAACCTTGGACCAACATCTAGGGGTCCTTTCGCTCTGGTCTCCCTTCTGTTCTGTTTTGGGTTTTTTTGTTTGTTTGTTTACTTCTGTATACCCCTATCCACTGGGGTCCTGACTTATTCTTGCAGGAAGGTTCATTCTTGCAACAAGTAATGAAGTTAAGACCATGAAAGCCATTAACCCTGCCTCCATTCTGGGAAGCCAGTAGTAGATCATGAAGACCATAATAATCTTTCTTAGGAGTAGGTTTAAATTTTTCAAGATTCTTCAGAATAGGACATGCTTAAGACAAAAAGGCCTTATTCTTGACAATACTGATTTCCTTTTCTATCATAACCACAATGTTTCATTATGCTAAAATTATTACCACATCATACACCGGGTGAGAGGAAGAAAATTAACAAAGGAGTAGATGGAAACAGAAAACCCACAGAGTTTACTTTCAGCGTTTCCTTAGATAAAAACAATAACATAATTTCACAGTCCAAGCACAATAAAAATTATGAATGTTGATTGCTTTTCCTCTTTTCATTTTTTTTGAAGTTGTGCCATATTACTTATTGCAACTTGTAGATAATGTGTATAAAGCTTTGCCATTAACTTTTAGACATACTGGATTGAATTTACCCCAGAAAGCTCCTTTTGTATCATCATTGATTTTCTGGGTAATTTTCAATTATTTTTTAAGCTGGATTTTGACTTGGCATTAAGCTTCTATGTATACATAATGAAAATGTTCATGAAGTGTCATTCATACTCATGAGTACAAGTATTAGTAGAGCTCTATGTTGAGCAATACCATAACACATTTAGTTAATATTTTTTTCAATTTCCCTTTTTAAAATATAAATTCCCCAGTCAAATAGGTTCGTGGTACTTTGTTGGAATAGGCTCTCTCCAAGAACTCTCCAGAATATTGGAAATATGGGACTAGAACACTAACTATATAATTATAAGTAATTACTATAAAACAACATTATGTCAGTGGTTGATATATGAATTTCATATCTCTGCCTCTTACCCTGCTTCTAATCTTGTGCATACTGTCATAATGAATGAAAATATAAGAATTCTTTCCATCCAAATTTATCCTGATTTTGTGCCTTCTCAATTCCCTCATTTTGATAGCCACATGGCCTTTCTTCCTATATTTCTTGAAATAGTTGTTGTGTCATTAAATTCTGCCTGTGTTAGTTGTTTCTCTACTTTCCCCCGTTGACTCAGTAAAAGTGAGCTTTCACTGATTTTGCAGGGGAAAGGGAAATTCACTTCTTCTGTGTGGAATTTGCCATTTTAAAATTTCTTTCCCAGCTGTCTCCAGTCTATTGTTTCATGGTTAGACAACATATAGTCACCAGTCTATATTAGCAGTCATTTCTCTCTAACCAATGTCTAGATTCCTTTCCCACTGGCACCTCACCTAGTGCATACCCTTGGATTTTTGAGTTTACAGCTTATATGCGTATAATAATTCATGTGTTGTAAGAAATAATTTTGGACTAATAGAATTTACATGATGTCAGCTATCAAAATAAAAACAATAAAATAACCCAATTCTCTGAATGCTTTTCTTTGAGTTTAGGGAAAATCTCTGAATTTCTATTTTATCTGTTTTTTCAAGGTGTAAGGTATTGTGTGGGTGGAATCAGTGTTTTAATACTCAAATTTATCAACTTACCATATGTGACCACATTGTATCTTTTATTTTCCCCAAAATAAATGCTTGTGAATTACTCACATGTCTATGTTAGAACAAATACAGTGTTGGTCCAGAAGACATTCACTAGTCTTTCTATGCTACATAGAGTTAATACATATATATGCTTGTATATGTGAAAGCATAAGCATATGCTTGCATGAAGTATAAATTTAAAATGCATTATATAATAATAAAATGTATGATATTAACCCTAACCTTAACCCTAAATGTCAATCAACAGAAGAATGGATAAAGAAAATGTGTTACATGTACACAATGGAATATTATTCAGCCATAAAAATGAATGAAATAGTGCCATTTGCAGAGATGTGGATGGACCTAGAGATTGTCATACATAGTGAAGTATGTCTAAAAGAGAAAAACAAATGTTGCATAATATCACTTACATGTGGAATCTAGAAAAATGGTACAAATGAACTTACTTGCAAGGCAGAAATAAAGTCACAGATGTAGGGAACAAACTTATAGCTACCAAGGGGGGCAGGGGGGTGAGAAGAATTGGGAGATTGGCATTGACATGCATACACTACTATGTATAAAAAGGATAACTAATAAGAACCTACTGTATAGCACAGAGAACTCTGCTCAATGACCTGTGGTGACCTAAATGGGAAGGAAATCTAAAAACGAGTGGATATATGTATGCATATAACTGATTCACTTTGCTATACAGCAGAAGCAAACACAACATTTTAAAGCAACTATACGCCAATAAAGAAAGAAAAAAATAAAATGTATTATATTAAGTGTATTATTAATTCTTATAGTATTAAAAATATTAATTAGAAAATAACAATAAAAATAATTAAAGGTGACAAATGCATGAATTAATAAATTATATTGAAATAGTAAATAGCATATTCCCATTGCATATATAATTTTTGACAATGTCTAAATTTTTTATTTTTAACATCTTTATTGGAGTATAATTGCTTTACACTGGTATGTTAGTTTCTGCTTTATAAAAAGTGAAACAGCTATACATATACATATATCCCAATATATCCTCCCTCTTGCATCTCCCTCCCACCCTCCCTATCCCATCCCTCTAGGTGGTCACAAAGCACTGAGCTGATCTCCCTGTGTTATGCGGCTGCTTTGCACTAGCTATCTATTTTACATTTGGTACCTAGCTTACCCTTCCCCCTCCCGGTGTCCTCAAGTCCATTCTCTAAGTTTGTGACTTTATTCCTGTCCTACCCCTAGGTTTTTCATAACCATTTTCTTTATAAGATTCCATATATGTGTGTTAGCATACGGTATTTGTGTTTCTCTTTCTGACTTACTTCACTCTGTATGACAGACTGTAGGTGCAGCCAACTCACTACAAATAACTCAATTTCGTTTCTTTTTATGGTGAGTAATATTCCATTGTATGTATGTGCCACATCTTCTTTATCCATTCATCTGTCAATGGACACTTATGTTGCTACCATGCCCTGGCTATTGTAAATAGAGCTGCAATGAATATTGTGGTATATGAATCTTCCTGAATTATAGTTTTCTCAGGGTATATGTCCAGTAGTGGGATTGCTGGGTTGTATGGTAGTTCTATTTTTAGTTTTTTAAGGAACCTCCATACTGTTCTCCATAGTGGCTGTGTCATTTTGCATTCCCACCAATAGTGCAGGAGGGTTCCCTTTTCTCCACACTCTCTCCAGCATTTAATGTTTGTAGATTTTTGGTGATAGCCATTCTGACTGATGTGAGGTGATACCTCATTGTAATTTTGATTTGCATTTCTTTAATGATTAGTGATGTTGAGCATTCTTTCATGTGTTTGTTGGCAATCTGTATATCTTCTATGGAGAAATGTCTATGTAGGTCTTCTGCCCCTTTTTGGATTGGGTTGTTTGTTTTCTTGATATTGAGCTGCATGAGCTGCTTGTAAATTTTGGAGATTAATCTTTGGCAGTAGCTTCATTTGCAAATATTTTCTCTAATTCTGAGGGTTGTCTTTACGTCAGGTTTATGGTTTCCTTTGCTATGCAAAAGCTTGTAAGTTTCATTAGTTCCCATTTGTTTATTTTTGTTTTTATTTCCAATTCTCTAGGAGGTGAGTCAAAAAGGATCTGGCTGTGATTTATATCATAGAGTCTTCTGCCTATATTTTCCTCCAAGGGTTTTATAGTGCCTGGTTTTACATTTAGATCTTTAATCCATTTTGAATTTATTTTTGTGCATGGTGTTAAGGAGTGTTCTAATTTCATTCTTTTACATGTAGCTGTTCAATTTTCCCAGCACCAATCATTGAAGTGGCTGTCTTTTCTTTATTGTATATTCTTGCCTCCTTTACCAAAAATAAGGTGACCATATGTGCGTGGGTTTATCTCTGGGCTTTCTATCCTGTTCCATTGATCTATATTTCTGTTTTTGTGCCAGTACCATATTGTCTTGATTACTGTAGCTTTGTACTATAGCCTGATTCCTCCAGCTGCGTTTTTCTTTCTCAAGATTGCTTTGGCTATTTGGAGTCTTAGGTGTATCCATACAAATTGTGAAATTTTTTGTTCTAGTTCTGTGAAAAATACCATTGGTAGTTTGATAGGGATTGTATTGAATCTGAAGATTTCTTTGGGTAGTATAGTCATTTTCACAATATTGAGTCTTCCACTCTAAGAACATGGTATATATCTCCATCTCTTTTTATCATCTTTAATTTCATTCATCAGTGTCTTATAGTTTTCTGCATACAGGTCTTTTGTGTCCTTAGGTAGGCTTATTCCTAGGTATCTTATTCTTTTTGTTGCAATGGTAAATGGGAATGTTTCAGTAATTTCTCTTTCAGATTTTTCATCATTAGTGTATAGGAATGAAAGAGATTTCTGTGCATTAATTTTGTATCATGTAACTTTACCAAATTCATTGATTACCTCTCATAATCTTCTGGTAGCATCTTGAGGATTCTCTATGTATAGTATCATGGCATCTGCAAACAGTGACAGCCTCACTTCCTTTTTTCCAATTTGGATTCCTTTATTTATTTTTCTTCTTTGACTGCTGTGGCTAAAACTCCTAATACCATGTTGAATAATAGTGGTGAGAATGGGTAACCTTGTCTTGTTCCTGATCTTAGTGGAGATATTTCAGTTTTTCACCATTGAGAACGATGTTGGCTGTGGGTTTGTCATATATGGCCTTTATTATGTTGAGGTAAGTTCGCTCTATTCCTACTTTCTGGAGGGTTTTTATCATAATTGGGTGTTGAATTTTGTTGAAAGATTTTTCTGAATCTACTGAGATGATCATATGGGTTTTATCCTTCAGTTTGTTAATATGGTGTATCACATTGATTGATTTGCATTTATATTTAAGAATCCTTGCATTCCTGGGATAAACGCCACTTGATCATGTTGTATGATCCTTTTAATGTGATTTTGCATTCTGTTTCGTAGTTATGGTTTCTTTCTTTCTGCTGACTTTGGGCTGTTTTTGTTCTTCTTTCTCTAATTTCTTTAGGTGTAAGGTTAGGTTGTTTGTTTGATATGTTTTTTTCTTTCTTGAGGTAAGATTGCATTGCTCTAAACTTCCCTCTTAGAACTGCTTTTGCTGCATCCCATAGGTTTTCGGTCATTGTGTTTTCATTTTCATTTGTTTGAAGGTATTTTTTGATTTCCTCTTTGATTTCCTTAGTGATCTCTTTGTTATTAAGTAGTGTATAGTTTAGGCTCCATGTATTTGTATTTTTTACAGATTTTTTTCCTGTAATTGATATCTAGTCTCATAGTGTTGTGGTCGGAAAATATACTTGATATGATTTCAATTTTCTTAAGTTTACCAAGGCTTGATTTGTGACCAAAGATATGCTCTATCCTGGGGAATGTTCAATGAGCACTTGAGAAGAAAGTGTATTCTGTTGTTTTGGGATGGAATGTGCTTTAAATATCAATTAAGTCCATCTTGTTTAATGTATCATTTAAATTGTGTGTTTCCTTATTTATTTTCAAGTGAAATTGGGGTGTTAAATTCCCCTACTATAATTGTGTTACCTTTGATTTCCCCTTTTATGCCTCTTAACATTTGCCTTATGTATTGAGGTGTTCCTATGTTGGGTGCATAAATATTTACAATTGTTTTATCTTCTTCTTGGATTGATCCCTTGATCATTATGTAGTGTCCTTCTTTTTCTCTTGTAATATAGTCCTTATTTTAAAGTCTATCTTGTCTGATATGAAAATTGCTACTCCAGCTTTCTTTTGATTTCCTTTTGCATGGAATATATTTTTCCATTCCCTCACTTTCAGGCTGTATGTGCCCCTAGGTCTGATGTGGGTATCCTGTAGACAGCATATATACAGGTCTTGTTTTAGTATCCATTCAGCCAGTCTATGTCTTTTGGTTGGAGCATTTAATCCATTTACATTTCAGGTCATTATTGATATGCAAGTTCCTATTACCATTTTCTTAATTGTTTTGGGTTTGTTATTGTAGGTCTTTCCTTCTCTTGTGTTTCCTGCCTAGAGAAGTTCCTTTAGCATTTGTTGTGAAGCTGGTTTGGTGGTGCTGAATTCTCTTAGCTTTTGCTTGTCTGTTAAAGGTTTAATTTCTCCGTTGCATCTAAATGAGATCCTTGCTGGGTACAGTAATCTTGGTTGTAGGTTCTTCCCTTTCATCACTTTAAATATGTCCTGCCACTCCCTTCTGGCTTGCAGAATTTGTGCTGAAAGATCAGCTGTTAAGCTTATGGGGATTCCCCTGTATGTTATTTGTTGTTTTTCCCTTGCTGCTTTTAATATTTTTTCTTTTTATTTAATTTTTGATAGTTTGATTAACATGTGTCTTGGTGTGTTTCTCCTTGGCTTTATCCTGTATGCGACTCTCTGCACTTTCTGGACTTGATTGACTATTTCCTTTTCCATATTAGTGAAATTTTCAACTATAATCTCTTCAAATATTTTCTCATTCCCTTCCTTTTTCTCTTCTTCTGGGACCCCTATAATTCGAATGTTGGTGTGTTTAATGTTGTCCCAGAGGTCTCTGAAATGGTCCTCAATTCTTTTCATTCTTTTTTCTTTATTGTGCTCTGTGGTAATTTTTTTCCACTATTTTATCTTCCAGGTCACTTTTCCTTTCTTCTGCCTCAGTTATTCTGCTATTGGTTCCTTCTAGAGAATTTTTAATTTCATTTATTGTGCTGTTCATCATTGTTTGTTTGATCTTTATTTCTTCTAGATCTTTGTTAAATGTTTCTTTTATTTTCTCCATTCTATTTCTAAGATTTTGGATCATCTTTACTATCATTACTGTGAATTCTTTTTCAGGTAGACTGCCTATTTCCTATTTATTTTTTTGGTTTGGTGGGTTTTTCTTGCTCCTTCATCTGCTGTGTGTTTCTCTATCTTCTCATTTTACTTTACTTACTGTGTTTGGGGTCTCTTTCTCACAGGCTGATGGTGTGTAGTTCCCATTGTTTTTGATGTCTGCCCCCAGTGGCTAAGGTTGTTTCAGTCGGTTTTGTTGGCTTCCTGGTGGAGGAGACTAGTGCTTGTGTTCTAGTGCATGAGGCTGGATCTTGTCTTTCTAGTGGGCAGGACCATGTCCAGTGGTATGTTTTGGGATATCTGTGACCTTATTATGATTTTAGGCAGCCTCTTTGTTAATGGGTGGTGTTTTGTTCCTGTCTTGCCAGTTGTTTGGCATAGTGTGTCCAGCAGTGTTACTTGCTGGTCGTTGAGTGGAGCTGGGTCTTAGCATTGAGATGGAGCTCTCTGGGAGATCTTTCACCATTTGATATTACATGGAGCTGGGAGGTATCTGGTGGACCGATGTCCTGAACTCGTGTCTCCCACCTCAGAGGTAAAGGCCTGACACCGGTCTGGAGCACCAAGACCCTGTCAGCCACACAGCTCAGAAGAGAAGGGAGAAAAAAGAAAGAAAGAAAAATAAAATAAAATAAAGTTATTGAAATAAAAAAAAACAATAATTATTAAAAAAATAAAAAGTAATTTAAAAAAGAAAAAAAAAGGGGGGAAGAAAGAAGAGAGCAACCAAACCCAAAAGCAAATTCACCAGTGATAACAAGCACTGAAAGTATAGTAAAAAAAAAAAAAAAAAAAAAAAAAGCCAAAAATAAAAAATGGACAGTCCATATCCAAGGACAAATCATAAAAGCAAAGCTATACAGACAATATCACACAAAGAAGCATACACATACACACTCACAAAAAGAGAGAAAGGAAATATATATATATATATATATATATATATATATATCGTTGCTCCCAGTGTCCACTGCTTCAATTTTGGGATGATTCTTTTTCTATTCACGTATTCCAGAGATGCAGGGTACATCAGGTTGATGGTGAAGATTCAATCCCCTGCTGTTGAGGTTGCTGGGAGAGATTTCCCTTTCTCTTCTTTGTTTGCACTGCTCCTGGGGTTCAGCTTTGGATTTGGCCCTGCTTCTGCTTGAAGGTCACCTGAAGGCATATGTTCTTTGCTTAGACAAGATAGCGTTAAAGTAGCAGCTGATTAGGAGGCTCTGGCTCGCTCAGGCAGGGGCAGGAGTGTGTATGGAATTCTGGGCGAGCCTGCAGTGGCAGAGTCCAGCATGATGTTGCATCAGCCTGAGGTGTGCCGTGGGTTCTGCCAAAGAAGTTGTTCATGGATCACAGGACCCTGGCAGTGGCGGGCTGCACAGGCTCCCAGGAGGGGAGGTGTGGATAGTGACCTGTGCTTGAACACGGGCTTCTTGGTGGCTGCTGCAGCCAACTTAGCATGTTATGCCTGTCTCTGGCATCCGCGCTGATAGCCACGGCTCACTTCCATCTCTGGAGCTCATTTAGGCAGTGCTCTGAATCCCCTCTCCTCATGCACCCTGAAATAATGGTCTCTTGCGTCTTCGGCCAGTCCAGACTTTTTTCCAGACTCCCTCACATCTAGCTGTGGCACACTAGCCCCCTTCAGTTAGTGTTCACGCTGTCAACCCCAGTCCTCTCCCTGTGATCTGAACTCTGAAGCCAGTGCCTCAGCTTCCAGCCCCTACCCGTCCTGGCGGGTGAGCAGATAAGCCTCTCTGTGTGGTGAGTGCTGGCTGACACTGATCCTCTGTGTGGGAGTCTCCTTGCTTTGCCCTCTGCACCCCTGTTGCTGCTCTCTCCTCTGTGGCTCCAAAGCTTCTCCCCCGCCCAGCCTCGTCTCCACCAGTGAAAGGGTTTCCTAGTGTGTGGAAACTTTTCCTCCTTCACAGCTTCCTCCCAGAGGTGCAGGTCCCGTTCCTATTCTTTTGTCTCTGTTTTTTCTTTTTTCTTTTGCCCTAGCCAGGTACGTGGGGAGTATCTTGCCTTCTGGGAAGTCTGAGGTCTTCTGCCAGTGTTCAGTAGGTGTCTTGTAGGAGTTGTTCCACATGTAGATGTATTTCTGATGTATTTGTGGGGAGGAAGGTGATCTCCACCTCTTACTCTTCTGTCATCTTGAAGGTCTCTCCAATGCCTATAATTCTTGTCAATACCAAGAAGCTGACTTTAACTATAAAGAGATCAGTCTGTGCATGAATAAGTTCTGAAGTATATTCAATTCTGGAAACAACATGTAGAAATATCAAGTAGACACATACAAAGATAACTTACACAATCATAATTATAATTTGCTCATATATTTTCTCTCCATTTGTGTTTCCATGCACTTTTTAAACAGTTCTAGTTGGAATGTAAATTTTGTCTGAAATGTATTCCCTAATTAGTCCAGAATCATTGTAATGTCAGTGTAAGTAAACTTGGATAAATTGGGTCCTAAATCACTGCTTATTGTTAAACTACTAAAATCAGAAAAAAAGACACCTTTACTTTTTATCACCAGTATCAATCTTTATTATGTAATGCAACCAGAAGATATTTTAAGTAATTTCATAAGAGAACAGAGCTGTTCAATATCCCAGGTTCCACATGCAGACATTCAAAATAAGCAAAAATGCAAATATCTTGACATCTTTTGAATAGACTTCTTTCTCATTCATGTGAAGAGATTAAGAAACAATATTCCAACTTCAACCCAACAAGACATAATAATATTAAAATCACTATATAGGGAAATTTGCTATATCTAATTCTAAATCCTCCTTAAACTTTATTAGTTGTGAGCTACATAACCTTCACCTTTACACAACAAAATTCTAAGAGCATAAAATGTGTGAGATAGGCTTTTGTTGAAAGAAAATACAACCAACTCATTGTGAATCTGAAATGATGCATACAGCCAAGCTGAAATGGTTCTGGATTTTAAGCATAAAAGAAACAAGCTGTTGGAAGAACTTGTTCTAGTGGCAACATAACAAACCATAATGTAGAAACTGTTTCTTGCATTTGTTTCAGTAAAAGGTTCTTTGCTAAAGTTCATTATATGTATCATAGCAAATTTGTTTTTAAAGGTTCATAGGATATTACTTTTAATGCCACTTGAGGAGAAACATGGGAAAATTGCAAGCAATTTATAAAAACGCATATGTGAAATAAACACTATCATGAATTTCAGCCCAGTCTTAAGAACATAATGATAATTTGAAATAATAAAATATTTTTTCGAGAAAACACCCAAACTATTGGAAGTGTATTGTCACTTAAACATACTTACAAACTGTCTTAGAAGGTCAGTGTGATGGGGATAGATGACCATCAAAGATTCAGATTCCTCTTGCATACTGCAAATTTGTTGCCAGGGACTATATCACCAGCTCTCCCTTGCATCTAGTTGGAGATATGTAACTGGCTCTGACTAACTGAATGAGAATGGAAATTC
Source organism: Balaenoptera acutorostrata (assembly GCF_949987535.1). Classification (NCBI taxonomy): domain Eukaryota; kingdom Metazoa; phylum Chordata; class Mammalia; order Artiodactyla; family Balaenopteridae; genus Balaenoptera; species Balaenoptera acutorostrata. The sequence continues at coordinate 71,124,509 of NC_080085.1, forward strand.
TGTGTGTACCTTCTAATCCAAGGTAGTTAAATATCCACTGAGCCTTTCTCAAGCTCTCTTCCATTTCCATGGTGATCTTGGATACCATGTGTTGAGGATAACTACATCACAACATGGAAGAAAACTTGATGTATCTCTGACTCACCTTTGGAGAAGAGATGTCCAGGTAAGGACATCTCTTTCATGAGGAAGTCATAAAACACAACAGTTAAACCACAAATATTGGAGTTGTTTGTTAAAACAATTAATCTACCCTAAGTAATATAGTGACTCAGGAGTGAGCAGGGAGGTAGAAAGAAGAACTAGCTTGAAGTTTAAAATATTCAGTGAAATAATTGGTATAAAAGGTTTAAATCCTATAAAGTACTTCATAGATGTGAAGAATTTGTATTATCAATCGACAACACAACTAATGCTCCTAAATAACCAAGTTTATATAAAGAAATTTAATTTTATTGGTTAGTTATATATCTGTCACTGCAAATTAAAAAAAATAAATTAATGCAATGAAAAACATAATCAGCTCATGAAAGAGAAGTCACTCAGGGACTTCCCTGGTTGTCCAGTGGTTATGACTACATGCTTCCAATGCAGGGGAAATTGGTTCAATCCTTGGGTGGGGTAATTAAGATCCCATATGCCACGTGGTGCAGCCACACACACACACACACAAACAAAATAAGAGAAGCCACTCATCTTTTGACATTTAGCCAAAGTGAAATAAATAACATTTTAAAAATGAGGCCTGTGACCTCTTTGATTTTATCATAGATAATGAAGAAACTGTGCCATACTAAAAATAATACCAAACTGAGACAAATCGGGAAATATGTGGACAATGCACTAATGGATGCCTTTCCTAACCACGTATTTTGTTTTAAAAGTACAAAATAAAATATTTTAAAATATTTTGGTAAGATATAGATTCTAGCTTTGACTCTTGGCTAAGTCACCTTTGTCACTTTGCCTTCTGGATCTGTTTTATCATCCGCAAAATAAGCTGGTTAGACAAGATGTCCTCAAAAGTCTATTCTAGTACCAGAATGTTGACCTTTCCCTACCTTTTATAGAATTATCCACTTTGTTAGAGAGAAATAATGACACTTTTTTTTAAAGAAGTATATTTTCCCCTGAGCTATCGTTTTATAGAGAAAAGAGATTATAGGAAAAAGGAAAAGTGAGAATTTCCTTCCTTCCTCTTTCCGTTTATTCCTTTGGTCTCAAAATGATATTCCACCTTCCTGTCTCTAATAGAATTACTATCACAGGTGGTTTATTATGTGATTCTGAAAATGAAGCCTATAGAAAATTTGGCATTATTATCAATGCAAAAAATTATTGTGTACTTATGGTATGTAAGACAACATGCTGAACACTCAATACAACATCATCTCATTTGATAATAACAGCCCTATGAGATGCCTGTTAATATTGTCCTAACTTTAACAATAAAGCAACTGTAGTCTCCAAAGGTTAACTATCTGCTTAAGATAATACACAGCTAGTAAGTAAGTGAGAAAGAATTTAAATCCAAATCCTCTTGGCTCTTTTATTATAAATAAACACTAAATATAGAAAAACTAGTATCCAGTGTATAGGATTTTTACAGATACAGTAAGTCCCCTACATATGAATGAGTTCTGTTCTGAGAGTACATTCGTAAGTCCAATTTATTTGTAAGTCCAAAGAAGTAAGCCTAGATACCCAACTAACACAATCGGCTATATAATACTCTACTGTAATAGGTTTATAATACTTTTCACACAAATAATGCATAAAAAACAAACAAACACAAATATAAAGAAAACATTTTTAATCTTACTGTACAGTATCTTGAAAAGTACATAGTACAGTACAACAGCTGGCATACAGGGGTTGGCATTGAGTGAACAGGCAAGAAGAGTTACTGACTGGAGGAGGGAGAGGAGGTGGGAGATGGTAGAGCTGAAGGATGGTCAGCAATAGGAGATGGAGGGCAAGCTGCAATTTCACTCAAGCCTGACGTTGATGGCACAGGTTCTGGTTTCTTGTTGGATTTAATTCTATCTACCCTATTGAAAAAAGGATCAAGTGATGTTTGTGTAGTAGCTCTTGCCTGGGTTTGAAATAAAGATGCTGTACTACCGTACTTTATAAAGTACTGTACATGAAAGTACATAAAAGCACAACCACTTTTAGAGGATGCACGCATCTGACAATGTACTCCAGATACGTGAACTAATGTATCACGTAACATAAGATACGTAGACAAATCTTTAATGAATAATGTAACGTAAGATACGTTTGCATCTTTGAAAGTTCACAACTTGAAGGTTTGTATGTAGGGAACTTATTGTACATGTTTCTAAATATAGCTATATATTTACATATCTATCTCTGTATATCTATGTCATTATTGACATTGATATAGATATATAGATATATTTCATAGAGCATAGTAAAAATAAATCAAATGGAATTGTTTTTGAGTGCTCCTTCTTGTCCTGAATATGATTTTCTGGATTCTCAGTGCAGTATTTGAATACTTCCTTCAAAATTCTGAAGTATAGACGCACATTCTCTACCAAACATGGCTTAATTAATGGGGGGGGGGAAAGCCAAGAGTCAGGGAGCATTTCTCTCAAGTAGTATAAACAGTAGACTCTCCATTGATTGATACTGGCAAGATTATCTTTAGGAAGGTCAACATTATGGCCTGCCTAAAGATGTCCAGGGGAGAATAGAGCTAGCATACAGGATCAGATAGACTGAGTTAAATGGCAATTGTCCGTTAAGTAGAGTATAGGTAAATTGCTTGCTTACTCTGTTTCTGGCAAAATTCACATGTATCCACCTGCACCTATGGTCAACAGTCTAAGTTAGCAGGGAATCTAGAGGTCATTACCTCACCAAGCACCATGCGGGCTGAGCACAGAAATTAGGAAAAAAAACACACACACACACACACACATCAAAGAGGGTAAGAAGAACAGTTTACCTGAGTCATATATCCCCCAGGCACAGAGATTCCCTCTGCCCTGGAGCACTCCCATGGAGAAAAAAAGAGTGAGGTGAGCATCCAACTTCACCACTTATTCAAACTCCAGTCCTGTCCAGTGGATCCTAGCATGAGATTGGCCCCTTTAGACCCAGATTTCAGCTCACACCAGCAGTCCTTGATATCAGGCTGACACATGCTGACTTAACCTCAAGGCCTACCTTAGAGCCTGCTAATCCCCTGTGAAATTTGGCTCCAGGCTCACATCAAGTCAGTCTCCACAAACCAAGGTGCAGTCTGTCCCAGCACCAGGTCACCCAAATGGACCCAGGCTCCAGGCCCACCCCTATGAACTCAGGCTCCAGATCTGCCTCTGGTTCAAGACTGGCTACCAAGGACCCAGACTCCAGGCCTGTCCCAGTACTAGGCTGGCATCTGTGGACCAGGCACCAGACACACCCGTGAACCCAGAAACCAGAAACGTCTCAATAGACCTTGATGTGAGACCAGCCCATATGGACTTAAGCACTTACTCATACTTGGACCAGTGCAACAAATTTGCCTACCCAGAGACCTAGGCAACAGGTATGCATGCCCATGGACCATGACAACAGGCCCTTCCATAGTCACCACCAGCCAACTCATCCAGAATCACTGAACAGGCTGTTTAATGAAGAGCTTTCCCTGACAGAGCCAGTCTATAAAGACTGAAAGAGGTGACTATATCTTCAAAAGAGCATACACCAATACCAGGTTACAAGGGCCATTAACTATCAGAGAAACATTATACCACCAAATGAAAAAAACTAAAGCATTAGTAACCAATCCTGAATAAATGGAGTTCTATGAACTGCCTGAAAAAGAATTCAAAATATTGTCTTAAAGGAGCTCATCAAACTACAAAAGAGCACAGATAGACAATTAAATGTAATCAAGAAAACAATACATGAACAAAATGAAAACTTAAGGAAAGGTAGAACCCATAAAAAAACATAAATTCTGGAGCTAAACAATATAATTAATGAACTGAAACATTTAGTAGAGAGGTTCAACAGCAGACTTGATCATGCAGAGGAAAACGTCAGTGAGCACAGACAGATTACTTTAACTTACCCAGTCAGAGTGAAAAAATAATGAAAAAGAGTAAAGAAAGCCTACAGCAGTTATGGAACATAATGAAGCAAAACAATATACACTATGAAAGTCTCAGAAGGAGCAGAAAAAGAAAAAGGGCAACAAATCTTATTTAAAGAAACAATGACATGCAAACAGACACATGAAAGAATGCTCAACATCATTAATCATTAGAGAAATGCAAATCAAAACTACAATAAGATATCATCTCACACTGGTCAGAATGGCCATCATCAAAAAATCTAGAAACAATAAATGCTGGAGAAGGTGTGGAGAAAAGGGAACCCTCTTGCACTGTTGGTGGGAATGTAAATTGATACAGTCACTATGGAGAACAGTATGGAGGTTCCTTAAAAAACTAAAAATAAAACTACCATACGACCCAGCAATCCCACTACTGAGCATACACCCTGAGAAACCATAATTCAAAAAGAGTCATGTACCAAAATGTTCATTGCAGCTCTATTTACAATAGCCAGGACATGGAAGCAACTTAAGTGTCCATGATCGGATGAATGGATAAAGAAGATGTGGCACATATATACAATGGAATATTACTCTGCCATAAAAAGAAACGAAATTAAGTTATTTGTAGTGAGGTGGATGGAGTTAGAGTCTGTCATACAGAGTGAAGTAAGTCAGAAAGAGAAAAACAAATACAGTATGCTAACACATATATATGGAATCTAAGGAAAAAAAAAAAAGGTCATGAAGAACCTAGTGGCAAGACGGGAATAAAGACAAAAACCTACTAGAGAATGGACTTGAGGATATGGGGAGGGGAAAGGGTAAGATGTGACAAAGTGAGAGAGTGGCATGGACATATATACACTACCAAACGTAAAATAGATAGCCAGTGGGAAGCAACCGCATAGCACAGGGAGATCAGCTCTGTGCTTTGTGACCACCTAGAGGGGTGGGATAAGGAGGGTGGGAGGGAGGAAGATGCAAGAGGGAAGAGATATGGGAACATATGTATATGTATAACTGATTCATTTTGTTATAAAGCAGAAATTAACACACCATTGTAAAGCAATTATACTTCAATAAAGATGTTAAAAAATGAAACAATGACAGAAAGCTTTCCAAATTTCAGGAGTAAAATTAACATATATATCCATGAAGTCCAAAAACCTCCAAATAGGAGGAATCTAAAGAAGTCTACCCAAAGACACATTATAATCAAATTGTCAAATGTCAAGGACAAAGAGACAATATTGAAATCACCAAGAAAAAAGTGACTTTTCACATACAAAGTAACCTCCATTAGACTGCTAGTGATTTCTCAGCAGAAATCTTTCATTCCAGAAGAGAGTGCAATGATATATTCAAAATGCTTGAAAGAAAAAAAAAAAAAAACTTGCAACAAGGGTGCTTTATGTGACAAAGCTGTCCTACAGAAATTAAAGTTAGATGAAGACTTTCCCAGACAAAGAAAATCCGTGGGAGTTCATCACCATTAGACCTATCTTACAAGAAATGCTAAAAGCAGTTTTTCAAATTGAAATTTAAAAGTGACTATTTAGCAACATTTACGCCTATGGAAATATAAAACCAACTGGTAAAGGTGAGTATATACTAAAGTCCAGAATAATACTGTAATGATGGTACATAAATCACATATATCTCAAGTACAAAAATCTAAACACAAAATCATTTAAATTATTGCTTCATTAGTTTGTTGAGGAATACACAATATAAAGAAATGTAATTTTAACATAAAATATATAAATGGTGAAGAAAGAGAAGCAAGATACAGAGTTTTGTATATGATTGCTGTTAAGTTGTTATCATCTTAGACAATTATAAGATATTTTCTGTAAGCCTTTTGGGAATCACAAAGAAAAAAAGCCTATAATAGATACACAAAATATAAAAAGAAAGAAGTCAGAGCATACACTACAAAAAATAATCAAATCACAAAGAAAAATAGCAATAGAAGGACAAAAGAACAAAGAAAATGCAAAAGAGTCAGAAAACAACAAAATGGCAATAGTGTGTTCTTACCTTTCAATAATTACTTAAATGTAATTGGTTTAAATTCTCCAATCAAGTGACACACAATGGTTGAATGGATAAAAATAAACAGGACCCAACTATATGCTCCCTATAAGAAACTCACTTCAGCTTTAAAGACACATGTAGGATGAAAGTGAAAGAATGAAAAAAATATTTCATGCAAATGGTAGCCTAAAGAAAGTACGAATGGCTACATTTGCATGTGATGAAACAGACTTTAAATCAAAAATTGCCACGAGACAATGAAAGTTATTATAAAATGATAAATGAGTCAATTCAGCAAGAGAAAGAACTGTGTGTGTGTGTATATATATATATATATATATATATATATATATATATATATACACTAAACATAGGATCACCTAAATATATATATAGCAAATATTAATAGAACTTAAAGGGAAATAAACAGCAATATAATGATGTTACAAGGGATTATAATACCTCACTTTTCTAATACCTCACTTTCAAAAATGGAAAGATTATCCAGACAGAAAATCAATAAGGAAACGGCAGATTTCAGCAAGGCTATAGACCAAATGTATAATGCACATATCAGAATATGCTATCAAACAGCAGTAGAATACACATTCTTCTCGAGTGCACATGGAACATATTCCAAGATGAATCATATGTTAGGCCACAAAAATGTTCTAACTAATTTAAGAAAATTAAAATCATAACAAGTATTTTTTTTTCTGAAAACAATGGTATGAAACTAGAACTTAAGAACAGAAAGAAAAGTGGAAAATTCATAAATATGTAGAAATTAAAGACCATATTCCTGAACAACCAGTAAGTCAAAGAAGAAATTTAAAAAATCTTGAGACAAACAATAATGGAAACACAACATAACAAAATGTATGAGATGCTACAAAAGCAATTCTAAGAGGGCAGTTTATAGTGATAAATACCTACATTGTGAAAACAAAGAGAACTATGTCAGCATCATGTCACTGTGAGACGTTTCCTTTGTCTCTCTGCTTCAATCTACAACAAGTAAAATGTCCATAACATAACAAGGTGTCTCTGCCCAACTCACTGAGATGCTAGAGAATTCTATGCATCTGTACATCTAAAGGTGGTTGGACTGGAACACATAGAGGAGCTGGGACCAAAGCAACAGCAGAGGTGATGTCTGCAATCTTGGACCCCTGGTCATGGCAGATGAGCCTGAAGCCCCAGAGAACCTGGTAGCAGCAGGGGAAGTGGTGCACAATTTCAACATCCTGGCCACAGCAATGTACATGATCACAAGGAACTGTGCAGCAGCAGCAGTGGAGCCTGAGACAACAGCCCTCTAGCTGTGAAGATGTATGCAACTCTGGCCCTCTACCCAAAACATTAGTGCCTGCAAACCCAATGACCCCAGCAGTGGCAGAGGCACCCATGACCCTGGATCCCCCCAAACTTCCCCCCTGTTGTGGCAGAGTCTGTGACCCAGAAGACCATGAACATGGTAGAGGCAACAAACATCCTGGTTCCCTAAATGACAGTGACAGCATCAGTGACACCAGTGGCAACAAGGGACTGGAGACACTGGAGGCACAAGCAGCAACAAAATGGACAACAAGCAACATTTCTGGCAGAAGTGGTGAAGGGTGGAAAGTGTGAATTCTCAAATATAAACAGAGGCAGCTCAAGTAAGTGAAACTAAAAACTTGTGCTATAGCACCACCTACTGAAAATAACAACAAAAAATCATTTAATTTTGAACTTGTTGAAACTTTAAAATTAAACTTATAAAAAATAAAAAGTTTTACCTAAGAAGAAATGTGTACACTACTTCCTCAAATGAACTAGCAGAAGAGCAATTCATTAAATACCATGAAAAACCAGGTAAAATGGTATCACAAAAAGCAAGTGACAATTCTCCAGAAGCCAAACTTAAAGTCATGGAATATTGTGATCTGATAGAGAAATCAAAATAGCTGTCATGAAGAAACACAATGAGCTACAAGAAAATGCATAAAGGCTGATCACTGAGCCCAGGAATAAAATTAATGAACAGAAGGAAAACTTTACCAAATAGATTGAAGCTCTAAAAAAAGAACCGAACAAATTCTGGAGCCAAAGAACTCAGTAAATGAGATGAAGAATGCACTAGAAAGCATTGGAAATAGAGAAGATCATATGGAAGAGAGAATTAGTAAGTCCAAAGAAAGAAATCTAGAAATGATAAAGGTAGAAAATGAAAGAATATTAAGATCTGAAAGAAAAAAAAAAAAAAGAACTTCCTTGAGAACTATCAAACTCTATTAGGAAGAGAAACATTAGGATAATGGTCATCCTAGAAGAAGAGAGGGAGAAAGGAGCAGAGAGTTTATTTAAAGACATAACAGCTGACAACTTGCCATATCTGGGGAATGAACTGGATATGCAAGCCCATGAAGCTAAGAGAACACCTAATTACCTCAATGCAAAAAGACCTTCTCCATGACACATTAGAGTAAATTGTCAAAGTCAATGACAAAGAAATAATTTAAAGGCAGCCATGGAAAAAAAGGATCTAACCTAAAGAAGAACTTCCATTGGGCTATCATCAGATTTCTCAGCAGAATATCCACAGGCCAGGACAGAGTGGAATGGCATACTAAAGATATTGAAAGATTGAAAACTTTCAGCCAAGAATACTCTATCCAGCAAAATTATCCTTCAGATATGAAGAAGAAATAAAGCCTTTCCCAGACAAACAAAATCTCATGGATTTCATCACCCCTAGACCTGCCTTGCAAGAAATGTTGAAAGAAGTTCTTCTACCTGGAATAAAAAAGGCAAAAATAAACAGAACTCTGATTAAGGTGATAAATGGACAGACAGAATCAGAAAATTGCAACACTATGTCAGAATAGATTGTTAAAAACTTAATTATATCATAAAGGCTAAAGGGAAACAACAGTAAAAATAACTATAGCTACTGCAATTTTCTAATAAATTCATAACAAAAAAGTGATAATTTAAGTCAACAAAAGCATAAAAGAGGAAAAGGATGGAACACATATAGGCAAATGAAAATAAGATGCTATCAGCAGAAAAATGACTATATTATCTATGAGTCTCTTATTTTAGAAACCTCATGGTAACAATAAAACATAAATCAAGAGCAGAGATATAAAACATAAAAAAAAGAAACTGAGAAAAACATCATAGAAAACCACTAAACTCAAATAGAAGACAGAAACACAAGGAAAAAGAAACAATGGAGATATAAAGGAAAAAGGAAACAAAAAATTAAATAGCAGTACTAAATCCTCATTTATCAATGATCACCCAAAATGTAATTGGATTGAATTCACTAATCAAAAGACACAGAGTAGCTGGATGGGTTAAAAAAAAATAGGATCTAACTATATCCTGTCTCTAGGGGAATAATCTCAGCTCTACAGACAAACAAATACTCAAAGTGAAGTCATAGAAGATGATACTCCATGTAAATGGCAACCAAAAGAAAGAAACATGATACACCACATTAACAAAATGAAAGATAAAAATCATATAATCATTTTAATAGATGCAGAAAAAGCATTTTACAGGATACAACACACGTTTTTGATTAAAACTCTCCATAAAATATGTGTAGAATGGCATACATCAAAATAATAAAAACCACATATGACAAACATACAGCTAACATCATACTCAATGGTAAAAGTCAGAAACCTATCCCCTTACAAACAGAAAGAAAACAAGGATACACACTCTCACCACTCATATTCAGCATAATATTGGAAGACCTAGCCATAGCAATTAAGCAAGAAAAAGAAAAAAATTAAGGCAACCAAATTGGAAAGGAAGAAGTTAAACTATCACGTTTTGCAGATGACATGATTCTATACATAGAAAACCCTAAAGACTCCACAAGAAAAGTATTAGAAATAATAAATGAACACAGTAAATTTGCAGGGTACAAAATCAATATACAGAAATAAGTTGCATTTCTATACACTAACAGCAAACTAGCAGAAAGAGAAAATAAGAAAGCAATCCCATCTATATTTGCAACAAAATAATGAAATATGTAGGAATATATTTAACCAAGGAAGTGAAAGACCTATGCACTGAAAATTGTAAGATACTGTTTAAATAAATTGAAGATGATGTAAATAAATGGAAAAATATTCTGTGCTCATGGACTGGAAAAATTAACATTGCTAAAATGTCCATATTACCTAAAGTAATCTACAGATTCAATGTGATCCCTTTAAAAATTGTTGCATTTTCAAAGAAATAGAACAAAAATCCTAAAATTTATTTGAAACCAGAAAGACCTCAAATAGACAAAGCAATTCTGAGAAAAAAGAACAAAGCTAGAGTTATCACATTCATTTATTTAACATTATACTACAAAGCTATAGTAATCAAAAGAGCATGGAATTGGCAAAAAAGCAGACACACAGATCAATAGAACAGAACTGAGATCCTACAAATAAACTGATACATATATAGAAAATTAATTTATAACAAAGGAGGAAAGAACATAAAATTTAAAAAGAATATTCTCTTCAGTAAATGGTATTGGGAAATCTGGACAGCAATATGCAAAATTTAAAAAAATAAAAAAATACAAACTAGACCAGTATATTACACTATACACAAAAATAAACTCAAAATGGATTAAAGAAGTAAATGTGACACCTGAAAACATGACTCTTAGGAGAAAACATAGGCAGTACCCTCTTTGACATTGGTCCCAGGAATATCTTTTTGGATATGTATCCCCAAGCAAGGGAAACAAAAGCAAAAATAAACAAATGAGACTACATCAAACTAGAAAGCTTCTGCACAACCAAGGAAACATCAAGATGAAAAGACAAACTATAAAATATCAAAAATATATAAAGAACTCATACAGCTCAATAATAACAACAACAAAAACAGATTTTAAAAGGGGCAGAGGGGCTTCCCTGGTGGCGCAGTGGTTGAGAATCTGCCTGCCAATGCAGGGGACACGGGTTCGAGCCCTGGTCTGGGAAGATCCCACATGTCGCGGAGCAACTAGGCCCGTGAGCCACAACTACTGAGCCTGCGCGTCTGGAGCCTGTGCTCCGCAACAAGAGAGGCCACGACAGTGAGAGGCCCGCGCACTGCGATGAAGAATGGCCCCCGCTTGCCGCAACTAGAGAAAGCCCTCGCACAGAAACGAAGACCCAACACAGCCAAAAATAAATAAATGAATAAATAAATAAACAAACAAATTTAAAAAAAAAAAAAAAAAAGAGGCAGAGGATCTGAATACATTTATTTTCAAAGAAGACCTACAGATGACCAATAGACACATGAAACAATGTTCAACATCACTAATCATCAGGGAATTGCAAATCAAGACTACAGTTAGATATTATCTCACACCTTTTAGTAGAATCACTATTATCAAAAAGGCAAGAAATAACAAATGTTGGAAAGTATGTGGAAAAAAGGGGACCCTCATATACTGTTGTTGAAAATGTAAACTGGTATAGCCACTATGGATAACTCTGGAGATTCCTCAAATAATTAAGAAGAGAACAGCCATGTGATCCAGCTATTCCACTTCTGGGTATTTATCTGAAGAAAATGAAAGCACTAATTCAAAAAGATACATGAATACCTATATTCATTGCAGCATTATTTACCATACCCAAGATACAGAAATAAACCAAGTGTCTGTAATGGAAAAATGGGTAAAGAAGTTGAGATGTGTACACACACACACACACACACACACACACACACACACACACAATGGAATACTACTCAGCCATAAAAGATGAAATATTGCTATTTGCAACATGGATGGACTTGAGGGTATTATGCTAAGTGAATAAAGTCAGACCGAGAAAGCAAATATCATATTACTTCATTCATATATGGAATATAAAAGTAATACAAAGCAACAACAGGGAAAAAAAATCCCCCCCCCCAAAAAATTCTAACTTTAATACTCAAAGACCTAGTAAAAGAAGAATAAACTATATCAAGTTAGCAGGACAAATAAAATAATAAAGCAGAAAGAAATGAAATAAAGAAGAAAAAAATAATAAAAACATCAACAAAATTAGAGTTGGTGTTTGAAAAGGTAAGTAAAATTGACTTACCCTTAGCTGGAATACTTATGAAATAATAGAGAAGACTCAAATAAATAAAATAATAAATGAAAGAGGGGACATAACAGGTGATACCACAGAAATACAAAGGATCATCAGAGAGTACTATGAACAATTATATGCCAAGCAATTGGACAACCTAGAAGATATAGGTAAATTCCTAGAAACTTTCAACCTACCAAGACTGAATCATGAAGAAATAGAATTTTTGAACAGACCAATAAAGAGTAAGGAGATTGATTCAGTAATCCAAAACCTCCCAACAACAAAAAAAGTCCAGGCTTTACTGGTGAATTATACCAAACATTTAAAGAAGAGAGAGTGTCAATCCTTCTTGAACTGTTTTACAAACTTGAAGAGGGAGAATCACTTAAAATATTTTATGAGGTCAGTATTACTCTGATTCCAAAGACAGGCAAGGACACGACAAGAAAAGAAAATTACAGGCCAATAGCCCACAAAAAACATAGATTCAAAAATGTTCAACAAAATACTAGCAAATCAAATTCAGCAGCACATTAAATGTATCATACACTATGATAAAATGGGATTTATCCCAGGGGTGCAAGGACAAACATATGCAAATCAATAAATATAATATACCTCATTAATAGAAGGAAGAATAAAAATCATCTCAATAGATGCAGAAAATGCTTTTGACAAAAATCAACAGCCTTTCATGATAAATACTCTGAACAAATTGGGTGTAAAAGGAATGTACCTCAACAAAGTAAAGGCCATGCATGGCAAGCCCACAGCTAACGTCATACTCAATAGTGAAAAATCTTAAAGATTTTACTCTAAGATCAGGGACAATACAAGCATACCTGCTCTCACCATTTCTATTCAATATAGTACTGGAAGTCCTCGTTAGAGATTTAAGCAACAAAAAGAATATAAAATGCATCCAAATTGGAAAACAAAGAGTAAAATTGTCTCTATTTTCAGATCATATAATCTCATATATAGAAAATCCTAAAGACTACCAAAACACTGTTAGAACAAATAAATAAAGTCAGTTAATTTGCAGGATATAAATTCAACATTACAAAATCAGTTCAGTTTCTGTACACTAACAAAAAACTAACTGAAACAGAAAGTAAGGACACAATCCCTTGTGCAGTAGCATCGAAAATAATAAGATACTTAGGAATATATTTAACCAAGGAAGTGAAAGATCTCTATATTGAAAGCAACAAGACATTGATTTAAAAACTGTAAAAGACACAAAAATTGCAAAGATACTCAGTGTCCATGGATTAGAATAATAAATATTGTTAAAATGTCCATACTACCCAAAACAATCTACAGATTCAATGCAATTCCTTAAAATTCCAGTGGCATTTTCCACAAAAATAAAAAACACTCTCCTAAAATTCATATAAAATCACAAAAGACCCTAAATTGTCAAAGCAATCTTGAGCAAGAAGTGTAAAGCTGGAGGTATCACACTTCCTGAATTCAAACTATATTACACAGCTATTATAATCAAAACAGTATGTTACTGACACAAAAACAGACTCAAAAATGGATGTAACAAAATATAGGGCCAAGAACTGAACCCACATATATGTGACCTTTGACAAGGGTGCCACAATTAAACAGTAGGCAAAGAATAGTCTCCTCAACAAATAGTGTTGAGAAACTGGATATCCACATGAAAAAGAAGGAAATTGGATTATTATGTTATGCCATACACAAAAATCAATTCAAAATGGATTAAAGACATAAATATAAGAAATGAAACTCTTAAATTATCAGAAGAAAGCATGAAGGAAAGTCTCCTTGATACAATCCTGACAATGGTTTTGTTTTTGTTTTTTTTTTTATGCGACATCAAAGGCACAAGCAATAAAAGCAAAAACAAACAAGTAGGATGATGTCAAGCTACACAATTTCTGCACAACAAAGGAAACTACAGGATGGAAAGCCAACGTATGGAATGAGATAAAATATTTACACAACATATATCTGATAAGGGGTTAATATCTAAAATATATAAGTAGCTCCTACAACTGAATAGCAGCAAGATAAATAACACAATTAAAAAACGGGAAAATGACCTGAATAGACATTTTTTCCAGTGAAGACATACAAATGGTCAACTGGCATATGAATATGTGTCAACATCACTAATCATCAGGGAAATGAAAATTAAAACCACACTGATATCTCATCTCACACTTGTTAGGATGTCCATTATTAAAAAAAAAAAGAAAAAAGTGTTGGTGAGCATGTGGAGAAAAGAGAACTCTGGTATACAGTTGATGGAAATGTTAATTGGCACAACCATTATGGAATATAGTATGAAAGTTCCTCAAAAAATTAAAAATAGAATTTACATATCATGAATAAATTCTACTTCTAGATATTTGTCCAAAGGGACTAAAATGAGCATCTCAAAGAGTTACCTGCAGTCCCATGTTTATTGCAGCATTATTCACAATACTGAAGATATGGAAACAACCTAGATGTCTATTGCCAGATAACTGGATAAAGAAAATGTGGTATGTATATATATATATATATATATATATATATATATATATATACACATACATACATACATACAGTGGAATATTATTCAACCTAAAAAATGGAAGGAAATCCTGCCATTTCTGACAACATGGATTTACCTGGGGGACATTATGCTTAGTGAAATAAGCCAGACAGAGAAAGACAAATATTCTATTATCTCACTTATATGTGGAATCTAAAATAGTCAAACTCACAAAGACAGAATTTAGAATGGAAATTGCTAGGATTTGGGAGAGTGGGAATTGGGGAGATGATTGTTAAAGTGAAAGAAATTTCAACTAACACCTATACAGCAAATTGCCCATAGCTTACAATACTCTAGTGTATACTTAAATTTTACTAAGAGGGTAGACTTTATGTTAAGTGTTTTTACTTCTTACA
This sequence comes from Balaenoptera acutorostrata, assembly GCF_949987535.1. Lineage (NCBI taxonomy): Eukaryota > Metazoa > Chordata > Mammalia > Artiodactyla > Balaenopteridae > Balaenoptera > Balaenoptera acutorostrata. The sequence continues at coordinate 71,139,644 of NC_080085.1, forward strand.
AAAAAAAAAGTAATAATAAAGAAGTTGGGAGGAAACTTTGGGAGATGATGAGATGTTTATGGCCTTGATGGTGATGATGATTTCATGGGTATATATTTAACCTCAAAATAATGAAGGTGTAAACATTAAATTTGTATAGCTTTTTACATGCCAATCATACCCTACTAAAGGAGTTTTTTTTTTAAATAGTTAATCCACACTAACTTTAGGCAGGATGCAACAATTCAGATTACCCCTAATGCTTCAAGCTTAAGTGAAAGGAAAATGGCCACATCTATCGCCTAACATATAAATTCTTTGGAAAGCATGAGAAATTTATACATTTTTATTCCCTGGAAAAATCTATCTGATAATTTTTATTGTAACTCAATTTACAAAAAAAAACGCATTATTCTGAAATAACTATAGATTCACATGTGTATGAAAGAAAATGTACAGGAAGATCCTATAAACTCTCTACCCAGACTCCTCTAACTACAGCTTTCACACCTATAGTACAATATCAAAATCAGGCAATTGACACTGGAGCAATCTTTGAGCTTACTGAGATTTTGTTAGTTATATATGTACTCATCTATATGTGTGTGTGCATATGTGTGTGTGCATGTGAGGCTCTATGCAAGAATTGAACACATGTTAGCTTCATGCAACCTCCACCACAATCAAGATACTTAACCCCCATGCTGTACCATGAACACATAATTCCCTGGTGCTAGCCCTTTATATTCACACCTACCAAAACCCTGCCTATCCTTAACCACTGACAACCACAAGTCTACCATCCATCTACAATTATATTATTTTGCAAATGTTAAGTAAATGTAAAAATTTGGTACATATTCATTCAGTAATTTTTTTCCACTTAATTTCATTAAGATATATACAAGTTGATGCATGTATCAATAATTTATTCTTTTTACTGCTGAGTAGCATTTCACAGTATACCTCAGTTTGGTTAAGGATTCCCCCATTGAAGTACATTTGGGTAGTTTACATTTGGGACCTATCAAAAATAAAGCTGCTGTGTGTATTTATGTACAAAATGTTGCATGAAAATAAGTTTTCATTTCTCTGGTATGGATGCCTAGTAGTGCAATAATTGAGAATTATTGGTAAATTCATTTTTTTAACTTTTTTATTTTATGTTGGAGTACAGTTGATTAACAATGTTGTGTTAATTTCAGGTGTACAACAAAGTGATTCAGTTATATATATACATGTGTCTATTCTTTTTGAAATACTTTTCCCAATTAGGTTGTTACAGAATATTGAGCAGAGTTCCCTGTGCTGTACAATAGGTCCTTGTTGGTTATCGATTTTAAATATAGTAGTGTGTACATGTTAATCCCATACTCCCTAACTGTCCCTCCCCCCACCCTTCCCCCCTGGTAACCATAAGTTCATTCTCTAAGTCTGTGAGTCTGTTTCTGTCTTGTAAATATGCTCACTTGTATCATCTTTTTTTAGATTCTGCATGTAAGCAATATCACATGATACTTCTCTTTCTCTGTCTGACTTACTTCACTCAGTATGACAATCTCTAGGTCTATCCATGTTGCCGCAAATGGCATTCATTTCATATTTGTAAATTTTTGAGACTAATCCTTTTTTGGTCACATCATTTGCAAGTATTTTCTCCCATTCTGTGGGTTGTCTTTTCATTTTGTTTATTGTTTCCTTTGTTGTGCAAAAGCTTTTGAGTTTAATTAGGTCCCATTTGTTTATTTTTGTTTTGATTTCCATTATTCTGGGAGATGAATCAAAAAGATATTGCTGTGATTTATGTCAGAGAGTGTTCTGTCTATGCTTTCCTCTAAAAGTTTTATAATGTCTGGTCTCACATTTAGGTCTTTAATCCATTTTGAGTTGATTTTTGTGTATGGTGTTAAATAATGTTCTAATTTCATTTTTTTTTTTTTACATGTATCTGTCTGGTTTTCCCAGGGCCATTTATTGAAGAGACTGTATTTCCTCCATTGTATAGTCTTGCCTCCTTTGTCATAGATTAATCAACCATAGGTGTGTGGGTTTATTTCTGGGCTTTCTCTCCTGTTCATTGATCTATATTTCTATTTGTGTGCCAGTACCATACTGTTTGATGGCTATAGCTTTGTAGTATAGTCTGAAGTCTGGGAGACTGATTCCTCCAGTTCTGCTTTTCATTCATAAGATTGCTTTGTCTATTCAGAGTCTTTTGTGTCTCCATACTAATTTTAAGATGTTTTTGTTCTAGTTATGTGAAAAACGTCATTGGTAATTTGATAGGGATTGCATTAAATCTGTAGATTGCCTTGGGTAGTATAGTCATGTTGACAGTATTGAGTCTTCTAATCCAAGAACATGGTATATCTTTCCATCTGTTTGTGTCATCTATTTCTTTCATCAGTGTCTTATTATTTTCAGAGTACAGATCTTTTGTCTCCTTAGGTAGGTATATTTCTATGTGTTTTATTCTTTTTGATGCAATGGTAAATGTGATTATTTTTGAATTTCTCATTCTGATCTTTCATTTTTAGTTTATAGAAATGCAACAAATTTCTGTGTATTAATTTTGTTACCTACAACTTTACCAAATTCATTGATGAGCTAGCGTCTGGTAGTGTCTTTAAGATTTTTTATGTACTGCATCATGTAATTTTTAGTTTTTAAAAAAGCCTGTCAAACAGTTTTCTAGAGTGGATTTATCATGTTACATTCTGATCAGCAAAGTATGACTTAGTTTCTCCAAATTCTTGACAGTTTTTTGGCATGATGTATACATATGGGTATATATATATATATATATATATATATATATATATATATATATATATACAGTCTTGATAGCTGTGCAGTAATATCTCATTGTGATTTTAATTTGCATTTACCTAATGGTTAATGATGTTCAACATACATTAATGTGCTTATTTCTTATATGTATATATTTTTGGTGAGTTGTTTGTGCATATCTTTAGCCCATTTCACAGTTAAATCGTTTGATTTTCAATGTTGAGATTTATAATTCTTTTTATATTCTAAATACAAGTCCTCTGTCTGATATGTGATTCTGATAGACATAATAATGACACCCACTCCAGAAATGCCCACATATTAATCCTCCAAACCTAAGTATATGTTATGTAAATAGTGGGACAGAAATATGTTTTCAGATTGAATTACAGTTGGTAATAATTTTATTCTGAGAAGGGGAGATTATCTTGGATGGTCTGGGTGGGCCTAATATAATTACAAGGGCCTTCTAAATGAAGGATGTAGGCAGGAGAAGTAGAGTTGGAGGAGAAGACATGATTATGAAAGCAGAGGTTGGAGTGATAACACTGTTGGCTTGAAGATGGAATGAGGACCACCTCCAGAAGTTGAAAAATATAAGAAAATAGATACTCCTCTACAGCTTCCAGAAAGGAAAGAAGTTCTGCAAACACCTTGGTTTTAGCCCAGTAAGAGCCATTTCGGACTTCTGACATGTAGAACTGTAAGATAATACATTTGTGTTCTTTTAAGCTAATAACTTTGTGACAATTTGTTACAGCAGAAATAGAAAATAAATAGTAATTTGTACATATTTTCTCACGGTATTTACTTTCCCTAATCAACTTCTTCACACAGTCTCTCATAGAGAAAAAAAATAATATTGACGAGGTCCAAATTATTGATTTTTCATTTTATGAATCATGCATTTAGTATAAAGTCTAGGAACTCTTTGCCTAGTCCTAAGTCCTGAAGATTTCCTGTGAATTTTTCTAAAAGTTTTAGAGTTCTTTGTTTTACATTTATGTCCATGATCAATTCTGAGTTAAATTTTGTATAATTTAACTATTTCTCTTTGGCTTATGGATGTCCAATCACTAGCACTATTTATTTAAAAACTTATCCTTCTTCAGTGTTCGCTTTTGCTTCTTTGTTAAGATTAACTAGGTATATTTGTATGAATCTACTTGTGGATTCTTTATTCTGTGGTATTTATTTATATCTATCTCTCCTCCAGTGCCATATTGTTTTGATTAGCGGAGGTAAATAGTAAGGAATATATTAGGAAGAGTGATTCCTCCTATTTGATTCTTCTTCTTTTTTTTTCATACTTGTTCTGACTATTTTATTGCCTTGCCATTTTTGTTTAAATTTTAGAATAAGCTCTCTTCATATAGGAAATGCCTTGCTGGGATTTTTATAGGAATTGCATTTAACCTTTAGGTAACTTTAGAGAGAATTGACTTTACGATGTTGAGTCTTTTAATCTATGAACAGAGTATTTTTTAAGGTATTTAGTTTTTCTTTCATTTCTTTCATCAGCGTTTGGTAATTTTCATCATACAGAACCTGTACATGTTTTGGTTAGATTCACAGATAATTATTTCACTTTCTTTTGTGCAACTGAAATGACATTTTGTTTTAAAATTTCTTCTTCTACTTCTGTATTTTCAGTACACAAATGCAATTGATTACTCTTGGGTGTTGACCTTGTATACTGTGAACTTACAAAATTTATTTATTACTTTTAGAATTTTTTTTGGAGAATCCTTGTGATTTTCTATGTACATAATTAAGCTGTCAGCAAATAGAGATGGCATTATTTATTCTTTTCCAAGGGTGTTTTATTCATTTTTCTTTCCTTGTAACAGTGGCTACAACACCCAGGACTGTTGACTAAGAATGGTTGTACATCTTTGCCTTACTTTTTTTTTTTTTAACATCTTTATTGGAGTATAACTACTTTACAATGGTGTGTTAGTTTCTGCTTTATAACAAAGTGAATCAGTTATACACATACATGTATCCCCATCTTTCTTCCATCTTGCATCTCCCTCCCTCCCACCCTCCATATCCCACCCCTCTAGGTGGTCACAAAGCACCGAGCTGATCTCCCTGTGCTATGCAGCTGCTCCCCACTAGCTATCTATTTTACATTTGGTAGTGTATAAATGTCCATGCCACTCTCTCACTTTGTCCCATCTTATCCTTTCCCCTCCCTGTATCCTCAAGTCCATTCTCTAGTAGGTCTGTGTCTTTATTCCCGCTTTGCCCCTAGGTTCTTCATGACCATTTTTGTTTGTTTGTTTTTTAGATTCCATATATATGTGTTAGCATACGGTACTTGTTTTTTACCTTCTGACCCACTTCACTATGTACGACAGACAGAGATTTCTGGGCATTAATTTTGTATCCTGCTACTTTACCAAATTCATTGATTAACTCTAGTAGTTTTCTGGTAGCATCTTTAGGATTCTCTATGTATAGTATCATGTCATCTGCAAAAAGTGACAGCTTTCATTCTTCTTTACCAGTTTGGATTTCTTTTATTTCTTTTTCTTCTATGATTGCTGTGGCTAAAACTTCCAAAACTAGGTTTAATAATAGTGGTGAGAGTGGGCAACCTTGTCTTGTTCCTGATCTTAGTGGAAATGGTTTCAGTTTTTCACCATTAAGAATGATGTTGGCTGTGGATTTGTCATATATGGCCTTTATTATGTTGAGGTAAGTTCCTTATATGCCTACTTTCTGGATGGTTTTTATCGTAAATCGGTTTTGAATTTTGTCGAAAGCTTTCTCTGCATCTATTGAAATGATCACATGGTTTTTCTCCTTCAATTTGTTAATATGGTGTATCACATTGAGTGATTTGTGTATATTGAAGAATTCTTGCATTCCTGCGATATACCCCACTTGATCATGGTGTATGATTCTATCAATGTGCTGTTGGACTCTGTTTGCTAGTATTTTGTTGAGGATTTTTGCATCTATGTTCATCAGTGATATTGGTCTGTAGTTTTCTTTCTTAGGGACATCTTGTCTGGTTTTGGTATCAGGGTGATGGTGGCCTTGTAGCATGAGTTTGGGAGTCTTCCTCCCTCTGCTATATTTGGGAAGAGTTTGAGAAGGATAGGTGTTAACTCTTCTCTAAATGTTTGATAGAATTCGCCTGTGAAGCCATCTGGTCCTGGGCTTTTGTTTGCTGGAAGATTTTTAATCACACTTTCAATTTCAGTGCTTGTGATTGGTCTGTTCATATTTTCTATTTCTTCCTGGTTCAGTCTCATAAGGTTGGGCATTTCTAAGAATTTGTCCATTTTTCCCAGGTTGTCCATTTTATTGGCATAGAGTTGCTTGTAATAGTCTTTCATGATACTTTGTATTTCTGCAGTGTCAGTTGTTACTTCTCCTTTTTCATTTCTCATTCTACTGATTTCAGTCTTCTCCCTTTTTTTCTTGATGAGTCTAGCTAATGGTTTATCAATTTTGTTTATCTTCTCAAAGAACCAGCTTTTAGTTTTATTCATCTTTGCTATTGTTTCCTTCATTGCTTTTTCATTTACTTCTGATCTGATCTTTATGATTTCTTTCCCTCTGCTAACTTTGGGTTTTTTTTTGTTCTTCTTTCTCTAATTGCTTTAAGTGCAAGGTTAGGTTGTTTATTCGAGATGTTTCCTGTTTCTTAAGGTAGTATTGTATTGCTATAAACTCCCCTGTTAGAACTGCTTTTGCTGCATCCCATAAGTTTTGGGTCATCATGTCTCCATTGTCATTTGTTTCTAGGTATTTTTTGATTTCAACTTTGATTTCTTCAGTGACCACTTCGTTATTAAGTAGTGCATTGTTTAGCCTCCATGTGTTTGTATTTTTTACAGATCTTTTCCTGTAATTGATATCTAGTCTCATAGCATTGAGGTTGTAAAAGATACTTAATACAATTTCAATTTTCGTAACTTTACCAAGGCTTGATTTGTGACCCAAGATATGATCTATCCTGGAGAATGTTCCACAAGCACTTGAGAAGAAAGTTTATTCTGTTGTTTTTCAATGGAATGTCCTATAAATATCAATTAAGTCCATCTTTTTAAATGTATCATTTAAAGCTTGTGTTTCCTTTTTTATTTTCATTTTGGATTATCTATCCATTGGTGAAAGTGGGGTGTTAAAGTCCGCTACTATGATTGCATTACTGTTGATTTCCCCTTTTATGGCTGTTAGTATTTGCCTTATGTATTGAGGTGCTCCTATGTTGGGTGCATAAATAGTTACAATTTTTATATCTCCTTCTTGGATTGATCTTTGATCATTATGTTGTGTTCTTCTTTGTCTCTTGTAATAGTCTTTGTTTAAAGTTTATTTTGTCTGATATGAGAATTGCTACTCCAGCTTTCTTTTGATTTCCATTTACATGGAATATCTTTTTCCACCCCCTTACTTTCAGTCTGTATGTGTCTCTAGGTCTGAAGTGGGTCTCTAGTATATAGCATATATACGGGTCTTGTTTTTGTATCCATTCAGTCAGTCTATGTCTTTTGGTTGGAACATTTAATCCATTTACCTTTTAGGTAATTATCGATATGTATGTTCTTATTACCATTTTCTTAATTGTTTTGGGTTTGTTACTGTAGGTCTTTTCCTTCTCTTGTGTTTCCTGCCTAGAGAAGTTCCTTTTGCATTTGTTGTAAAGCTGGTTTGGTGGTGCTGAATTCTCTTAACTTTTGCTTATCTGTATAGCTTTTAATTTCTCCATCAAATCTGAATGAGATCCTTTCTGGGTAGAGTAACCTTGGTTGTAAGTTTTTCCCTTTCATCACTTTAAATATGTCCTGCCACTCCCTCTGGCTTGCAGAGTTTCTGCTGAAAGATCAGCTCTTAACCTTATGGGGATTCCCTTGTATGTTATTTTTCCCTTTCTGCTTTTAATATTTTTTCTTTGTATTTAATTTTTGATAGTTTGATTAATATGTGTCTTGGCGTGTTTCTCCTTGCATTTACCCTGTATGGGACTCTCTGTGCTTCCTGGACTTGATTAACTCTTTCCTTTCCCATATTACGGAAGTTTTCAACTATAATCTCTTCAAATATTTTCTCAGTCCCTTTCTTTTTCTTTTCTTCTTCTGGGACACCAATAATTCAAATGTTGGTGCATTTAATGTTTTCCCAGAAGTCTCTGAGACTGTCCTCAATTCTTTTCATTCTTTTTTCTTTATTCTACTCTGCAGTAATTATTTCCACTCTTTTATCTTCCAGGTCACTTATCCGTTCTTCTACCTCAGTTATTCTGTTATTGATCCCTTCTAGAGAATTTTTAATTTCATTTATTGTGTTGTTCATGATTGTTTGTTTGCTCTTTAGTTCTTCTAGGTCCTTGCTAAACGTTTCTTGTATTTTCTCCATTCTATTTCCAAGATTTTGGATCATCTTTACTATCATTATTCTGAATTCTTTTTCAGTTAGACTGCTTATTTCCTCTTCATTTGTTAGGTCTGGTGGGTTTCTACCTAGCTCCTTCATCTGCTGTGTGTTTCTGTGTTTTCTCATTTTGCTTAACTTCCTGTGTTTGGGGTCTCCTTTTCACAGGCTGCAGGTTCGTAGTTCCCGTTGTTTTTGGTGTCTGCCCCCAATGCCTAAGGTTGGTTCAGTGTGTTGTGTAAACTTCCTGGTGGAGGGGACTAGTGCCTGTGTTCTGGTGGATGAGGCTGGATCTGTCTTTCTGGTGGGCAGGTCCACATCTGGTGTTGTGTTTTGGGGTGTCTGTGGCCTTATTGTGATTTTAGGCAGCCTCTCTGCTAATGGGTTGGTTTGTGTTCCTGTTTTACTAGTTGTTTGGCACAGGGTGTCCAGCACTGTATCTTTCTGGTCATTGAGTGGAGCTTGGTCTTGACATTGAGATGGAGATCTTTGGGAGATTTTCGCCATTTGATATTACCTGGAGCTGGGAGGTCTCTTGTGGACCAATGTCCTGAACTTGGCTCTCCCACCTCAGAGGCACAGCCCTTAAGCCTGGCTGGAGCACCATTAGCCTGTCATCCACATGGCTCAGAATAAAAGGGAGAAAAAAGGAAGAAAGAAAGAAAGGAGAAGATAAAATATAATAAAATTTAAAAGTTTTTAAAATAAAAAAAAATATTATTTAAAAATTTTTGAAGTAATTAAATAAAAGAAAGTAAGAAAGAAGAGAGCAACCAAACCAAAAAACAAATCCAACAAATGATAACAAGTGCTAAATCTATACTAAAAAAAAAAAAAAAAAAAAAAAAAGATAGACCGAACCCTAGGACAAATGGTAAAAGCAAAGCTATACACACAAAATCACACACAGAAGCATACACATACACACTCACAGAAAGAGAAAAAGGGAAATAATATATGTATATTGTTGCTCTCTTTGCCTCGATTTTTATCTCTAAGAGGAATCATCCAGTCTTTTACCATTAAGTTTGAAGTTACCTGCTGTTTTATTTGTAGATGATCTATATGAGATTAAGGAAGGTCTTCTCTATTTATAGTGTAGTGAGAGTTTTTATCATAAATGGTTATTGAAGTTTGTCAAATGCTTTTTCTGCAACATTTAAAATTATCATGGGATATTTTTCTTTATTGGTCTGTTGATATGAATGATTACATTGATTGACTTTTAATCAAAATATAGTTGATGTACAATATTATATAAGTTACAGGTGTACATGTAGTGATTTAAAATTTTTAAAGGCTGTATTCCATTTATAATTATTATAAAATATTAACTATATTCCCCATGTTGTACAATATATTCTTGTAGCTTATGATTCATTTTTCAAATATCAAACCAGGCTTTACATGGACAAAACCCAATTTGTTTGTAGTATGTTATTCCTTTTATACATTTTTAGATTGTATTGGTAAACTTTTCCTGAGAATTTTTGTGTAAGATCAGGAGAAATATTAGTCTGAATTTTTCTTTTCCTATCCTATCTTAGTCTGATTTTGGTGTCAGGATACACTGGTCAGCATTCTCCTGAGAAACAGAACCAATAGGATGTGCATATATAGAGAAAAAAATTTATTTTTAGGAATTGGCACATATGATTATAGACCAGCTAGTCCAAAATCTGCAGGGTAGGCCATCTGGCTTGAGACCCAGAAAAGAGCCAATATTGCTATTCAGGTTCAAAATCATATGCTGCAGAATTTCTTCTTGTTCATGGGAGTTAATTTTTTCTCTTCAGTTTTCTGGATGAGACTTACTCACATTATGAAGGGCAATCTATTTTACTGTACTCAAACTCCACTGATAAATATTAATTTCATCCCCCCTCAAAAGCCCTCACAGAAACATCCAGTATTATGCTTGACCAAATGTCTGGACACCATGGCCCAGCCAAGTTAACACATAAAATTAATAATCACACAGGGTAATAATGCCTTCTTAAAATGAGTTGGGAAATGTTTCCTCCTCTTCTATTTTATGGAAGATATTTTCTAAAATTGGTGTTAATTATTCTTTGAATATTTGATAAAAATTTCCAATGCAACCATCTGGACATGGAGATTTATTTTGGGGGAGTATTTTAATTAAACATTTAACTTATTTAATAGTTATAGCATTTTCCAGGTTATCTATTTCAGTTGGGAAGTTTGTGTTTTTTAAGAAATTGGTTCATTTCTTATGAATTATTGAATTTATAAGTATTATTTCCTAATTATTGTTTAATGGATGTAGAATATGTTTTATGGCCCTGTTCCATTCTTGATATTGGTGATTTGTGCTCTCTTTCTATCTTTGTAATGCTGCTAAGAGTTTGCTAATTTTATTGATTTTTTTTAGAATTAGGTTTTGTTTTATTAATTTTCTCCATTGTTGTTCTCTATTCAATTTTATTTATATGTGCTTTTGTATTTATTATTTCTTTCCAGCTGTTTGCTTTGGGATGTTTTTGCTCTTCTACTTCCAGTTTCTTGCAGTAAAAACTAAGAATTGAGATTGTTACTGTTTTCTAATATAAGCATTTTGTGTCACAAGCTTTTTTCTCACTACTGCTTTGGCTGCATCCCACAAATTTGGTTATGTTTTATATTCATTTTCATTCATTTCTTTCAAATCCTTTGTTATTTTCTCTTTGATCTATAGACTCTATTTAGACATTTTTTGCTTAATTTCCTTGTGTTTGGAGATTTTATCATTGTCTATTATTGATTTCTAGTTTGATTTCATTTTTTATCAGAGAGCACACTCTATATGATACCAATTCTTTTAAATGTGTTAAGAATAGTAATATGACCTAAAATGTAGTCTAGCTTGATGACTGTTTCACAGGTGCTTGAAAAGAATGTGTATTCTGTAGTAGAATGAAATGTTCTATAAATGTCAATTAGATTCTTTTGGCTCTTGTTATTGTCCTGTTCTTCTAGATCCTTGAAAATTTCCTGACTAGTAATTATATCAATTTCTGAGAGTGGACTACAGAAGTCCCCATCTGAAATTAGGGATTTGCCTATTTCTCATTTCATCTCTAACAATTTTGCTGTATGTATTTTGGAGCTCTGGTGTTTTGTAAATACTCATAATGAATTACAATTATGTGCTTGGAGAATTGATCTTAGTTTAGTTAAGTACTTAATAATAGTATTTGCTTAGTTGATATTAATATATCCACTCCATTTCTTCAATACTTTTTGCATGAAATGTCTCTTTACATTCTTTTGCTTTCAACCTACCTCTGGCATTAGGTTTAAAGTGAATTTCTTGTAGGTAGCATACAGTTGGGTCAGTTGTGTGGATTTTGAGCCACTCTGAAAATTTCTGTCTTTTAGTTGTTGTATTTAGATCTTTGTATGTAAAGTAATTATTGATATATTAGCTTCTATATCTGCTATTTTATTTTCTGTTTGTTCTCTCCTTTCCTTATTCCTCGGGAGGCTGCTTGTATCTTTTTTAGAGTTCCATTTGGATTCATCTATTTTAGTACATAGCCTTGTTCTATTTGCTTTGTGGTTGATGTAGGTATTATAATACATATACATACACAACTTATCACAGCCTAGAGGTGTTAAAGTATTAAAACTTCAAGAAACGTTACTTCCATTAGATTTCTTTGTCTTCTCAATTTAAATATTTAATTTATGAATTATTTATTTATGTGCACTGAGCTCCATATCAGACAGTGTTATTATCATTTCAACTATAAAATATGATTAAAGGAATTCAAGAGGTGGAGGAGAAAAGGATGGTGGAGTAGGAGGATGGTGAGATCACCTCCCCCCATGAACACATCAAATATATGTCTACATGTGGAACAACTCACAATAAAAACAAACTGAAGACTGGAAGAAAGATCTTTCTACAACCAAGGTTGTACAGAAAGATTCAAGTGGAGTTGGGTAGAAAGGGAGGAGAAGTGATCAGGTTGGGACATTTAGCCCTAGAAGGGGACATAGAAGAAGAGAGGGAAAACATGGGCTTGGAAATCTTCTGTGGGGAGTGAAGGGTTCAAGCCACATATAGGGCACCCCAGCACTGAGGTCCAACACCAGGCAGGTGATTCCCCTTAGCTCATTTGAAAACCCGTGGAACTTACAGGAAGCCTGAAAGAAACTGAGACTCCACTCATGAAGAATGTATGTACATTGTTGCTTACTCCTGGAAACAAGGTAGAAGAAGCAGAATGAAATTGCCTGGGGCTCAGACCAGTTTCCTATGTCTGCACCACTGCAAGCCCTGGCCTGCACCAGGTGTCTGCTCCAGCCCCTCATGTTCCAGTACAGTTTGACAAAGCCTGCCTTTTCCAAGGAGAGTGCACACTTGGAAGGGACAGAGCCAGCTTGGAACCGGCACTACATCCAAATGGGGCAAGGGTGAACCTAGTTGGCATGTATGGAGATGGCAAATCAGAAGCTGTCTGGAGGTGTGACTGGCATACTGGGACTTCCCAGCGTATGCCCCAGCCTGCACCTGGCAGTGGCTCCAGCCCCTCTTGCTTCAGAGCTACTTCTTTCTGGGAGAAAGGCACCATTGCCAGGAGGGTGACGAGTGCACACTTAGAGGTAAAAGAACCACCATAGCCCTGACACTCAAGTCTTGGGCACCAGCACCTTCCACACTGATCTTACTGATCCTGTCCCCATAGGTTGGTGACAGCCAGTGAGCATAGGAGTAGCTCCAGTTTTCACCTGGCTCTAGCTTTAGCCACTTCATCTCCAGTCCCATATCCTATGATGGTGATAGGTAGCATCATGCCACGGGGGGAGAGGTGATCCATGCTCACTTCAGATCCAACTATACCACCAGGCACTAGGCACATGAAAACTGCATAGGGATCCTCCCACATTAGGACACCCCTTCAAGAGCAGTATAGATAACTGTTTAACCTAATTTCATAGAGACAGATCAAACTGAAAAATATGAGGAGACAGAAGAATTTGTTTCAAATAAAAGAACAGAGAAAAACCCTAAAAAAAACCTAATGAAATAGAAATAAATAATTTGACAGATAAAGAGTTCAAAGCATAAATATTAAGAATGCTAACTGAACATAGGAAAAGAATAAATGAACACAGTGAGAATTTTTACAAGAAACTAGAAAATATAAAGAATAAAAGTTGGAACTGAAGAATACAATAACTGAAATGAAAAACACACTAGAAGGAATTAACAACACACTAAGTGATATAGAAAAAAGGTCTGTAAGATAGGATAATGGAAATCATCCAGTTAGAACAGCAAAAAGATAAACAAACTTTAATAAATGAGGACAGTTGAGACTTCCATGGCGGCCCAGTGGTTAAGACTTCACACTTCCAATGCAGCTGCTGTGGGTACAATCCCTGTTTGGGGAACTAAGATCCCCCATGCCACATGGCATGGCCAAATTTTTTTTTTTTTAATTTAAAAATGAGGTCAGTTGAAGAGACCTCTGGGAAAACAAGCATACCAACATTTGTATAAAAGGGGCCCCAGAAGAATAAGAAGATAGAGAAAGAGATTGAAAATGTATTTGATGAAATTATGGCAGAAAACTACCCAAACCTGCAGAAAGGAACAGATTTCCACGTACAGGAAACACAGAGAGTCTGAAACAAGATAAACTCAAAGAGACCAACATGAAGACATATCACAATTAAATTGGCAAAAGTTAAAGACATTTAAAGGCAGCAAGAGAAAAACAAAGCATCAAGAAAAGGGAATCCTGGTCAAGATGGCAGAATAGGAAGACCTGAGGTTCACCTCTACTCACAAGTACATCAAGAATACATCTACAAGTGGAACAATTTGCACAGAACACCTGCTAAACACTAACAGAGGACCTCAGACATCTAAAAGGATAAGAAAAGACCCCTGCACAACAGGGTAGGATGAAGGAGTCTCAGAAAGGGAAGAAAAAGAAAAGAGGAAATGGTATGGGACCCACATTCCTGGGGGAGGGGAGAGGTTACTGCACTCAGGGAGAGCCCCTCACAAACAACAAGATATGGATATGCAGAAATAGAGGGGGGGACTTTGGGGGTTATTGGAAGTGCAGCAGATGGTCTGTGGCAGGTAGGACAGAGCAAGATTTGCACGGATGGTCTGTGCTACAACACTGCACACCCCAGCCTGAGAAGGGTGTCCACCAAGGCTGGTGGGGTCTGGGTGCTGAAGCATGGGATTAAGAGAGCAGACCCTGGGAGAAGACTGCTGTTGGCTGCATGGAGGTGGCCTGAAGGGACGGGAGTGTGTCGATCAGCTGTGCCAAGACAGCCTGAGGGGATGGGAGAGAGGAGCTCCACAGCCAGGACTCCTCCTTGAGGAAGCACAGATTGCCTTGGAAGTGAAGTGCCATTGTTGAGTGGAGCACAAGGGACAAGGTCTCCATCATGGCTTCTCTCCCCACACACCAACCCCTGACTCTGTGGGCAATGGGAGGGACTCCCACCAGAGTGAGTGCACCTCTGTCTGTTCCTGCCTCCTGCCAGACCCTGCCTCTGCAGGCACTAGAGAGGGATCCCATCAGAGCAAGCATGCACCACAGGCATTGACACCTTATCCCTCTCCCACCTAAGCAAGCAAGTGTGCCCCAGTCAGTCACTGCCTTTACCCCTTTTCACCTGGGTGAGGAACAGAAGCCCAAGGGTGGCCCACATACAGAGGTGGGGCTGAAACCAAAGCTCAGCCCCAGGGGCTGTGCAACTAAGGAAGAAGAACTGAAATCTCTCCATGCAGCTGCACAAGGCACGGATTAAACCCCTGTGATTGGCTTGGTAAACCCAAGGTCTGTGGAAAATATGAATGAACAATGAGTGCTCTCACAACTAAGACCAGTATAGCTTTAGCAGCTCTGAAATTTGGGGACAAGTACACACAAGAGTTGGGCCAAGTCAGAGTCTGAGCTACTCTACAGTGCCCACACAGTGGGTCCAGAGACCTACCTAGAGGTCATGGAGGGCCTCCTAAGGAGGCAGGGGTTAGCTGTGGCTCACCATGTGGGCAAGGACCTTGATAGTGGAGACCTCAGGGAATATATGTTTTGTTTTGTGGTGTTTTTTTAATTATTTATTCTTTTTTTACTTTTTTGATATATTTTTTCTATGTTTATTTATTTATCTTTTCTTTTCTGTTTGTTGTTGATGTTGTTTTAGGGTTTTTTTGTCTTTTGATTTTTGTTGTTTTGTTTTTCTTTTTTCTTGTCATTTTTTTCTGTGTTTGTCTTTTGTTTTCTTTGCATTTTTTAGTTTGTTTTTTTGTTTTTGTTTTGTTTTTTTGTTTTTATTTGTTCTGCTTTTGGGTTTTCTTTTTGTTTGTTTGGTTTATTGTTTCCTGCTTTTTGTTTTCTCTGTTTTTTATTATTCATTTGTCTTGTTTGTTTTTGTCTTTGTTCAGTTTTGTTTTTATCATTTGTCTTGGCTTTTGTCTTTTTTTTTTAATTGACTGTGCTGTGTCTCTTGCAGGGTATTGGTTTCCTGGCCATGGGTCACAACTGAGCCCCAATTGTGGGAGCACTGAGACCAGGCCACTGGACCACCAGACAATTCCTGTCCCCTGGGAATATTGATTGGCATGAGCTCTCCCAGAATGCCCCATCTCAACAGCAAGACGAGGCTCCAACCAACAGCATGCAAGCTCCACTGTTGGGCGCCTCAGGCCAAACAACAGGCAAGACAGGGACAGAGCCCCACCCATCAGCAAATAAGCTGCCTATAGTTGCACTAATCTCACAGCTACCACACACACACACACACAAAAACCCTGATGTGGCTATGCACATCAGAGGGAAAAGACCCAGCTGCACACACCAGAGGGCAGGCACCAGTCCCCCCCACCAGTAAGCCAACACAAGCCCCTGGACCAACCTCACCCAGCAAGGGGCAGACACCGGAAGCAAGAGGAACTATGACCCAGCAGCCTGTGGGAAGGAGACCACAAACACATCAAGTTAGACAAAATGAGATGACAGAGGAATATGTTGCATAAGGAGCAAGGTAAAAAACTAAAAGAACAAATAAATGAAGAAGAAATAGGCAATCCACCTGAAAAAGGATTTAGAATAATGATAGTAAAGATGATCCAAGATATAGGGAAAAGAATGGAGGCACAGATCGAGAATATACAAGAAATGTTTAACAAAGACCTAGAAGACTAAAGAACAAACAGTGATGAACAAAATAATAACTGTAATGAAAAATACACTAGAAGGAATCAATACTAGAATAACTGAGGCAGAAGAACAGAAAAGTGAGCTGGAAGATAGAAAGGTGGAAATAATTGCCACAGAACAGAATAAAGAAAAAAAGAATGAAAAGAAAAGAGGACAGTCTCAGAGACCTCTGAGACAACATTAAACACACCAACATTAGAATTATAGGGGTCCTAGAAGAAGAAGAGAAAGAAGAAATTGTCTAAGAAAATATTTCAAGAGATTATAATCAAAAACTTCCCTAACATGGGAAACAAAATAGTCACCCAAGTCCAGAAAGCTCAGAGAGCCCCTAACAGGATAAACCCAAGTAGAAGCATGCCAAAACACATGTTAACCAAACTAATAAAAATTAAGTACAAATAAAAAAAAATTAAAACAGCAAGGGAAAAGCAACAAATAATATATAAGATAATCCCCATAAGGTTATCAGTGGATTTTTCAGCAGAAACTCTTCAGGCCAGAAGGGAGTCATGAAAGAGAAAAACCTACAACCAAGAATATTCTACACAGCAAGGTTCTCATTCATATTTGACAGTGAAATAAAAACCTTTACAGACAAGCAAAAGCTAAAAGAATTCAGAAAAACCAAACCAGCTTTACAACAAATGCTAAAGTAACTTCTTGAAGTGGGAATCACAAGGGAAGAAAAAGACTTAAAAGAACAAACCCGGTCAATAAAGAAAATGGCAATAGGAACATACATATCAATAATTACATTAAATGAAGTGGATTAAATGCTCCAACCAAAAGACACATATTGGTTGAATGGATACAAAACCAGAACTTGTACATATGCTATCTACAAGAGACCCACTCACACCTAGGGACACATACAGATGGAAAGTGAGGGGATGGAAACAGATATTCCATGCAAATGGAAATCAAAAGAAAGCTGGAGTAGCAATACTCATATCAGGCAAAATAGACTTTATAATAAAGACTATTACAAGAGACAAGAAAGGACATTACATAATGATCAAGGGATCAATCCAAGAAGAAGAAAAAACAATTGTAAATATATATGCCCCCAACACAGGAGCACCTCAATAAACAAGGCAAATGCTAACAACCATCAACAGTAACAAAATAATAGTGGGTGTTATTAACATCCCACTTACACCAATGGATAGCTCATCCTGACAGAAAATCAATAAGGAAACACAAGCCTTAAGTGACACATTAGACCAGATGGACTTAACTGATACTTAAAGAACGTTCTATCTGAAAGCAGCAGAATAAATTTTCTTCTCAAGTGCACATGGAATATTCTCCAGGATTCATCACATTGTGGGTCACAAATAGAGCCTCCATAAATTTAAGAAAATTGAAATCATATCAAGCCTCCTTTCTGACCACAATGCTATGAGATTAGAAATCAATTATGGGAAAAAATTGTAAAGAACACAAACACATGGACGCTAAACAATACGTTACTAAATAATCAAAGGATCACTGAGGAAATCAAAAAATACCTACAGACAAATGACAACAAAAACACAACAATCCAAAACCTATGGGATGCAGCAAAAGCAGTTCTAAGAGAGAAGTTTATAGCAATACAGTCCTACCTCAGGAAACAAGAAAAATCTCAAATAAACAACCTAACCTTACACCTAAAGCAACTAGAGAAAGAAGAACAAACAAAACCTAAAGTTAGTATAAGGAAAGAAATCATAAAAATCAGAGCAGAAATAAATGAAATAGAGACAAAGAAAAAAATAACAAAGATCAATGAAACTAAAAGCTATTTCTTTGAGAAGATAAACAAATTTGATAAACCTTTAGCCAGACTCATCAAGAGAAAAAAAGGGAGAGGATTCAAATCAATAAAATTAGAAATGAAAAAGAAGTTGCAATGGACACCATATAAATACAAAGGATCATTAGAGTTTACTACAAGAATCTATACACAAATAAAATGGACAAACTAGAAGAACTGGACAAAATCTTAGAAAGATGCAACCTTTCAAGGCTGAACCAGGAAGAAATAGAAAATATGAACAGACCAAACACAAGAACTGAAATTGAAACTGTGAATAAAAATCTTGCAACATACAAAAGTCCAGGACCAGCTGGCTTCACAGGCAAATTCTATCAAACATTTAGAGAAGAGTTAACACGTACACTTCTGAAACTCTTCCAAAAAATTGCAGAAGGAACACTCCCAAGTTCATACTATGAGGTCACCATCACCCTGATACCAAAACCAGTCAAGATATCACAAAAAAATAAAATTAAAGACCAATATCACTGATGAACATAGAGGCAAAAATCCTCAACAAAATACTAGCAAACCGAATCCAACAACACATTAAAAGGATCATACACTATGATCAAGTGGGATTTATCCCAGGGATGCAATATATGCAATATATGCAAATCAATCAAGGTAATACACCATATTAACAAATTAAAGAAAAAAAACATATGATGATCTCAATAGATGCAGAAAAACTTTTGATAAAATTCAACATCCATTTATGCTAAAAACTCTCCAAAAAGTGGGCATAGAGGGAACATACTTCAACATAATAAAGGCCCTATATGACAAACCCACAGCAAACATCATTCTCAATGGTGAAAAACTGAAAGCATTTCCTCTAAGATCAGGAACAAGACAAGGTTGTCCACTCTCAGCACTCTTATTCAATTTAGTTTTCGAAGTCCTAGCCATGGTTACCAGAAAAGAAAAATAAATAAAAGTAATCCAAATTGGAAAAGAAGAAGTAAAATTGTCACTGTTTGCAGATGATATGATACTATACATAAAAAATCCTAAAGATGCTATTAGAATACTACTAGAGCTCTTCAATGAATTTGGTAAAGTTACAGGATACAAAATTAGTACACAGAAATCTCTTGCATTCCTATACACTGAGTGAAAAATCAGAGAGATTAAGGAAAAAATCCCATTTACCATCACATCAAAAACAATAAAATACCTAAGAATAAACCTACCTAAGGAGGCGAAAGACCTGTGCTCAGAAAACTATGATACTGATGAAAGAAATAAAAGATGACACAAACAGATGGAGAAATATACCATGTTCTTGAATTGGAAGAATCAATAATGTCAAAATGACTACACTACCGAAGGGTATCTACAGATTCACTTCAATGCTTATCAAATTACCAATGGTATATTTCACAGAAATAGAAAAATTTTTACAATTTGTATGGAAACACAAAAGACCACAAATATCCAAAGCAGTCTTGAGAAAGCAAAATGGAGCTGGAGGAATCATGCTCCCTGGCTTCAGACTATACTACAAAGCTAGCATCATCAAAACAGTATGGTACTGGCATAAAAACAGAAATATAGATTAATGGAACAGGATAGAAAGTCCAGAGATAAACCCACATCACTTATGGTGATCTAATCTATGACAAAGGAGGCAAGGGTATGCAATGGAGAAAAGAGAGTCTCTTCAATAAGTGGTGCTGGGGAAACTGGACAGCTATATGTAAAAGAATGAAATTAGAACACAGCCTAACCCCATACACAAAAATAAACTCAAAATGGATTAAAGACCTAAATATAAGGCTGGGTAATATAAAACTCTTAGAGGCAAACATAGTCAGAACACTCTTTGACATACATCACAGCAAGATCTTTTTTGACCCACCTCCTAGAGTAATGAAAACAAAAACAAAAATAAACAAATGGGACCTAATTAAACTTGAAAGCTTTTGCACAGCAAAGGAAATCATAAAGAAGACGAAAAGACAACCCATAGAATGGGAGAAAATATTTGCAAATAAAGTGACCAACAAAGGATTAATCTCCAAAATATACAAACAGATCATGCAGCTTAATATCAAAACAAACAAAGAAACAGGCTTATATATTGAAGTGCTCCTGTGTTGGGTGCATATATGTTTACAATTGTTATATCTTCTTCTTGGATTGATCCCTTGATCATTATGTAGTGTCCTTCCTTATCTCTTATAATAGTCTTTATTTTAAAGTCTATTTTTTCTGGTATGAGTATTGCTACTCCAGCTTTCTTTTGGTTTCCATTTACATAGAATATCTTTTTCCATCCCCTCACTTTCAGTCTGTGTGTTTTGATAGGTCTGAAGTGGGTCTCTTGTAGACAGCATATATACAGGTCTAGCTCTTGTATTCATTCAGCCAATCGATGTCTTTTGGTTGGAGCATTTAATCCATTTACACTTAAGATAATTATTGATATGTATGTTCCTATTGATATTTTCTTAATTGTTTTGGATTTGTTTTTGTAGGTTTTTTTTCTTTCCTTCCTCTTTGTTCTCTTTTGATTTGATGACTATATTTAGTGTTGTGTTTTGCTTGCTTTTGTGTGTGTGTGTATCTACTGTAGATTTTTGGTTTGCATTTTCCATGAGGTTTTGATATAGCAGTCTATATATACAGAAGGTTGTTATAAGTTGCTGGTCACTTTTCCGCCTAGAGAAGTTCTTTTATCATTTGTTGTGAAGCTGGTTTGATGTTGCTGAATTCTCTTAGCTTTTGCTTGTCTGTTAAGCTTATGATTCTTTCTTGAATGTGAATGGGAACCTTGCTGTGTAGAATATTCTTGGTTGTAGGTTTTCCCCTTTCATCATTTTAAATATATCATGACACTCGTTTCTGGCCTGCAGAGTTTCTGCTGAAAATCAGCTGATAACCTTATGGGGATTCTGTTGTACGTTATTTGTTGCTTTTCCCTTGTTGCTTTAAATATTTTTTCTTTGTCTTTGATTTTTGTCAGTTTGTTTAACATGTGTCTTGGTGTGTTCCTTCTTGGGTTCATCCTGTATGGGACTCTCTGTGCTACCTGGGCTTAAGTGTTTCCTTTCTCATGTTAGGAAGTTTTTGGCTATAATATCTTCAAATATTTTCTCAGGGCCTTTCTCTTTTTCTTCTGTTTCTGGGACTCTTGTAATGCAAATGTTGTTGCTTTTAATGTTGTCCAAGAGGTCTTTGAGACTGTCCTAATTTCTTTTCATTCCTTTTTCTTTATTCTGTTCTGTGGCAGTGACTTCCACCACTCTGTTTCCAGCTCACTTATTCCTTCTTCTGCCTTAGTTATTCTGCTATTGACTCGTTCTACTGTATTTTTCATTGCAGTTATTTTATTGATCATCTTTGCTTGTTCTTTAATCTTCTAGCTCCTTGTTAAACATTTCTTGTATCTTCTCAATCTGTGCCTCTATTCTTTTTCCTAGATTTTGGATCATATTTGCTATCTTTACTCTGAATTTTCTTTTTCTTTCTTTTTGAGGTTGGTGCCTATCTCCTCTTCATTTAATTGTTCTTGTGGGTTTTTATCTTCTTCCTTCGTTTGCAACATGTTTCTCTATTGTCTCATTTTGTCTAACGTCTGTGTTTGTGGTCTTGTTTCTGCAGGCCGCAGGATTGTAGTTCTTCTTGTTTCTGGTGTCTGCCCCTGGTGGTTGAGATTGGTTGAGGGACTTGTGCAGGCTTCCTGGTTGGAGGCACTTATGCCTGCCCACTGGTGGGTGGAGCTGTGCCTTGTCCTTTTGATGCACAGGTCTGTATCAAAGGGTGTGTTTTGAGGTAACTGTGAGCTCACTATAGCTTTAGGCTGCCTGTTTGCTGGTAGATTGGGCTATTTTCCTGTCTTGCTAGTTGTTTGGCCTGATGCATTCCAGCTCTGTAGCCTGTAGGCTGTTGGGTGGACCTGGATCTTGGTGCCAATACAAGGACCTCCAGGAGAGCTCACCCTGATCAATATTCCCTTGGGTTTACACCACCAGTGTCCTTGTCCCCCTAGTGAGCTACAGCCAGCCCCTGCCTCCCAATGATGCCCTCCATGACCCCAGGTAATTCTAGCCCCTGTCCTTATTGCTTTGTGCTGAGTCCCAGTGCATGTGAGGCCTTGTGTGCTCCTGCCACGTGTGGAGTCTGTGTTTCTCCCAGTCCTGTGAAGCTCCTGCTTTCACACCCTAATGGCCTTCAAATTCAAATGCTCTGGGGGTTCTTCCTCCTAATGCCTGGCCCTCTGACTATCTTGGGGGGCTATTATTTATATGGAAACATCCCCGTGTAGCCTGCATGAATATAATACTTTTTGGTTCAAGGGCTGTTTTTAGTATGGATGTCTGCCACCTCTTTCCTCGGTGTATGCTGGCCATTATCCCCTTGATAGGAGGTGTGACTGATGTGGTGATCTGAGCCTTCACTGGATATTGAGCACAGCCTCCCCTTTGTTCTGTGATTGTCACTGCCCTGTTAGGGGCAGGATCTGTTCCCTAGTTGTTAGAGTAGAGGCCCCCAGATATGTTCCTGAGCTGTGTTTTTGATCTGCTGTGTGAGGTAGGTGGGATTGGGTCACTCCCACTGGGAGAGAATGCACTGAGTTTTCCTCCTCTGGAGCTGTTCACCTATGAGTCTACTCTGTTGTGTCACTTTTCACCCGTTGTGCTGGCTAAAAAATTACACTGCTGTTGGCACTACTTTCAGCCACACTTTAACTGTGGATATGCCAGCAGTTGGCCCTGGTTTCTCTCGGGTGTTCTTTTAATCATGTCACCAGTGCAGACCAACAGAAGTCAGGTTCCAGGACTGCAGTAATCATGTACCTTGAACTGCTGTGGGAGCTATGGAGGCAGCTCAGATTCTGGCCTGGTCCAGTCACTGCGTGTATGTGCCTACAAAGCCCACAGCTGCTAAAGCTAGACCCATCTCAGCTACAGGAGCACTCGTCCATTGGGATGTTCCACAGGTGCTAAGTTTACAAACCCAGCAGCAGGGCTGTAAATCTGCAGTTCCCGCATATGCAAGGAGAGATTTCAGCAGTTCCTCCTTAGTTGTACGGCCCCTGAGATTCAGTTGTGGTCTCAGCCTCACCTCTGTGTGTGGGCCTCCCACTGGTGTCTGCTCCTGAGGCTGCTCCAGAGCACAGGCACTCATGCAGGTGGGCAGGAGCACTGGAGAGGGTGGCAGACAGGGAGTGTGGGCCCTCTCAGGCTGGTGGGGGTGGAGGAGGAGGTGGTGTGTGGGGCACACGGGCCTGTGTGAACAGAAGGGGCAGAGGAGGCAGCAGCAGGTGAGGTGCATGACCCTGCTCAGGCAGGGGCCCCTCCTAGTGCCCATGGAAGCAGGGACCAGCATGTAGTGAAGGGGCTGCAATGGCAGCCTCACTCCTCATGTGACACTCAACAATGGCACTCTGCTTCTATGGGTGTCTGGGCTTCCTCCACGAACATTCCTGGTTGTGGAGCTCCTTACTGCTGTCACTTCAGTTTGTCTCTTCTCAGCCAACAACAGTCCCTTCCCTGAGTCTGCTTTCCAAACCTCACAATCTAGACCCAGCCCACAACTGCACCATCAGACACACATTTCAGGCTGGAGTGTGTAGGGCTGTGACATGGGCCATCTGTGTAGGTCTTACTCTGTCTTGCCTGCCACATACTGTTTGCTGCATACTCCTCCAAGCCCCTGAAGCTCCCTTTCTGTTCCAGACTGTCTCCCCACCAGTTAGGGGGCTTCTATGGGTCCAGGAACCTCTCTTGTCCTTCAGCTTTCCCCCTAGGGTTGCAGGTCCTATCCTGACTTTTCTTTTCCTTTTTTTTTCTTTGCTTTCTTTAATCCTACCCAGTTGCATAGGTGTTTGTCTTGTCCTTTTAGGTGTCCAAGGTCCTCTGTTAGTGTTCAGCAGGTTCTCTGTGAGAATTGTTCCATTTGTAGATGTATTCTTGATGTACTTGTGGGAAGAGGTGAACTCCACATCCTCCTATTCCACCATCTTGACTTCTTTCCCTGGAGCCTTAGTTTTAAAGTCTATTTCATCTGATATGAGTATTGCTACCTCCACTTTCTTGTCATTTCTGTTTGTATGAAATATCTTTTTCCATCCCATCACTTTCAGTTTGTGTATGTCTTTAACCCTGAAGTAAGTCTCTAATAGGCAGCATATATGTTTTTTAATCCAATCATCCATGCTGTCTTTTGATTGGAGCTTTTATTCCATTGACATATTGTCATTTTATTACTTGTTCTCCAGTTGTTTTTGTAGTTATTTTCTATTCATTTCTTCTTTTTATTTCTCCTGTTTTGTTTGATAATTTTTTTTAGGACTATACTTGGGTTTCTTTCTTTTTGATTTTTGTGTATCTATTGTAAGTTTTTGATTTGTGGTACCATGAGTTCATATATGTTGAACCTCAACATGATTATATCTATGTGTTTCAAACTGGTAGTTTTTAAGTTCTAACACATTCTAAAAGATCTACGTTTTTTACTTCCCTCCCCCACATTTTATGTTTTAATATCATATTTTACATTGTCATGCTTATCCCTTACCTGTTTATTGTAGTTATATTGGCTTTTACATTTGTTTTGCCTTTTAATCTACATACTGGCTATTTCAGTAATCTTTATGCCTTACTATATGCTTGCCTGTCTTAGTGGGATTATCCCTTTCCTATAGATTCTTACTTCTTTTCCATTTAGAGAAGGCCCTTCAACATTTCTATTAAGGTAGGTTTAGTATTGATGAATTCTTTTAGTTTCTGCTTTTCTGAGAAGTTCTTTATCTCTCCTTCTATTTTAAATGATAAACTTGTTGCGTAGAGTATCTTAGGTTGCAAGTTTTCCTCTTTCATCACTTTGAATATATCATGCTACTGCTTTCCGGCCTGCAAATTTTCTGCACAGAAATTAGCAGATAGCCTTATATAGGTTCCCATTTATATGACTTTTTGTTTTTCTCTTTTTCCTTTAGAATTATCTATCTTTAACTTTTGACATTTTAATTATGTATCTGGTTTTGGTTCTGTTTGGGTTCATCTTGATTTGGACTCTCTATGCTTCCTGTACCTGAATATATGTTTCCTTATATAGGTTTGGACAGTTTTCAGCCATAGTTTCTTCAAATACAATTTTTAACCCCTTTTCTCTTCTCCTCCTGGAACCACTATGATGTGAATGTTAGCATGCTTAATGTTATACCAAAGACCTCATAGATTGATTTCATTTTTTACTTGTCTTTCTGCTGTTTCGATTTGGTGATTTACATTATTTTTATATTTTTTAAATTATTTTAAAGATAATTTACATTATCTTTAATTATTTTAAAGATAATTTACATTATCTTTCAGATCACTTATGCATTCTTCTGTATCATGTAGTGTGCTTTTTATTCCTTCTAGAGTGTTTTTTTTTTTATTTCAGATATTGAATTATCTCTCCTTGATTTGGTCTTTTTATATTTTTTCCAGTTCCTTGAAAAAATGATCTGTGTTTAGATCAATTCTTTTTCCTAATTAAGTTAGCATTTTATTACCAGTGTTTTGAATTTTTAATCTGTTAAGTTATTTATGTTTCATTATTTTATCAGGTGTTTTCTTTTACTGTTTCAATTGAGAGTAGTTCCTCTGCTTTTTCATTTACATAACTTTTTCTGACTCTATGAATTTAGGAGAAACAGTTACCTTTTGTGGTCTTGAAGGGGTGTTCTTAGGTGGGAACATCCCAATGCAGACTCTGTGTACCCAGTGCTTTTGATGGGAGGCCTGGATTTGATGTGGTTCACAGTCATGTATTTCCTCAGGTTGTGCTGGTTCCTATCACCTTGGTAGGTGGTACAGCTTGAAACAGCGGAGCCAAAGGATGTGCAAGATGTGAGGCAGGACTTCCCTTCCTCTTTGCTCAGTGGCCATCACCACCCTGTCAGGGGCAGGGTCTTCTCCCAAGTTGCTGAAGCAGAAGTGTTGAGGGTCAAGCTGGAGCTGGATGTGTTCCCTTTATGTGTGTTTTTCCTTCTACCCACACCAGGACCTTTCCCCAAAGGACGGAGTGCTGAAGCAAGTGACTCTCGTGTGCCTACAGATATCTGATACTCTGCCTGTGTAGATATCTGCAACTCTACTATAATGCAGCCCAGTGTTGTGTCTTTTCCTCCATCATGGCCGCCGCAAATCTGATGCTGTGCTGTGCATGGAGTAAGCAGGGCTAGATTATTTGCTCTGCTTTGGTTGGGGCACACTTTGAGATTATTGTGAGAAACCATGCAGCCATGCTCCCACTGGAAGTCTGGGCTGCTTCAGGGGTGCCACTTGAATAAGCACCAAAAATGGCCACTGCTGCTCTACCTGGGCTCCATCCCAGGACTGGGTTGCTTCTGCACCCCAAGGTTGAGTCTTTTCCCGTTTCCTGGGTGCCTTAGATCCAGTGGTGTGGTGTGGAATGGAGTGAGCAGGGTCAGGACATTCACTTAGCTCAGCCTTGGGAGTGGGGCAAGGAGGTCACAGTAATCCCAGCAGTCACTGGGGCAGACCTCTCTCCACTCTGCCTTGAAGTAAGCAAGCACTCATGCACTCCTCATGAGTGGAGTCCAGGCTTCTCCAGCCATTCTATCTGTCCCAGCATTTCTCCAACCAGCCAAGGTGGCTTGTATCCTACATGTATGATCTCAGGACAGGGACACCCAATCTGTGGCTTGACCTGTTTATTCCCTAGGGTGGATGTCTACCCTTGCTATCTCCCTTTTCCTCTGAGTCACCTCCCAGGGGCACAGGTGCTGATCTAATCATTTTCTTCCAGTCATACTCGATAATGTGTGTATATTTCTTACAGCCTTTGTTGTACATGAGGCCTTCTGGAAGTTTTCAGTGGAAATTGTTCTCAAAGTAGATGAATTTTTTGATGTCTTCATTGAGGGTGGTGCACTCCACATTTTCTTAGTCATCAACTTGATCTCTAGCTCTTTTTTTTTTATAAATTTATTTATTTATTTATCTATTTATGGCTGTGTTGGGTCTTCATTTCTGTGCAAGGGCTTTCTCTAGTCGTGGCAGGCGGGGGCCACTCTTCATCGCGGTGCGCGGGCCTTTCACTGTCGCGGCCTCTCTTGTTGCGGAGCACAGGCTCCAGACGCGCAGGCTCAGTAGTTGTGGCTCACGGGCCTAGTCGCTCCGCGGCATGTGGGATCTTCCCAGACCAGGGCTCGAACCCGTGTCCCCTGCATTGGCAGGCAGACTCTCAACCACTGCGCCACCAGGGAAGCCCTGATCTCTAGCTCTTTTGGTGACCTTTGAGGGTCACTTTTCACTCTGGTTCATTATCAAACTTGTTATTAGAAGTGAGTAGGCACATAATTTATAAAATTATACAACAGTGACAATAATAATAACAAAGTGCATAACATCAATATCCCCATAGTAGGTATGATCAATTTCTTTACCACACAGATCTGGCTTTTCAATCTAACCTTAAACAGCATATTATTGATTTCCTATTTTGTATTTGATATTCATAATCATCTCATTTTACTCATGAAATAAATATTCTTCTATGCAATAATAAGAATTTAATGTTGGTGCAATATAAAAACCACATTGCTATTAACTTTCATACTGTGGATTCAAATGAAGACTACAGTATATTTTTAATTGAAGGATAGTTAATTTATAATGTTGTGTTAGTTTCAAGTGTACAGCAAAATGATTCACACACACACACACATATATATATATATATTACAAGATATTGATAATATATATTACAATATCTTATTACAAGATATTGAGTATAGTTTCCTATACTATAGGAAAGGACTTATACTGTACGTCCTTGCTGTTTACCTGTTTTGTATATAGTAGTGTGTATATGTTAATCCTGAACTCCTAATTTATCTCCCACCCCATCCCCTTTGGTAATTATAAATTTGTTTTCTGTGTCTGTGAGTCTATTTTTGTTTTGTAAATAAGTTCATTTGTATCATTATTTAAGATTACACATGTGAGTGATATCATATGATACTTGTCTTTGTCTAACTTACTTCACTTAATATAATAATCTCTAGGTCCCTCTGTGCTTGTGCAAATGGCATTAATTCATTCTTTTTATGGCAGAATAATATTCCATTGTGTGTGTGTATATATATATATATATATATATATATATATATATATATATCTCACATCTTCTTTATTCATCTATAAATGGGCATTTATGCTGCTTACATGTCTTAGCTATTGTAAATAGTGCTTCAGTGAAAGTTGGGGTACATGTATCTTTTAGGATTATGGTTTACTCTGGGATATATTCCCAGGAGTGGGATTGCTGGATCATATTGTAACTCTATTTTTGTTTTGTAAGGAACTTTCACACTGTTCTCCATAGTGGCTGCAACAATTTACATTCACACCAACAGTTTACAAATGTTCCTTTTTCTCTAAACCCTATAAGCATTTATTATTTGCATGAAAACACAAAAGACCCAGAATAGCCAAAACAATCTTGAGAAAGAAGGAGCGAGCTGAATGAATTGGTAGGTGGCCATATGCTCCACATGCTAACGGCCATATGCTCCGTTACTTCAGACTATACTACAAAGCTACAGTATTCAAAACAATACAGTACTGGCACAAAAACAGACTAATAGATAAATGGAACAGGATAGAAAGCTCAGAAATAAACCTACTAACTTATGGTCAATTAATATAAGACAAAAAGGGCAAGAATATAAAATGGAGAAAGGACAGTCTCTTCAAAAAATGGTGTTGGGAAAACTGGACAGCTACATGTAAAAGAATGAAATTAGAATATTCTCTAACACCAGATAAAAAAATAAACTCAAAATGGATTAAAGACCTAAATATAAGACTGGATACTATAAAACTCTTAGGGGAAAACATAGGTAGAGTACTCTTTGACATAAATCACAGTAATATTTTTTGGATCTGTGCCCTAGAATAATGGAAATAAAAGCAAAAACAAACAAATGAGACCTAATTAAACTTAAGACCTTTTGCACATCAAAGGAAACCATAAATAAAATGAAAAGACAACCTACAGAATGGGAGAAAGTATTTGCAAATGATGAGACAAAAGGGATTAATTTCCAAAATATACAAACAGCTCATAAGCTCAATATCAAAAAAAAAAAAAAAGAAGGAAAAGAAAACATTAAAAAGTGACCAGAAAACCGAAATAGGCATTTCTCCAAAAAGACATACAGATGGCCAACAGGCACATGAAAAGATGCTCGACATTACTAATTATTAGAGAAATGCAAAGGGAAACTACAATGAGATATCACTCACACAAGTTAGATTGGCCATCATTAAAAGTATACAAGAGTATAGTAGTGACTTTGCTTCAATCATATATCTAACACTGTGACAAACATTGCAGAAGACACAATGACATATATGAGAAGGCTTATGCTGTCTATGGATTTATATTATCAATGGGCATATAAACCTGAGGCTGAATGACACAAAATGTAAAGAAATTGTTTAAAGTACCTTTTTAAATACCTGAATAAGTAGAGGTATGCCATGTGTCTGAATGGGAAAATTTAATTTCATAAAGATGGTAATCATCTGCTAATTAATATCTAAAAGCCAGTGCTATTCCAATTTAAATCACAATAAAATTTATCATGAAAATTGATTCAAAAATGTATTTGGAAAATTTATTATATATATATATATTATATATATATATATATATATATATTATATATAACATAACACAGGAGGCATTACAGATTAGTAGGGAAATAATATTTTATACAGTGTCATAATTTGGAACAACTGACTCTCCATATGAAAAACAGCAAAATTAGATGCCCACCTCACATATCTCTTTTTTTTTTCACACACACACACTGTATTTTATTTTTACAAGAGATAAATAGACTGACACCAAGCATTGTACATGGATGACCACAACAAAAGCAACAATGATTGCAATTACCAAACATGAAGCACACTCATACTATGTCATAATATTGACATTCAGTCCAGTAATCCTCCACTGTAACAGCTCTTTACTTTGCAGGGAAAATTGATTTGTATATTCTTTGCCTCTGAGACCTTGTGGGATTTTTTTTTTTTTAATTCAGACAGAAAGTCACAAAAATTATACTCATCCTCATCAGTTCACTCAGTCCCATGTAATTAATTTTTTTTTATCTTGATCTTTTTTTAGCACTTTTATGAGTTCATCAGTTTTTCATTAGAGTTCTGAAAACGCTTATTCATTCAGTTCAGCAGTACAGTCAGTTACCAGAAACCTGTACTTGTCAGTCTTTTCCATGAATTTCTTGAAGATGAAACCCTTTTATAGGAACATTTTTGCAAAAGCATCAGAGTACACCCAGAACTGTCTGTAAATGAGAAAAGACTTAAAAATGACCACAGTTAAAGATTTGATGAAAGTTCATAATAATGCAGTTGACAAGAAAATTCGTTATTTCTGAGATATACATTTTAAAGTAATAACTAGGATTATTACTTATAACATTATACCAGAAAATATAAGATTTTTAGAAATTTCATGTAATGTCTGAAACATTTATATTAACATATTTCCATACATATTTCCATAAAAATACAAATATAAGATTTTTAGAAATTTCATGTAATGTCTGAAACATTTATATTAACATATTTCCATACAAATAACCCAATGAAAGTTTAGTATTAGTTGTTTTCTTTGTGTTTTTTTTTATACTGCAGGTTCTTATTAGGCATCAATTTTATACACATCAGTGTATACATGTCAATCCCAATCGCCCAATTCAGCACACCACCATCCCCACTCCACCGCAGTTTTCCCCCCTTGGTGTCCATATGTCCATTCTCTACATCTGTGTCTCAACTTCTGCCCTGCAAACTGGCTCATCTGTACCATTTTTCTAGGTTCCACATGCATGCGTTAATATATGATATTTGTTTTTCTCTTTCTGACTTACTTCACTCTGTATGACAGTCTCTAGATCCATCCAATTCTCAACAAATGACTCAATTTCGTTCCTTTTTATGGCTGAGTAATATTCCATTGTATATATGTACCACAACTTCTTTATCCATTCGTCTGTTGATGGGCATTTAGGTTGCTTCCATGACCTGGCTATTGTAAATAGTGCTGCAATGAACATTCGGGTGCATGTGTCTTTTTGAATTACGGTTTTCTCTGGGTATATGCCCAGTAGTGGGATTGCTGGGTCATATGGTAATTCTATTTTTAGTTTTTTAAGGACCCTCCATATTGTTCTCCATAGTGGCTGTATCAATTTACATTCCCACCAACAGTGCAAGAGGGTTCCCTTTTCTCCACACCCTCTCCAGCATTTGTTGTTTGTAGATTTTCTGATGATGCCCATTCTAACAGGAGTGAGGTGATACCTCATTGTAGTTTTGATTTGCATTTCTCTAATAATTAGTGATGTTGAGCATCTTTTCATGTGCTTCGTGGCCGTCTGTATGTCTTCTTTGGAGAAATGTCTATTTAGGTCTTCTGCCCATTTTTGGATTGGGGTTTTTGTTTCTTTAATATTGAGCTGAATGAGCTGTTTATATATTTTGGAGATTAATCCTTTGTCCGTTGATTCGTTTGAAAATATTTTCTCCCATTCTGAGGGTTGTCTTTTTGTCTTGTTTATGGTTTCCTTTGCTGTGCAAAAGCTTTGAAGTTTCATTAGGTCCCATTTGTTTATTTTTGTTTTTATTTCCATTACTCTAGGAGGTGGATCAAAAAAGATCTTGCTGTGATTTATGTGTTAAGAGTGTTCTTCCTATGTTTTCCTCTAAGAGTTTTATAGTGTCCAGTCTTATATTTAGGTCTCGAATACATTTTGAGTTTATTTTTGTGTATGGTGTTAGGGAGTATTCTAATTTCATTCTTTTACATATAGCTGTCTAGTTTTCCCAGCATCACTTATTGAAGAGACTGTCTTTTCTCCATTGTATATCTTTGCCTCCTTTGTCATAGATTAGTTGACCATAGGTGTGTGGGTTAGTCTCTGGGATTTCTATCTTGTTCCATTGATCTCTGTTTCTGTTTTTGTGCCAGTACCATATTGTCTTGATTACTGTAGCTTTGTAGTATAGTCTGAAGTCAGGGAGTCTGATTCCTCCAGCTCCATTTTTTTCCCTCAAGACTGCTTTGGCTATTCGGGGTCTTTTGTGTCTCCATACAAATTTTAAGATGATTTGTTCTAGCTCCGTAAAAAATGCCATTGGTAATTTGATAGGGATTGCATTGAATCTGTAGATTGCTTTGGGTAGTATAGTCGTTTTCACAATGTTGATTCTTCCAATCCAAGAACATGGTATATCTCTCCATCTGTTGGTATCATCTTTAATTTCTTTCATCAGTGTCTTATAGTTTTCTGCATACAGGTCTTTTGTCTCCCTAGGTAGGTTTATTCCTAGGTATTTTATTCTTTTTGTTGCAATGGTAAATGGGAGTGTTTCCATAATTTCTCTTTCAGATTTTTCATCATTATTGTATAGGAATGCAAGAGATTTCTGTGCATTAATTTTGTATCCTGCAACGTTACCATATTCATTAATTAGCTCTAGCAGTTTTCTGGTGGCAGTTTTAGGATTCTCTATGTATAGTATCATATCATCCGCAAACAGTGACAGTTTTACTTCTTCTTTTCCAATTTGTATTCCTTTTATTTCTTTTTCTTCTCTGATTGCCGTGGCTAGGACTTCCAGAACTATGTTGAATAATAGTGGTGAGAGTGGACATCCTTGTCTCGTTCCTGATCTTAGAGGAAATGCTTTCAGTTTTTCACCATTGAGAATGATGTTTGCTGTGGGTTTGTCATATATGGCCTTTATTATGTTGAGGTAGGTTCCCTCTATGCCCACTTTCTGGAGAGTTTTTATCATAAATAGGTGTTCAATTTTGTCAAAAGCTTTTTCGGCATCTATTGAGATGATCATATGGTTTTTATTCTTCAATTTGTTAATATGGTGTATCACATTGATTGATTTGCATATATTGAAGAATCCTTGCATCCGTGGGATAAATCCCACTTGATCGTGGTGTATGATCCTTTTAATGTGTTGTTAGATTCTGTTTGCTAGTATTTTGTTGAGGATTTTTGCATCTATATTCATCAGTGATATTAGTCTGTAATTTTCTTTTTTTGTAGTATCTTTGTGTGGTTTTGGTATCAGGGTGATGGTGGCTTCATAGAATGAGTTTGTGAGTGTTCCTTCCTCTGCAATTTTTTGGAAGATTTTGAGAAGGATAGGTGTTAGCTCTTCTCTAAATGTTTGATAGAATTCGCCTGTGAAGCCATCTGGTCCTGGACTTTTGTTTGTTGGAAGATTTTTAATCACAGTTTCAATTTCATTACTTGTGATTGGTCTGTTCATATTTTCTGTTTCTTCCTGGTTCAGTCTTGGATGGTTATACCTTTCTAAAAATTTGTCCATTTCTTCCAGGTTGTCCATTTTATTGGCATAAAGTTGCTTGTAGTAGTCTCTTAGGGTGCTTTGTATTTCTGCAGTGTCTGTTGTAACTTCTCCTTTTTCATTTCTGATTTTATTGATTTGAGTCCTCTCCCTCTTTTTCCTGATGAATCTGGCTAATGGCTTATCAATTTTGTTTATCTTCTCAAAGAACCAACTTTTAGTTTTATTGATCTTTGCTATTGTTTTCTTTGTTTCTATTTCATTTATTTCTGCTCTGATCTTTATGATTTCTTTCCTTCTGCTATCTTTGGGTTTTGTTTGTTCTTCTTTCTCTAGTTTCTTTAGGTGTAAGGTTAGATTGTTTACTTGAGATTTTTCTTGTTTCTTGAGGTAGGCTTGTATAGCTATAAACTTCCCTCTTAGAACTGCTTTTGCTGCATCCCATAGGTTTTGGGTCGTTGTGTTTTCATTGTCGTTTGTCTCTAGGTATTTTTTTGATTTCCTCTTTGATTTCTTCAGTGATCTCTTGGTTATTTAGTAACATATTCTTTAGCCTCCATGTGTGTGTGTTTTTTACGTTTTTTTCCCTGTAATTCATTTCTAATCTCATAGCATTCTGGTCAGAAAAGATGCTTGATATGAGTTCAATTTTCTTAAATTTACTGAGGCTTGATTTGTGACCCAAGATATGATCTATCCTGGAGAATGTTCCGTGCGCACTTGAGAAGAACGTGTAATCTGCTGTTTTTGGATGGAATGTCCTATATATATCAATTAAATCTATCTGGTCTATTGTGTCATTTAAAGCTTCTGTTTCCTTATTTATTTTCATTTTGGATGATGTGTCCATTGGTGTAAGTGAGGTGTTAAAGTCCCCCACTATTATTGTTACTGTTGATTTCCTCTTTTATAGCTGTTAGCAGTTGCCTTATGTATTGAGGTGCTCCTATGTTGGGTGCATATATATTTATAATTGTTATATCTTCTTCTTGGATTGATCCCTGGATCATTATGTAGTGTCCTTCCTTGTCTCTTGTAACATTCTTTATTTTAAAGTCTATTTTATCTGATATGAGTATAGCTACTCCAGCTTTCTTTTGATTTCCATTTGCATGGAATATCTTTTTCCATCCCCTCACTTTCAGTCTGTATGTGTCCCTAGGTCTGAAGTGGGTCTCTTGTAGACAGCATATATATGGGTCTTGTTTTTGGATCCATTCAGCCAGTCTATGTCTTTTGGTTGGGGCATTTAATCCATTCACGTTTAAGGTAATTATCGATATGTATGTTACTATGACCATTTTCTTAATTGTTTTGGGTTTGTTTGTGTAGGTCCTTTACTTCTCTTGTGTTTTCCACTTAGAGAAGTTCCTTTAGCATTTGTTGTAGAGCTGGTTTGGTGGTGCTGAATTCTCTTAGCTTTTGCTTGTCTGTAAAGCTTTTGATTTCTCCATCAAATCTAAATGAGATCCTTGCCAGGTAGAGTAATCTTGGTTGTAGGTTCTTCCCTTTCATCACTTTAAGTATATCATGCCACTCCCTTCTGGCTTGTAGAGTTTCTGCTGAGAAATCAGCTGTTAACCTTATGGGAGTTCCCTTGTATGTTATTTGTCGTTTTTCCCTTGCTGCTTTCAATAATTTTTCTTTGTCTTTAATTTTTGCCACTTTGATTACTATGTGTCTCGGCGTGTTTCTCCTTGGGTTTATCCTGTATGGGACTCTGTGCGCTTCCTGGACTTGGATGGCTATTTCCTTTCCCACGTTAGGGAAGTTTTCAACTATAATCTCTTCAAATATTTTCTCTGGTCCTTTCTCTCTCTCTTCTCCTTCTGGGACCCCTATAATGTGAATGTTGTTGTGTTTAATGTTGTCCCAGAGGTCTCTTAGGCTGTCTTCATTTCTTTTCATTCTTTTTTCTTTAGTCTGTTCCACAGCAGTGAATTCCACCATTCTGTCTTCCAGGTCACTTATCCGTTCTTCTGCCTCAGTTATTCTGCTATTGATTCCTTCTAGTGTAGTTTTCATTTCAGTTATTGTATTGGTCATCTCTGTTTGTTTGTTCTTTAATTCTTCTAGGTCTTTGTTAATCATTTCTTGCATCTTCTCAATCTTTGCCTCCATTCTTATTCCGAGGTCCTGGATCATCTTCACTACCATTATTCTGAATTCTTTTTCTGGAAGGTTGCCTATCTCCACTTCATTTAGTTGTTTTTCTGGGTTTTTTTCTTGTTCCTTCATCTGGTACATAGCCCTCTGCCTTTTAATCTTGTCTATCTTTCTGTAACTGTGGTTTTTGGTCCACAGGCTGCAGGATTGTAGTTTTTCTTGCTTCTGCTGTCTGCCCTCTGGTGGTTGAGGCTATCTAAGAGGCTTGATGGGAGGCTCTGGTGGTGGGTAGAGCTGACTGTTGCTGTGGGGGTCAGAGCTCAGTAAAACTTTAATCCACTTGACTGTTGATGGGTGGGGCTGGATTCCCTCCCTGTTGGTTGTTTTGCCTGAGGCAACCCAACACTGGAGCCTACCTGGGCTCTTTGGTGGGGTTAATGGCAGACTCTGGGATGGCTCACGCCAAGGAGCACTTCCCAGAACCTCTGCCTCCAGTGTCCTTGTCCCCACGGTGAAACAGAGCCACCCCCCGCCTCTGCAGGAGACCCCCCAACACCAGCAGATATGTCTGGTTCAGTCTCCCCCAGGGTCACTGCTCCTTCCCCTGGGTCCCGATGCACACATTACTTTGTGTGTGCCCTCCAAGAGTGGGGTCTCTGTTTCCCCTAGTCCTGTCAAAGTCCTGCAATCAATTCCCACTAGGCTTCAAAGTCTGATTCTCTAGGAATTCCTCCTCCCGTTGCTGGACCCCCAGGTTGGGAAGCCTGAGGTGGGGCTCAGAACCTTCACTCCAGTGGGTGGACTTCTGTGGTATAAGTGTTTGCCAGTCTGTGAGTCACCCACCCAGCAGTTATGGGATTTGATTTTACTCTGATTGCGCCCCTCCTACCATCTCACTGTGGCTTCTCCTCTGTCCTTGGACGTGGGGTATCCTCCTTGGTGAAGTCCAGGGTCTTCCTGTCAATGATTGTCCAGCAGCCAGTTGTGATTCTGGTGCTCTTGCAAGAGAGAGTGAGAGCACGTCCTTCTACTCCGCCATCTTGGTTTCACATATCTCTTAAAATGAATTAAATATGCATCAAAGACAGCAAAGTAAAAATTTAGAACTCTCTATATTGTAATAGAAAGCATAAAGATATGTATATGTCAGTGTAAAGAAAGGTTTCTTGAATAAGACATAATTAGCACAAAACATACAGAAAATATTGATAAATTTGGATACATTAAAACAAGAATCATTTGTGTGAAAAAATACTATAAACAAAATAAATATTTATGTGAGTTTCTAGGATAAAATATTTCCAATTCATAAGACATAATTCCTATAAGCCAATAAGTAAAATAAAATATATATAAAAACTGGCAAATGATATGGATGGGCAATTAACAGATGAGGAAACTTGAATGAACAGTAATTGCAAGAAAGGGTCATCACCTTCATTATTAATCAGGAAACTACAAGTTAAAATAAAAATGAGGTATTTTTCAAAAACCATATAGGACGGGCAATTAAAAAAAAAAGTAACAGCAAAAGGATTGTAAATTGGTCAACAATTATTTAGGACAATTAGGAAAATACCTAGTAAATATGAAATGTGCATTGTCAACAATTTAACAATTCCACTCCAAGTTACATGTTAACTCCAGCACATGTGTAAAATGAAAACATTTGCAAAAATATCTATTGCAGTACTATTTCCCAGAGTGGAAATTTTGGTGTGGGGAAACTAAAAGTATGCATTAAAAGGCATATGATGAATTATGCTAGAGCAGTGAAAATAATTGAACTAGAACCACATGTATCAATATTAGTGGATCTCAATAATAGTATTGAATGAGAAAATGAAGTTCCACAATAACGTATACTGTAAATAGTACTTACTTTTATTTTTATTTTTATTTAAAAATTTTTATTTTCTATTGGAGTATAGTTGATTTACAATGTTTTGTTAGTTTTAGGTGTACAGCAAAGTGATTTGGTTATCTGTATACATATATCTATTCTTTTTCAGAACCTTTTCCCATATAGGTTATCACCTATTGTATTGAGTTCAGTATTGAGTTCAGTTCCTTGTGCTATACAGTATGTCCTTGTTGATTATCTATTTTATATATAGTACTGTGTATATGTTATATAATATACAGAATATATATAATTTATTCCCACCCACCACATTTTCCCTTTGGTAACCGTAAGTTTGTTTTCTAAGTCTATATGTCTATTTCAGTTTGTAACTAAGTTCATTTGTATGATCTTTTTAGATTGCACAGACAAGTGATATCCTATGATATTTGTCTTTCTCTGACTTACTTCACTTAGTATGATAATCTCTTGGTCCATCCATGTTGCCTCAAATGGTATTATTTCATTCTTTTTTTATGGCTGAGTAACATCCCATTGTATATATGTACCACATCTTCCATATCCATTCATCTATTGATGGACATTTAGGTTGCTTCCATGTCTTGGAATTAAGTTTTAAAGCACAAAAATAATAGTAAATATTGTGATATATTGATACATTTAAAAAATTGAAATAGCGTGGGTAGATACAGTTCACATTAACTTTGAGATAATGGATGTAGTTTAAGGAGAAGCAAAAGCAATGAGATGATGAAAAGCATAAGAGGGCTTAAACTGTATTTGTAAGGTTTATTTATTTAAAGATCAAAAGAAAATATTTATATTTGTTAATTTTGACAGTGTCTGTGGATGTTGGTTATATTAGTCACTATATTTTTCTGTATGTTTGAAATTTTACACAATTCTGAAATAAATAAAACTCGTATTTTGAAATTGGGTAACCTTGAGGTCAATTTGAGGCTTATCAATTCTGTACCACATTACTGAAATTCATTCAACCGCAATTTCTTTATTAGTAAAATGAGGGTGATATTATCTAATTTGTAGGGTATTGGTGAGGATCAAATGATATAAAGCACCTGGCCCAGTACCAGATAGGAGTTTATTAAATGTTAATTAGCTTTCATTTCTACATCTACCATTACCCTAATTTGGCCAGTCTGATAATGCTATTAGAAAGGGTTAGGAGTTTAGCTTGACAAACTCACTGTTAAGTTCCCTTCTAGTGATTACTGCCTCAATTTCTAAGTGTTTACAATTAGTTTAATAATTCATCCTACAGTTTTACCAGAGAGACATGCATTTCAAGATTTCCTGACATCTATTGCCAGAATCCATTTTTCCTCTTTTAAAAATCAATCCATTTGTCAATATTGTTCTCCATCTCTCCAATTCCAATTTCCATTATTTCATCATCTTTCTTCCAGAAAGCTTTTGACTATTTCTGAAAATCGTATCCACATTCCAAAGCTGTAAGTTTATCCCAGAAAAATATTCCAAGAATGTGACAATGGTTCTGAAGGAAGTTCCAAAGTTTGGAAGAGTATTCAAAATATTTTGAACAATAGCAGCATCTCAGGACTAAATTTATAACTTCCTCAGACTTTGCTTTCGATGGTAACAGTACTCATACTATATCACGTTTATAAGTATTAGAATTCTACTACTTTACTTTTTCTGCACTAATTTTCTAAACCCTGTTAGATGGTAAGATGTTCTCCAGCAAATATTGTGTCGTTGTTCACTTTATTCTTTGTGTCTGACAGAGTATGCCTTCATGTAATTTTTATGTGCTAAATAAATAAATGAATGTCCTAGGTTTTTGTTTTCATAGAATACTTCTTTACTTATTTTTTTTCTTCCTGCATACCCATGAAAGACATACTCATTGACAGGGAGTACAATGGAAACATAACACCATCAGTAGTTCCCTGATAAAAAAGAAGCAATGTGTCCAACTGATTTTGTCTCCCTTAGGAGTCAAATCAATGCAGAAATTCCATAATTTTGATTCAAAGGTCTAGAAGTTATGGTCAAGTAATATTTGATTCGTTCACATTTCAAGACCCTCCTAGATGAAAAAATTTCAATTTTTACAAAAATGCTTATCAAAATGTCAGAGTTGGGATTTTCATAAGAGATAAGCCAAATATTGTTATAGACTCTGAAGAGGGAAACATATCAACACTTCATTCTCACTTCTTCCTTAAAGATTAGAAAATCAACTGGAATAAATACATAAGAGGTTTTAGAACACATACGTTCATTAGTAAAATAAATTCTTATTACTTGTATATACTGATAGTAATGACATTTTTGTTTTAATTAGAAGTCGGGAAAGCTTCTAAGATTAATTTATATTTAGAAAACCTTTCAAGACTATTTGAAAATCCAATACATGAAGATTGCTGAAAATTGTGCTCCCGTGAAAAACACCAGAGATTCTCCATTTCTCCTCATAGTTGTATCAATTTTTTCTTTACATAATTTACAATTCTATTGTTAAATGTATGTGCTTTTAGGATTATTATGTTCTGCCTTCTTGGTGAATTGAAACTTTTACCCTATGTAATGTTCCTCCTGATACCTGAAATACACTGTGCCTTATATTAATAAAGCCACTCCAGTTTTCTTTGGAGTTGGATGGTAAATATTTTTTATCCTGTTGCCTTTAAAGTATTTATTATCATTATATGTAAAGTGAGTTACATAGACAATAAATATAGACAATAAACTATTTTATAGACAATAAATCATTTGGTCATTTTAAAAACTCCATTCTAACAATCTGTCTTTTAATTGATATATTTAGACCATATACATTTAATGCAAGTATTGATAATATTTGAATGCTATAGTTTTTGTTATAGTCCCACAGGTCTCCAAGGTCCAGTTAATTTTTGGCAATCTTTTTCATTTTCTTTAATTTAGACTGAATACTTTTTATTGATCTACCTTCAAGACCACTAAATCTTTCCTCTGTCATCTCCATCCTGTTATTGAAGCCACTTAGTGAGTTTAATTTTGATTATTGTATTTTTAGTTCCCAATTTTTGTTTGGTTCTTTATATGTTCTATTTATTTGATAAGATTCTTTATCTTTCCATTTGTTCAAAGAGTGTAAGTCCTTACTTCTTGGAACATGATTATAAAAACTGCTTTAAAGTCTTTGATAATTCCAACATTAGTGTCATTTTTCGATTTTCATCTGTTGATTAGCAGTTTCCTTGTAAATTTTCTTTCCTGATTCTTCATATGCC
This sequence comes from Balaenoptera acutorostrata, assembly GCF_949987535.1. Lineage (NCBI taxonomy): Eukaryota > Metazoa > Chordata > Mammalia > Artiodactyla > Balaenopteridae > Balaenoptera > Balaenoptera acutorostrata. The sequence goes on from NC_080085.1 coordinate 71,180,428, forward strand.
AAGTAATTTTAGATTAATTCTTGTACCTTTCTATATTTTCTTATGAGACTCTTTGTCTTGTTAAAATCTTGAGCAGAATGTTAACTTCTGGTTTCTTTTAGCAGGCAATTGACTTGGTAGGTTTAGGCCACAATTTTCTACGCACTTTCTGTGGCCTGTTGTTCAAATGTCATTACAGTTTTCACAGTCTCTACACTGTTCTTCAGATCTGTCCACTGGGCGTTCCTGTCCAGATCCTGTCTAAATCCTAAGGAGAATGCTGATTTTTGTTTGTTTTAATAGATAATAAACTTGTTTCTATTCTGGCCAAAACTTCCTACATGCCTTCTGTGATATGTGATCACAGATATCATCACTTCATTTTTCAAAGCCTTTGTAATGCTACTTGGATTTACCTTGCATGTGCGCCACCCAGTAGTTGTTCTGTAAACGTAGTGGTAGTTAACTCTGAAGGTCAGTTTTCAAAGCTTTTGGTGAGCTATATAGGGTAGATCCATGTAAGTGGCCTTTAAGGTGAACCCAGGTGTTCATACACCTCACTATGGCATTGGTCTTGAGTTCTTTCATCTCCGTGAATTACCCAACACTTTTTGGTTCCCTGGCGGTTTGCTTCATTTTACTCTGGCTAGAAAGCCAAGACTTTAGTTTCTCTTCTCTGTTATGTACTTCCACTACTATGGCCCTATCCTGGGCAAAGCAACAAGAAAAGAGAAACAAAATGCGATGGGAATTCACCCCAAATTTGGGGGACCATAATTCCTCTAGTCAGAGAGAAAGAATCTCCTCTCAGAGTGCTAGGCACCAGCTCAGCTTTTACTGACAATGGGATACCATAGAATTACCTGAGTGTTAGAGTGAAATTGAACAAACAAAAATAAAATAAAGGCATTTCCCCTGTTTCTCTGATTTAGGTGCTCTTTTTATTGCTCATTAGGAAAGGAAAATTAGTCTTCTAAAACTCTTTCTGTCTGCACTGAGCATACACTTCTGGAATTTGGTCTGTCTTTGAATCCAGCAAGGCAAGACTAGGGTGAGGAGTGAGGATCAGAAAACTCATCACCACCACCACCACCCAACCATTCGGTGGTATATCAAATTCTAACTTCCTTCCCTAATCCACCTGTTATAATTTACTTTTTATGGTCCCATATAGCTGCTTCCTTTATCATTAAAATGATTTATATTTCCGTTCAGTGGGAAAGAAGTGGAATATACTTTATCTTGCTCTGAAACAAAACCATCTCTTTATCTATGTTTTCTCAGACTTTATTTTTCTCCTTCATAATTCCTCTCTCTTGAATATGCCTGTCATTCTTTATCTTTTTTTTTTACCTGTTCTCATGCTCTGTTTTCTATCTTTTTCTCCTTGTCTCATTTTCTGTGGTTGCATCTATACTTTCCATTCTCTTTGTTTCCACATCATTTTCTTTCTCAATGTTTCTCTAAGTCTGTTTCTGTTTCCTTTTGTCCCTCTCCCTTTCTTTAATTATCTCCCTTTGCTACTTTCCATGTCTTTCTCTGTATCTCCCTTCCCAGTCACCAACACAATTACCCATAGAGTATTTTCATGTGAATTTATAAGAAACGGTGATAAATATTTTGAAAGTAATGGTAATTAATACCTTACTTAGGACTTTTGTGCATTTTAAGCAATATGAAGATTTAGTATTCTCCTATTTTGAAATCTTTCTTTTTTGTAAACTTTGGGTTTATTTATTTATTTATTTATGGCTGTGTTGGGTCTTCGTTTCTGTGCGAGGGCTTTCTCTAGTTGCAGCAAGTGGGGCCACTCTTCATCGTGGTGCGCGGACCTCTCATCATCACGGCCTCTCTTGTTGCGGAGCACAGGCTCCAGACGTGCAGGCTCAGTAATTGTGACTCACGGGCCTAGTTGCTCCGCGGCATGTGGGATCTTCCCAGACCAGGGCTCGAACCCATGTCCCCTGCACTGGCAGGCAGATTCTCAACCACTGTGCCACCAGGGAAGCCCTGAAATCTTTCTTTTAACTTAAAATATCTCCTCCACATGTTGGAAGATGTGATCTTTTGAAAGTTTATTTTATTTATCAACAGATGTTTACTAAATACTACAATATGTGCACCAGTGTGAAATATTGTAAATTATATCAGAAAAAATATCTGCCATTAAGCTGCTTACAACTTAGTAAAAGAAGTAAAATGTCTTACTTTTTAATGTTATAATGCAATTCTACAGAGTTAAAATTATGCACATTGAAATGCAAAAGAGAAGCAAACTGTCATGCAAATAAGAAAACCAATTTTCAGACCTTAGTGATTATCTTCATGAGGTTTCCTTATCATAGTCAACAAGAATTCACAAGTGGCAAATATTTTCTCAGGGCCTTTCTCTTTTTCTTCTGTTTCTGGGACTCTTATAATGCAAATGGTTCATTTAATGTTGTCCCAGAGGTCTCTGAGACTGTCCTCAATTCTTTTCATTCTTTTTCTTTATTCTGCTCTGCAGTAGTTATTTCCACTATTTTGTCTTCCAGGTCACTTATCCGTTCTTCTGCCTCAGTTATTCTGCTATTGATTCTTTCTAGAGAATTTTAATTTCATTTATTGTGCTGTTCATCATTGTTTGTTTGCTCTTTAGTTCTTCTAGGTCCTTGTTAAACATTTCTTGAATTTCTCCATTCTATTTCCAAGATTTTGGGTCATCTTAACTCTCATTACTGTGAATTCTTTTTCAGGTAGGCTGCCTATTTCCTCTTTGTTTGTTCTGGTGGGTTTTTACCTTGCTCCTTCATCTGCTGTGTATTCCTCTGTCTTCTCATTTAGCTTAACTTACTGTGTTTGGAGTCTCCTTTTTGCAGCCTGCAGGTTTGTAGTTCCCATTGTTTTTGGTGTCTGCCCCCAGTGGGTAAGGTTGGTTCAGTGGGTTGTGTAGGCTTCCTGGTGGAGAGGACTGGTGCCTGTGTTTTGGTGGGTGGGCCTGGATCTTTTTTTCTGGTGGGCAGGGCCGTGTCCAGTGGTGTGTTTTGGGGTGTCTGTGAACTTAGTGTGATTTTAGGCAGCCTCTCTGCTAATGGGTGGTGTTCTGTTCTTGTCTTGCTAGTTGTTTGGCATGTGGCATCCAGCAATGAAGCTTGTTGCTGTTGTCTGGGCTGAGTCTTAGGGTTCAGGCAGAGATCTCTGGGAGAACTTTCACAGTTTGATGGTGGTCCAATGTCCTGAACTTGGCTCTCCCACCTCAGAGGCTCAGGCCTGGCACCAGGCCAGAGCACCAAGAGCCTGTCAGGCACATGGCTCAGGAGTTAAAGGTGAAAAATAAAGAAAAATAAATAATTTTAAAAATAAAATAAAATAATTAAAATAAAAATATTATTCAAATTTTAAAAAGTAATTAAAAAAAGAGAGCAACCAAACCAATAAACAAATCCACCAATGATAGCAAGCACTAAAAACTATACTAACGTAAATATAAAAATCAGAATCAAGTCAGTTACAAACGGCAAACCCCAAGTCTACAGTTGTTCCTAAAGTCCACCGCCTCAATTTTGGGTTGATTCTTTGTCTATTCAGGTATTCCACAGATGCAGGGTACCTCGAGTTGATTGTGGGGATTTAATCCACTGCTCCTGAGGTTGCATGGAGAAATTTCCCTTTCTCTTCTTTGTTCACTCAGCTCCTGGGCTTCAGCTTTGGTTCTGGCCCCACCTCTGCATGTAGGTTGCCTCAGGCATCTGTTCCCACCAAGACAGGACGAGGTTAAAGCGGCAGCTGATTAGGGGGCTCTGGAGCTGATAGCCATGTCTCGCACCCATCTGTGGAGTTCATTTAGGTTGTGCTTTGCCTTCTGTGGGCAGACGGGGAATGAATCCCCTCTCCTCGTGAATCCCAAAACAATGGTCCCTTGCCTCTTAGGCAGGTCCAGAGTTTTTCCCGGACTCCCTGCCAGCTAGCTGTGGTGCACTAGTCCCCTTCTGGCTGTGTTCATGCAGCCAATCCCAGTTCTCTCCTTGGGATCTGACCTCTGAAGCCCAATCCTCAGTTCCCAGCCCTCATCTGCCCCAGCGGGTGAGCAGACAAGCCTCTCAGGCTGTTGAGTGTTGGTTGGCACCAATCCTTTGTGCGAGAATCTCTCTGCTTTGCCCTCTGCACCCCTGTTGCTGTGCTCTCCTCCGTGGTTCTGAAGCTTCCCCCACACCCACCCTCCATTTCCACCAGTGAAGGGGTTTCCTAGTGTGTGGAAAGTTTTCCTCCTTCACAGCTCCCTCCCAGATGTGTAGGTCCTATCCCTATGATTTTGTCTCTGTTTTTTCTTTTTTCTTTTGCCCTACCCATGTACATGGCAAGTTTCTTGCCTTTTGGGAAGTCTGAGGTCTTCTGCCAGTGTTCAGTAGGGGTTCTGTAAGAGTTGTTCCACATGTAGATGTGTTTTTGATGTATTTGTGGGGAGGAAGGTGATCTCCAAGTTTTACTCCTCTGCCATCTTTTTTTTAAATTTTATTTATTTATTTATTTATTTATTTTTGGCTGTGCTGGGTCTTCGGTTCGTGCGAGGGCTTTCTCTAGTTGCGGCAAGTGGGGGCCACTCTTCATCGCGGTGCGGGGACCGCTCTTCATCGTGGTGCGTGGGCCTTTCACTATTGCGGCCCCTCCCGTTGCGGGGCACAGGCTCCAGACGCGCAGGCTCAGCAGCTGTGGCTCACGGGCCCAGTTGCTCCATGGCATGTGGGATCTTCCCAGACCAGGGCTCGAACCCGTGTCTCCTGCATTAGCAGGCAGATTCTCAACCACTGCGCCACCAGGGAAGCCCTCCTCTGCCATCTTGAAGGTGTCCCCTCCTATTGTCAGATCTTGGATTTTATCCATTCCAATCAGTGAGCTGGTATTTCATTGCTATTTTAATTTGCATTTTTTAATGATAATTGATCAGCATCCTTTCCTATGTTTAACTGCCATATGAAATTCTTCTTTAGGGAGATGGCTTTTTAGATATTTCCCCCTTTTTAAATTTCTTTTTTCTTTTGGGTTTCAAGAGTATTTAAAAAAATATATTGGATACAACTACTTTATATGATATGTATTTTACAAATACTTAAATTCAGTCTGTGGCTCATGTTGTCATTCTCTTAATAGTGTCTTTTGCAGAGCAGAACTTTTTAGTTTTAATAAAGCCCAACTTATCAATTTTGTATGTCATTTATCATTCTTTGGATGTTGTATTTTAAAAAAACAACTCATCACCAAACCTAAATTTACACAGATTTTCTACTCTTTTCTAGACTTTAGAGTTTTTTGTTTTACATTTACATGTATGGTCCACTCTGAGTGAATTTTTGTGTAAGTTGTGAGGACTACATCTGTGTTACTACTATATGGATGTATATACAATTGTTCCAGAACCATTTCTTGACAAGACTGTCTTTCCTCCAGTGAATTGCTTTTCCACCTTTATCAACAATCAGTTGACTATATGTATATGGATCTATTTTTAGTGTGTCTATTCTAGTCCATAAATCTATGGATCTGCCTTCACCATTACCACACTGTCTTGATTACTGTAGCTTTATATTAAGTTTTGATATAAGGTTATCTAAGATCCACAATTGTCTTATTATTTTCAAAAATGTATTGAATATTAGAGGGCTTTGGCATTTCAATGTACACTTTAGCATCAGCTTGTCCATTTCTATAAAATGTCTACTGTAATTTTTTACTGATATTTTTTGTATATATATCTCAATTTGATAATATTGTAAAATGAAATCTTGTTTTAATTTCAATTTCCAATTGTTCATTGCTTGGATATAGGAATATTCATACCAATAATATTTAAAAAATATAAAGTAAGCCCATAGTAGTGATATAATGGCATCATTAAAATTATTTAATTCAAGACAAGGTGGGAAAAGAGAGAAAAGAGACAGTGAACAGCTACAGCTAGGAAAATTAAAAAGAAAAAAAAAGCAAGATATAGTAGATTTGAGATGAACCAAACTGATAATTATATTAAGCATAAATGGTAAAAACACTCCAATTAGAAAGCAGAAATTGTCAAATTAGATAAAAATGTAGGAACCTAGTACTTATTTTTCTTAAAACTGGAAGTTTACATGTTTTGACCACTTTCATCCAATTCCCCCACCCACACCTCCCACCTCTGGTAACCACAAATCTGATCTCTTTCTATGCGTATTTTTTTTTTTAAGATTCCACATATAAAAGAAATTATACAGTATGTGTCTTTCTCTGTCTGACTTATTTTACTTAGCACAATGTCCTCAAGGTCCATCCAAGTTGTCACAAATGGCAGGATTTCTTTCATTTGGGGCTTATTATGGTAGTCATTTGTAATATATGTTAAGTTGTTATGCTGTACACCTTAAACTTCTACAGACGTTTATTTCAATTATATCTTAATAAAACTGAAAGAAAAAGTGTAGCCCCTAATTATTTGCTGTATACAAAGAGCCTACTTTACATAAAATATTCAGGTTTATTAAAAATTAAATGATATAAAAATATAAACTATCAAAACTCTAATCAATAGGGCTTCCCTGGTGGCGCAGTGGTTGAGAATCTGCCTGCTAATGCAGGGGACACGGGTTCGAGCCCTGGTCTGGGAAGATCCCACATGCCACGGAGCAGCTGGGCCCGTGAGCCACAATTGCTGAGCCTGCGCATCTGGAGCCTGTGCCCCGCGACGGGAGGGGCCGCGATAGAGAAAGGCCCACGCACCGCGATGAAGAGCAGTCCCCGCACCGCGATGAAGAGTGGCCCCCGCTTGCCGCAACTGGAGAAAGCCCTCGCACGAACCGAAGACCCAACACAGCCAAAAATAAATAAATAAATAAATAAATAAATAAGAAAATCCTTTAAAAAAAAAAAAACTCTAATCAATAAAAACTGAAATAACTATATTAGTATTAGATAAAATAGAGATCAGAACATGAAATATAGAGGGGCTTTTCATATCAATAAAGGGATCAAATTATTAAAAAAAAAATACCACCCTGAAAGTGTATACATCTAAATTATAGCTTCAAAATACAAGGAGCAAAAGAAGTCACAATTACAGTTTGAGTCCTTAGCTTTCCTCTTTATAATTGATAGAACGTTTAAATAGACAGATAATGAGTGAGGATTTAGAAGACTTGGACAGCACTATAAACCTACTTGATCTAATTGGCATTTATGTAACCCTGTACCTAATATCACAAAATTACATGTTATATATTTTAAATATAATAAAATTAATAAATACCTGCTGCAAGTATCAGAAATATTCAAATGTACCATTCCAAATCAGAGGCATGTTCACTATACATTGAAAAACTCTACTTAAGAGCATGGGTTTTAAATTTCTGTACACTTCAATGCATAGCTGTGTATGGGTAAGTTAATCTCTCTAACATGTAGCTGTCCAGTCCAGCACCACTTATTGAAAAGATGGTCTTTTCTCAATTGTATATTCTTGCCTCCTATGTCATAGATTAATTGACCACAGATGTGTGGGTTTATTTCTGGGCTTTCTATCCTGTTCCATGGATCTATATGTCTGTTTTGTTGTCAGTACGATACTGTTTTGATTACTGTCACTTTGTAGTATAGTCTGAAGTCAAGGGAGCCTGATTCCTCCAGCTCTGTTTCTCTTTCTCAAGATTGTTGTGGTTATGTGGGGTCTTTTTTGTTTCCATACAAAAGACTGTATATATATATATATATATATATATAAGGGATATTGCTCAGCCATGAAAAAAGAATGAAATAATGCCATTTGCAACAACATGGATGGACCTAGAGATTATTGTACTAAGTGAAGTAAGCCAGACAAAGAAGGAAAGATATCATACGATATCACTTATATATGGAATTAAAAAGAAATTACAAATGAATTTAGTTATAAAACAGAAATATACCCACAGAACATAGAAAACAAACTCACAGTTACCAAAGGTGAAAGGGGTGGCAGAGGGATAAATTAGGAGGTTGGGATTAACATATACACACTGTATATAAAATAGATAAGCGACAAAGACCTACTGTATAGCACAGGGAACTATACTCAGTATTTTGTAATAACCTGTAAGAGAAAAGAATCTGAAAAAGAATATATATATACTCATATATATTCTTATTTATGGAATACTTCTCAGCCATAAAAAATAAGAAATATTGCCATTTGCAAAAACATGGATGGACTTGGAAGATATTATGCTAAATAAAAAAAAATTCAGAAGGAGAAAGACAAATACTGTATGATATAATTTATATTTGGAATTTAAAAAATACAGCAAACTAGTGAATATAACTAAAAAAAAATAACAGACTCACAGATATAGAGAAAATTTTAGTGGTTACCAGTGGGGAGAAGGAAGGGGGAGGGAAAAATATGGGTATAGGTTTAAAATAGGTACAAAATAAATAACTACAGGGATATATTGTCCAGCACAAGGAACATAGCCAATATTTTATAATAACTAAAAATAGAGTATAACTGTCCAAAATTGTGAATCACAATGTTGTATATGTCTATTATAATATTGTACATCAACTGTATGTCAATTTTTTAAAAGTTAAAAGAAAATAAGAAAAGGCAAAATCAACTTCAACCAGAGCTCTATCTTCTGTTCTATGTTTTCTCTCCCCATCAGAGTTAGTTATTGGCAGAGTTGTCTACATTAATCGACTTATTTCCCTCACTACGAATTTGCTAAAGCCATTTCAAATACTTTGTAAAAAATGTAAAGTCATTTACAATCTGACAAAATACGTTTTTTCAGTAAATTCTGTGTACTTTACTCCTCATATTTAATTATTTGCTCTGGAGTATTTAAAATGATCGACTGTGCTCTCTTCCTTCAACCATTCAAAGGTAAATGTTTAAAGCATTGAAGACAAATGATTAAATTTTTCATAGGCCATTGCCCCTTGAGGAATGTGGATGTTAGGGGCCCCAACCCTCTCTGCGATAGAAAATTTGCTTATAACTGTTTTCTATAACCCAGTTCCTTGGTAACTGTTGTTCTCTCCTATCCACAGTTCCATATCCACAAATTCAACCAACTGTGGATCATGTAGTACCATAGTATTTACCATTTTTATAAAATCCTCATATAAGTGGACTTGTGCAGTTCAAAACCATGTTGTTCAAGGGTCAACTATATTTCCCTAATTGCTTAAAATCATGGAATATTTTACTTTGTTTATAATTATTTGGAAATATTTGGACTTTTTTTCTCTTTATGAATTCAAGAGCTTCTACCAGCACTTTAAAAATATCTGTTAGAAAAAAAAATCAGCCTCCATTGTATTTCCAGATATTTTTATCCTTTTCATTACACTGTCTGTTTCCTAGGGACTTCATTTTTCTGACAGTCCTCTTTCATGTGCCCTTCTATCCTACTGTTCCAATTGGAATCAGTAGCTCCCTAGAACTCTGCCCAGATCTCATCCTGACACTTTCTATCACTATTCTTTTGAGTTGTGCCCTCTTTTTTTCAATCTCATATTTTACTTTTCTTCAGTTCTCTCCCTCATATTACTGAAGTAGAGCTTCCAGTTAAAATCTTAGGAAGTGTTTTTATGATTGCATATCTGAAAATCTGTAGACACACCACTTAATTTATTGTTTTGCTGTGTCTGGATATCTGGGTTCACAAATTTCCCTCAGAATTTTAAGGTAATATTCTACTATTTTCTACATCAGAGTTCTTTATGAGAGGTCTGATGTCCTTCTGAGAGTTATTTTTTATCTATGACCTGTTGTCCTTCCTCTAAACTTGTTTTTCTCTTAGGAGTTCTCTTATCCTTGTTGTTTTGAATAGGAATCTTTTTAATTCATTCAGTTTGTTGAACATTTGATGAGCCCTGTCACTATGAAACTACGTGTACTTCTTCAGCTCTTGACATTTTGTTTCTATAATTTTTTACTACTTGCCTTAATTTCATTTTCTGTTAGCCACTGAAACTCCATTTAGTTGGATCTCTTAGATTAGTCTTTTATGTATATTTTTAAAATTATCCCAGCCTTTGTGTTTTCAGATCTACATCCTTGAGAGATTTTTATAAAAATTTTATTCTTCAGACTTTTTATTAAATTAAGGAGGGTGAGCATGTTCATGCTTAAATTCTATCTCTCTCTCTCTCTCTCTCTCTCTCTCTCTCTCTCTCTCTATATATATATATATATATATACTTTTTTAGTCTGTCCTTTTTTTTTTCTTTCATAGCCTTATACTCATGTTTTAAGGATATAACATATTTTTGACTCTTTCTAAGTAAACCAAACAACATTTTATTTATTTTTCTCCTTTCATATTTTAGATTTTCTTCATATATCTGAAGATTTTTAGATATCCATTCATACTGAGAAATAGTACTCTAAATAGTTGATTGGAAGCTCTAGGTACATGGGTGGAGCTTGATGACTGGTATGTTCTACTCTAAGGTAATCAGTTAGCAAGCAAGTTTTTTTTTTTTTTTCACTACAGAAACACCGAGATATCAGTATTTGTAGATATTTTCTCTAGAGCAGTGTATTTTCTCAAAAAAAATTATCTTCTGCCTTAGATATTTCAAGCTGGCTATCACAATGCTGGGATATAGATAGAACAAGAAACCAATATCTTAGTGTTCATTACATAAGCTTTCAATTATTCTCTTTGTTTTTAGCCACCAAATATTACCACCAGCTTTTTACTGTGTCCCATTTCCAAATCCTGGGGAATTTTTCACTTAATTTCTTCAAGGAACAAATCTAAATTCTTAAGGGATGAGAGATGGATAATGGCTTGGCTAACTAAGCAGTAAGAAGGCATCTGGGTGTTTAAATGCTCCTTTCACAGAATATCAACATACCCTTCTGTTTTAGTTACATTAATTCCACCTTTCATTATATTTAATGCCTCTCATTTCTGGAATGTGGTTTCAGAAAAGACATGGGGGAAGTTATTGTACTCAGTATTGAATGCAAGCCTATGGAAAGCAGAGTTAGTTTCAAGTGCAATATTTTTCCCTCTATATCACCTCAAAATTCTTTTGAGTTGTTAATAAATATCTTAAAATATATTTAATTGAATGATAAGGAGTAATGGTCTTATGTCCATGTAATTGTAATTATAACTATTTTATTCATTACTCACTCTAAAGAAGGCACTGTGCTAAGCATTGTATCAAGAGGTTGGTGGTGTGAAAGAGGTTGGGGTGAAAAACTACCTATATGGTAGCTATTTGTCACATTTATCATACATGGTATTTAATAAGACATGTCTTTTTATGATTATTAAGCTCTGGAATTTAACAAGATATACAAATGTTTGGGCAGTGTGATTTGAAAAATTTGGAGAAGTGACACTTTGGGTGAATCTCCCACCCGTTCACCAGTTATTAGAGTGATGAATGAGCTAAAGAAGAAAGGCAGCAAGTTAAAAGCTATGTTACAAAGGATATATTGCCAAGAAGTTGTTTTTCTTCATTTAGTAAAGATATGTTGCAACTTTGCTCCCCAAAATTGTGCTATTGAGATGATACTAATTTCAATGGTTGAGTACTAACATAATGATTAGAAACTCTGGATGGCTGCCCCAAGTTAAACAAAAAGAAGGAGTCTCTGTATATAGGCTTCAGGGACCAGGGCGGGAAGCTAAGACCAAAACATGGGACTATGACAGATCCAATGCTGGCTCATCCAAATGGGTTATCACACTATCCACTATCACAAATCCACTATCACATTATCCACTATCACAAATTGGTAGATTTGTGATAGTGGACTACATCCAGTATCACAAATCTACCGATGAACAGTTTTAGCTCTTTCCCCAAAGTCATCCATTTCTCTGATCTTTTACACCTTCTGATAATTCCCTTCTTTTTAGCTTCCTGGTAGCTTCTTAATTATCCTTCATTCTGATTGCTAATTCTCGGCATCTTTCACTCATAATTTGATAAAAATAGTATATTAGTTCTTCATCAAAACACACGTATTTCCAATGTTAAGACTACAAATTAATTTATCACACAGGAAATTTTATGGAAGACTTCAACTGATATAATGAGCAATGTCTTTTTGAAAACAGATGGAAAGCAAATGAATAAGCAATCTTCCAGTAGGTTTTCTTTACAGAACTTTGATAAAGGCCAAAAGCATAACTTTAAATGGTAGCTCATTGAAGGCTATCTTAAGAGAAGATAGGAAAATAAAGTCCACTCAAATAACTTTCTGCTGATCAAGTTTGAGTGAGTGAGGGGATTGCACGTTCTTTCATTTTGTTGTTTTTTTTTTTTAAATATCACTTCACAATCAACTAATAATTGACGAGGGAACCAAAATGCTCAATGAAGAAATAACAGTATCTTTAAAAAATGGTGCTGAGAAAGTAAGATATTCACATGTAAAAGTATGAAACTTGACCCATAATTATACAACTCACAAAAAATAACTCAAAATGGATTGAAGACTTAAATGTAAGATCTGAGACCATAAAATTCCTAAAAGAAAACAGAAGAAAAAATTCCTTGACTTGGCTCTTGGTAATGCATTTCTGAAAATCACACCTAAAGTACAAGCAACAAAATCAAAAATAAACTGTTGGAAGTACATCAAACTAAAAACGATTGCACAGCAAAAGAAAACATCAACAAAATGAAAAGATAACCTATGGAATGGAAACATATTTGCATACCATATGTCTGATAAGGAGTTGTTATTCAAAAATATAAAGAACTCATACAATTCAATAGCAAAAATATCCAGTTAAGTGGGTAAAGGGCCTGAATAAACATTCCAAAAAAATTCCAAGAAGATATAAAAATGGCCAACAGATACATGAAAAGATGTTCAATATCACTAGTCATTTGGGAAATGCAAACTTGAACCACAGTAAGGTATCATCACACACTTGTTAGAATGGTCATTGTCAAAAAGACAAGTAATAACAAATGCTGGCATGGATGTGGGGAAAAGGGAACCCTTGTGCATCGTTGGTGGGATTGTAGATTGGGATAGCCAATATGAAAAACAGTATGGAGGGTCCTCAAAAAATAAAAACTAGAACTACTGTATGATCCAGCAATTCTACTTCTGGGAATACTATATCCAAAGGAAACAAAACCACTCATTTGAAAAGATATCTGCCTCCCCATGTTAAAGCAGCATTTTTTTACAATAACCAAGACATGGAAATAACCTAAGTGTCCACTGATGGATAAATGAAAAAAAGAAGTTGTGAGATTATATATATATATATATATATATATATATATATATATATATATATATATATTCAACCATAAAAAACAAGGAAATTCTTCCATTTGTAACAACATGGAAGAATCTTGATGATATTATGCTAAGTAAAATAAAGCAAAGACAAACACTGTAAAATCTCACTTGTAAGTAGAATCTAAAACAAACAAACAAACAAAAAAAACCCAAAAATAACCCCAGAAAACTCATATAAAAAGTGATCGGATTTGTTCTTATCAGAGGTGAAGAGGTAGGAAGAGGGGGAATTGGAGGAAGGTGGTCAAGAGTTATAAACTTCCAGGGATATAATGTACAACATGATTATATTTATCAGTTCTCTATGAAATATAAGAAAGTTGTTAAGATACTAGATCCTAAGAGTTCTCATCAAAAGGAGAACGGTTTTCTTTTTTTTTTCTTTCTTTTTTTTTTTTTTATTGTACCTGTATGAGATGATAGATGGTAACTAAACTTATTGTGGTCATCATTTCACATTATATGTAAATCAAACTTTCTTGCTGTACACTTTAAACTTATGCATTAATGTATGTCAATTATTTGTCAATAAAACTGGGGGAAATATCACTTCTCTCAGTTTACATTTGATTAGCACAAATTCATGTATTTGATGGAAAAAGAGGAAGAGAAGCAGGGAATCTTGGAAAAGAAAAAAGTGGCTAATATATAATCCAGCAATCCCACTCTTGGGCATATAGCTGGAGAAAACCATAATTCAAAAACACATCCAACCAATGTTCATTGCAACACTATTTATAATAGCCAGGACATGGAAGCAACCTAAATTTCCATCAACAGAGAAATGGATAAAAAAGATGTGGTAAATACATACAATGGAATATTACTCAGCCGTTAAAAATAATGAAATGATGCCATTTGCAGCAACATGGATGGACCTAGAGATTGTCATACTGATTGAAGTAAGTCAGAGAAAGACAAATATCATATGATATCACTTATATGTGGAATCTAAAAAAAAAGGTACAAATGAACATATCTACAAAACAGAAATAGAGTTACAGATGTAGAAACAAACTTATGGTTAACAGGGGGTAATTGAGGGAGGGATAAATTGAAAGATTGGGATTGACATATACACATTAGTATGTATAAAATAGATAACTAATAAGAACCTATTATATAGCATAGGGAACTCTACTCCATACTCTGCAATGGGATTTATTTCAGTGATGCAAGGATGATTTAACATCCACAAAGCAATCAATGTCATACACAAAACCAACAAAATGATGAATAAAAATCATATGATCAGAGGGACCTTCAAGATGGCAGAGGAGTAAGACGTGGAGATCATGTACCTCCCAAAAATACAGCAGAGATACATCTACATGTGGAACAACTCCTACAGAAGCCCTACTGAATGCTGGCAGAAGACCTCAAACTTCCCAAAATGAAAGAAACTCCCCACGAACCTGAGTAAGTCAAAAGAAAAAACAAAAAACAGAGACAAAAGAATAGGGATGGGACCTGCACCTCTGGGAGGGAGCTGTGAAAGAGGAAAACTTTCCACACACTATGAAGCCCATTCGAAGGTGGAGATGGGGGATGGGCGGGGGAAAGCTTCAGAGCCACGGAGGAGAGCACAGCAACAGGGGTGCAGAGGGCAAAGCAGAGAGATTCCTGCACAGAGGATAGGTGCCAACCAGCATGCACCAACCTGAGGGGCTTTTCTGCTCATCCACCTGGGTGGGTGGGGGCTGGGAGCTGAGGTTTCAGCTGTGGATGTCAGATCCCAGGGAGAGGATTGGGGTTGGCTGCATGAACACAGCCTGAAGAGGGCTAGTGTGCCACAGCTAACTGGGAAGGAGTCCAGGAAAAAGCCTGGAACTGCCTAAGAGGTAAGAGACCATTGTTTCGGGGTGGGTGAGGAGAGATGATTCAGAGCACTGCCTAATGAGCTCCAGTATGGGTGCGAGCCATGGCTGTCAGCACAGACACCAGAGACAGACATGAAACACTAAGGCTGCTGCTGCAGCCACCAAGAAGCCTGTGCACAAGCACAGGTCACTATCCAAACCTCCCCTCCCAAAAGCCTGTGCAGCCTGCAACTGCCAGGGTTCCATGATCCAAGGACAACTTCCTCTGGAGAACACACGGCATGCCTCAGGCTGTTGCAACATCATGTTGGCCTCTGCAGCCTCAGGCTCGCCCCACATTCCATACCCCTCAATCCCACTGGCCTGAGTGAGCCAGAGCCCCTGATCAGTTGCTACTTCAATGCCATCCTGTCTGGGTGGGAAACATACCCCCTCAGGCAACCTGCATACAGAGGTGGGGCCAAATCCAAAGCTGAACCCCAGGAGCTGTGTGAACAAAGAAGAGAAAGGAAAATTTCTCCCAGCAGCCTCAAGAGCAGCAGATTAAATCTCCACAATCAACTTGATGTACCCTGCATCTGTGGAAAACCTGAATAGACAACAAATCATCTCAAAATTGAGGCAGTGGACTTTGAGAGCAATTATAGACTTGGGGTTTGCTTTCTGAATCTAATTCATTTCTGGTTTTATGTTTATCTCAGTTTAGTATTTAGAGCTTATTATCATTGGTAGATTTGTTTATTGACTTGGTTGCTCTCTTCCTTATATATATATATATATATATATATATATATATATATATATATATATATATATATATATATTTTCCTTTTTCTCTATTTGTGAATGTGTATGTGTATGCTCCTTTCTGTGATTTTTTCCTGTATAGCTTTGCTTTTACAATTTGTCTTAGGGTTCTGTCTGTCCGTTTTTATTTTTATTTTTTTCTTAGTATAGTTTTTAGTGCTTGTTATCATTGGTGGATTTGTTTTTTGGTTTGGTTGTTCTCTTCTTTCTTTCTTTTCTTTTTAAGTACTTTTTAAATAGTTTTTAGTTATAATAATATTTTTTAGTTTATATTTTAATTATTTTATTTTCTTTATATTATTATTTTCTCTTTCTTTCTTTCCTTCTTTCTTTCTTTATTCCTTTTTCTCCCTTTTCTTCTGTGCCATCTGGCAGTCAGGGTCTTGATGCTTCAGCCAGATGTCAGGCTTGAGGCTCTGAGGTGACAGAGCCGATTTCAGGACATTGGTCAACCAGAGACCTCCCGGCTCCACATAATATCAAACAGCGAAAGCTCTCCCAGAGATCTCCAACTCAAAGCTAAGACCCAGCTCCACTAAATGACCAGCAAACTACAGGGCGGGACACCGTATGCCAAACAACTAGCAACACAGGAACACCACACCACCCATTAACAGAGAGGCTGCCTAAAATCATAATAACTTTACAAACACCCTACAACACATCACCAGATGCAATCCTGCCCACCAGAAAGACAAGATCCAGCCTCATCCACCAGAGCACAGGCACCAATTCCCTCCACCAGGAAGAATACACAACCCACTAAACAAACCTTACCCACTGGGGGCAGACAACAAAACCAATGGGAAATACCAACCTGCAGGCTGTGAAAAGGAGTCCCCAAACACAAAGTTAAGCAAAATGAGAAGATAGAAAATTATGCAGCAGATGAAGGAGCAAAGTAAAAACCAATTAGACCGAACAGATGAAGGTGAAATAGGCAGTTTACCTGAAAAAGAATTCACAGTAATGATAGTAAAGATGATCCAAAATCTTGGAAATAGAATGGAGAAAATAAATGAAACGTTTAACAAAGAACAAGAAGAACTAAAGAGCAAACAAACAGTGATGAACAACACAATAAATGAAATTAAAAATTCTCTAGAAGGAATCAATAGCAGAATAACTGAGGCAGAAAAACGAATAAGTGACCTGGAAGATAAAAGAGTGAAAAATAACTACTGCAGGGCAGAATAAAGAAAAAAGAATGAAAAGAATTGAGGACAGTCTCAGAGACGTCTGGGACAACATTAAATGCAACAACATTCGAATTATAGCGGTCCCAGAAGAAGAAGAGTAAAAGAAAGGTACTGAGAAAATATCTGAATAGATTTTAGTTGAAAACTTCCTTAATATGGGAAAGGAAATAATCCAAAAGTCCAGGAAGTGCACAGAGTCCCATACAGGATAAATCCAAGGAGAAACATGCCAAGACACATATTAATCAAACTACCAAAAATTAAATACAAATAAAAAACATTAAAAGTGCCAAGGGAAAAGCAACAAAAATCATACAGGGAATACCCATAAGGTTAACAGGTGATCATTCAGCAGAATCTCTGCAACCCAGAGGGGAGTGGCAGGACATATTTAAAGTGATGAAGGGGAAAAACCTACAACCAAGATTACTCTACTCAGTGAGGATCTCATTCAGAATCATGAGACATTTAAACCTTATAGACAAGCAAAAGTTAAGAGAATTCAGCACCACCAAACTAGCTTTACAACAAACACTAAAGGAATTTCTCTAGGCCGGAAAAACAAGGGAAGGAAAAGTCTTACCAAAACAAACCCAAAACAATTAAGAAAATGGTAATAGGAACATACGTATCAATAACTACCTTAAATGTAAATAGATTAATTGCCCCAACCAAAAGACACAGACTGTCTAAATGGATACAAAGCAGGACCCATATATATTCAGTCTAAAAGAGACCAACTTCAGCCCTAGGGACATAAACAGATTGAAAGTGAGAGGATGGCAAAAGGTATTCCATGCAAAGGGGAAAAAAAAGAGAGCTGGAGTAGCAATTCTCATATCAGACAAAACAGAATTTAAAATAAGGATTATTACAAGAGACAAAGAAGGACACTACATAATGATCAAGGGATCAATCAAAAAAGAAGATATAACAATTGTAAATATTTATGCACCCAACATAGGAGCACCCCAATACATGAGGAAAATACTAACAGCCATAAAAGGGGAAATTGACACTAACACAATCATAGTAGGGGACTTTAACACCCCACTTTCACCAATGGACAGATCATCCAAAATGAAAATAAAGAAGGAAACACAATTTGTAAATGATACATTAAACATGATAGACTTAATTGATATTTATAGGACATTCCATCCAAAAGCAACAGAATACACTTTCTTCTCAAATGCTCATGGAAAATTCTCCAGGATAGATCATATCTTGGGTCAAAAATTGAGCCTCATTAAATTTAACAAAACTGAAATCATATCAAGTAAATTTTCTGACCACAATGCTATGAGACTACATTTCAATTACAGGAAAAACTCTGTAAAAATTACAAACACATGGAGGCTAAACAATACACTACTTAATAACCAAGAGATCACTGAAGAAATCAAAGAGGAAATCAAAAAATACCTAGAAACAAATGACAATGAAAACACTATGACCCAAAACCTATGGGATGCAGCAAAAGCAGTTCTAAGAGGGAAGTTTATAGCAATACAATCCTACCTCAAGAAACACGAAACATCTCAACTAAACAACCTAACTTCACATCTAAAGCAATTAGACAAATGAGAAGAGAAAAAAAACACAAACATAGCAGAAGGAAAGAAATCATATTGATCAGATCAGAAATAAATGAAAAAGAAATGAAGGAAATAAGAGCAAAGATCAATAAAACTCAAATCTGGTTCTATGAAAAGATAAACAAAATTGATAAACCATTAGCCAGACTGATCAAGAAAAAAGGGTGAAGAGTCAAATCAATAGAACTAGAAATGAAAAAGGAGAAGTAACAACTGATACTGCAGAAATACAAAGGATCATGAGACATTACTACAAGAAACTATATGCCAATAAAATGGACAACCTGGAAGAAACAAATTCTTAGAAAAACACAACCTTCGGAAACTAAATCTGGAAGAAACAGAAAATATAAACAGACCAATCAGAAGCATTGAAATTGAGACTGTGATTAAAAATCTTCCAACAAACAAAAGCTCAGGACCAGATGGCTTCACAGGCAAATTCTATCAAACATTTAGAAAAGAGCTAATGCCTATCCTTCTCAAACTCTCCCAAAATACAGCAGAGGGAGGAACACTCCCAAACTCATTCTATGAGGCCACCATCATCCTGATACAGGCCAATATCACTGATGAACATAGATCCAAAATTTTCAACAAAATACTAGCAAACAGAATCCAACTCACATTAAAAGAATCATACACCATGATCAAATGGGATTTATCCCAGTAATGCAAGGATTCTTCAATATACACAAATAACACAATGTGATAAACCATATTAACAAATTGAAGGAGAAAAACTATATGATCATCTCAATAGAGGCAGAAAAAGCTTTCGACAAAATTCAACACCCATTTATGATAGAAATTCTCCAGAAAGTAGGTATAGAGGGAGCTTACATCAACATAATAAAGGTCATGTATGACAAACCCACCACCAACATCATCCTCAACGATGAAAAACTGAAACCATTTACACTACTGTCAGAAACAAAACAAGGTTGCTACTCTCACCACTATTATTCAACATAGTTTTGGAAGTTTTAGCCACAGCAATCAGAGAAGAAAAAGAAATTAAAGGAATCCAAATTGAAGAAGAAGAAGTAAAATTCTCACTGTTTGCAGATGACATGATAATACATATAGAGAATCCTAAAGAGGCTACCAGAAAACTGCTAGAGCTAATTAATGAACTTGGTAAAGTAGCAGGATACAAAATTAATGCACAGATCTCTTACATTCCTATAGAGTACCGATGAAAAATCTGAAGGAGAAATTACGGGAACACTCCCACTTACCATTGCAACAGAAAAATAAAATATCGAGGAATAAACTAACCTAAGGAGACAAAAGACCTGTATTCAGAATAATGTAAGACACTGATGAAAGAAATTAGGTGCAGGAGAGAAATAAAGATGCAGATGTAGAAATGGACTTGAGGAAAAGGGGAGGGGGAAGGGTAAGCTGGGACGACGTGAGACAGTGGCATGGACATACACACTCTATCAAATGCAAAATAGATAGCTAGTGAGAAACAGCCAAATAGCACAGGGAGATCAGCTCAGTGCTTTGTGACCACCTAGAGGGGTGGGATAGGGAGGGAAGGAGGGAGACGCAAGAGGGATGAGATATGGGGATATATGTATATGTGTAGCTGATTCACTTTGTTATAAGGCAGAAACGAACACACCATTGAAAAGCAATTTTAGTCCAATAAAGATGTTTAAAAAAATCATATGATCATATCAGAAATGTAAAAATTGTATTTGAAAAAAATCAACCTCCATTTATGATAAAAACTCTTGACACATTGGGTATAGAGGTCATGTAGCTCATCATAATCAAGGCCATATATGACACACCCACTGCTACTGTCATACTCAATGGTGAAAATCTGAACTCGTTTTCTCTAAGATTAGGAACAAGACAAGGTGCCAACTCTCACCACTTTTCTTTAACATATAATTGGAAGTCCTAATCAGAGCAATTAGGCAAGAATAAGAAATAAAATTCATCCCAATTGGAAAGGAAGAAATAAAACTTTCATTATTGGCAGAAGACATTATACCATCTGTAGAAAACCAGAGACTCCACCAAAAAAAATTATTAGAAGTATAAATTCAGTCAAGTTGCAGGAAATAAAATTAATATGCATAAATCTGTTGAATTTCTATACACTAATAATGAATCGTCAGAAAGAGAGAGGAAAATAATCCCATTAACAAATACATTAAAAATAATATACGCCCAAGAATAAGTTTAAAGAAGGACGTGAAAGACCTGTAATCTGAATACTGTAAGAAATTGATGAAAGAAATTGAAGATGACACAAATAAAACAAAGATATACAATGCTTATGGATTTTAAAATCCATTAAATTAAAAATCAACTTTGCAAAAATTTCCATATTACCCAAAGCAGTCTACAGATTCAGTGCAATCTCTATCAAAGTATCAATGCCATTTTTCATATAACCAGAACAAATAATTATAAAATTTGTATGGAACAACAAAAGACCTCCAATAGCCAAAGCAATCTTGAGATAGAAGAATAAAGCTGGAGTTATCACAGTCCCTGATTTTAGGCTATAACACAAAGTTACAGTAATCAAAATAGCATGGTACTGACATATAAATAAATGGAACAGAATAGAGAGTCCAGAAATAAAGCCATGGTTATATGGTCTATTAATCTATGGCAAAGAAGCAAGAATATAACAATGAGGAAAAGACTGTCTTTTCAATAAATGGTGTTGTAAAAACTAGACAGCTACAAATAAAAGAAAGAAACTGGACCATTTTTACACCATATATAAAAACAATCTCAAAACTGATTAAAAGACTTAAAAGTAAGACCTAAAGCCATAAAACTCCTAGAAGAAAACACGACAGTAATCTGTGTGACATCAGACTTAGCAACAATTTCTTGGATCTGTCTCCTCAGGCAAGGACAACAAAAGCAAAAATAAATAAATGGGATTCAAAAGGGACTACAAAAAACAAAACAAAACAAAACAAAGCAAAACAAAAAACAAAAAAAAAACACTTTTGCACAGTGAAGAAAACTGTCAAAAACATAAAAGGCAACTTTCTGAATGGAAGAAGATATTTGCAAACAATATATTTGATAAAAGGTTGATATTCAAAATATTTGAAGAATTTATAAAACTCAACATCAAAATAACAAACAATTTGATTTAAATGTCTACTTAGAGGACCTGAATCATCACTAATCTTAAGGGAAATACAAATACAAACCACAGTGAGATATCACCTCACATCTGTCAGCATGGCTATTATCAACAAGACAAGAGACACCAAGTTTTTTGTGACAATGTGAAGAAAAGGGAACACTCATGCACTGTTGGTGGGAATGTAAATTGGTGTAGCCTATAGAAAACAGTATGAAAATTTCTCAAATAACTAAAGATAGAATTGCCATGGAATCCAGTAATTTCATTCTGTGCATCTATGAAAAAAAATACAAACCCTAATTCAAAAGGATATATGTACATCTATGTTTATTTCATCACTCTTTACAATAGTCAAGGTATGGGAGCAATCTAAGTGTCCATTAATAGATAAAAGGTTAAAGAAGATGTGAGATATATATATATATATATAATATATATGTATATATCAGCCATAAAACTGAATGAAATATTTCCATTTGTGACAACATGGATGGTCCTAGAGTGTATTAATGCTAAATGAAATATGTCAAACAAAGAAAGAAAAATACTGTATGATTTCACTTATATGTGGAATCTAAAAAAAAAAAAAAACATATTAACAAACTCAACTAAACAGAAACACCATCATGGATACAGAGAAAAAACAGGTGGTTGCCAGAGGGCAGGGATGGGAGGAGAGAAATAGGTGGGGGAGATTGAGGTACAAACTTTCAGTTACAAATAAGTGAGTCACAGGTATGAAATATACAGTGTGGGGAATATAGTTAATAATTATGTAATATGTTTGTATGCTTACAGATAGTAACTAGACTTCTCATGGTGATTGTTGTAAAATGTATAGAAATATCAAATTACTATATTCTGTACCAGGAACTAACAAAATGGTGTAGTCCAACTATACTTCAAAAAAAACCACAAAAAATCCAAAACAAACTCATAGAAAAAAGTTCAGATTCGTGGTTACAAGGGACCAGGGTAGGGGGAAAGGGCAATTTGATGAAGGTAGTCAAAATGTACAAACTCCAGTTATAAGGTAAGTAAGTACTATTGATATAATGTACAACATGATAAACATAATTAACACTGCTGTACGTTATTTAAGAAAGTTGTTAAGAGAGTAAATCCTAAGAGTTCCCATCACAAGGGAAACATTCCTTTTCTATTTCTTTAATTTTTTATCTATACAAGATGATGCATATTCACTAAACTTATTGTGGTAATTATTTCATGGTGTACGTAAGTCAAATCATTATGCTGTACACTTTAAAATTATACTGTGCTGTTTGTCAATTATATCTGAATAAAACTGGAAAAATACTTTTTAAAACGAATCATTCTTTAAAAAATACATAAAGGCAGAAATATTTTATTATCACTAATTTAAATGTAAATGAATAAAAATCTTCAGTTAAAAGGTAATGGGGGGGCTTCCCTGGTGGCGCAGTGGTTGAGAATCTGCCTGCTAATGCAGGAGACATGGGTTCGAGCCCTGGTCTGGGAAGATCCCACATGCCACGGAGCAGCTGGGCCCGTGAGCCACAGCTGCTGAGCCTGCGCGTCTGGAGCCTGTGCCCCGCAACGGGAGGGGCCGCGATAGTGAAAGGCCCGCGCACCGCGATGAAGAGCGGTCCCCGCACCGCGATGAAGAGTGGCCCCCACTTGCCGCAACTAGAGAAAGCCCTCACACGAACCGAAGACCCAGCACAGCCAAAAAAAAATAAATAAAAAATGAATAAATAAATAAATAAATAAATAAAAAAATTAAAAAAAAAAAAAAGGTAATGGAAAAATCGATAAAAAGACATGATTCATTTATATAAAATCTACAAGAAACTAGATGAAAAGAAACAAAGTGGTGAAAAGTAAAATAATTTAAAATGATATTCCAAGAAACTATTAACCAAAACAGAGCTGGAGTGGTTATATAATTACCAGCCAAATAGATATTAAGTAATAAAAGATTACAGGAGATCAAGAAGGACATTATACATTGATTAAGGCTCAATCCAAGAGGATATAACATATATAAACATACATGTATCTAACAATAGAGCCACTGAATATATGAAGTATTAGTTGACTAAATTGAGGAGAGAACTATACAGATCTCGAATAATATTTGGAGACTCCAATACCTCAATTTTAATAATGGAATGAACAGCAAGACAGGGTAAAATAAGGAAAGACAGGGCTTGAATAACCCTATAAAACAATTAGACCTACTTAACAGATACATGAGAAACACTTCACCCAAAAATAGGAGAATATACATATTTCTCAAGTGTACATAGACTATTCTCCAGAATAGACCATATGTGAGGCCACAAAACAAATCTTAACAAATTTAAAAAGATTGAAATTATATAAAGTGTGTTTTCTGAGAACAATGGAATAATGTTAGATAACAATAACTGAAAGAAAACTGGAAAACTCACAAATATGTGGAAAATAAACAACATACACTTACATAACCGAGGGGTCGAAAATAAATCACAAGGTAAATTATAAAATACCTTAATACAAAAGAAAATGAAAACACAGCATACAAAAACTTATAGGATGCAGTAAAAGCAGTGATAAGATAGAAGTTTATAACTATAAATGCATTCATTAAAAAGAAGAAAGACTGAACAGTACAATTTGAGGAAGTAGAAGATAAAGTGCAAACTAAACTCAAAGCTAGAAGAGGGAAGGAAATACTACATATAGAGTGGAGATAAATTAAATATAAAAAGAATAACAATAGAGAAAATTAACAATCAAAAGTTTTTTATAAAGATCAACAAAATTGACAAACTTTTAACTAGATTGACTAAATCAAAGAGAAGACTCAAATTATTAAATTGTGAAATTAAAAAGGGAACTTTACTGATTTTACAGGAATAAAAACATTATAAGAGTATATAATGAACATCAGCATGACACTAAATTGAATGAATTGGGAAATTGGGATTGACATATATACACTAATATGTATAAAATGGATAATTAATAAGAACATGCTGCATAAAATAATAAAATAAAATTCAAAAAAAATAATAAATTGGATATCTGGATTAAATGAGCAAATTCTGATAAACACACAAACTACCAAGACTGACTGAGGAAGAAATAGAAAATCTGAATAGGCTGATAAAAACTAAGAGGATTGAATCCCTAATAAAAACTTCCCCAAAACAAAAACCCACTACCAAATGTTTGATATATTCTACCAAACATTTTAAAAATGCTAAACACCAACATTTCTCAAACTTTCCCCAAAAATATGAAGAAGGAACATTTTCTAACTCATTCTATGAAGCCAGCATTGCCCTGAAAGCAAAGTTAGACAATGACACTGCAAGAAAAGAAAACTGCAAACCAATATCCTTTATGAATATAGATTCAGAAATCCTCAAGAAAATACTAGCAAACCTATTCCAACAGCATATTAAAATAATTATATACCAAGACCAAATAGGATTTATCCCAGGAATGTAAGAGTGGATTTAACATATGAAAAACAACCAATGTAATGTATCACATGAGTAGATTAAAGGGGAAAATGTGACCATATAAACTAATGCAGAAAATATATTTGAAAAAAGGAAGCACCGTTTCATGATAAAAACATTCAGTAAACTAGGAATATAAGGGGAGTTTATCAATATGATCAAAACCAAGTTTAAAAAAGGAAAACACAGCTAACATCATACGCAAGAATGAAAGAGCAAAATATTTCCCACTAAGATCAGGAACAAGACAAGGATGTCTGCTTTTATCACCTAGATTCAACATATTAGTAGAAATTCTAGCCAGAGAAATTAGGCAAAAAATAAGAAAATAAACGGCTTCCAGATTGGAAAGGAAATTATAAAACTATATCGTCGGATGACATGACCTTCCTTTTGTAAACCCTAAAACACAAACACACAGACACAGACACACACACACACACACACACACACATGTTAGAACTCAGACAAATTCAGCAAAGTTGCAGCATACAAAATAAACATACAAAAATCAGCTATATTTCCACATACTAGCATAAGCAATCCAAAAGGGAAATTAAGAAAACAATTTCATTTACAATGGCATCAATAAACAATACTTAGGAATAAATTTAACAAAGAAGTAAAACGACTCATATACTGAAAATCACAAAATATTGCCTAAAGAAAATGAAGACACAAGTAAACAGAAAACTATCCTGTGTTCATGAATTGGGAGACTTAATAATGTTAAGATGTCAATATTACCCAAAGTGATCTACAGATTCAACGTAATACCCATCAAAATCCCAGTGACATTTGTAAAGAAATGGAAAATCTCATCCTAAAGCTTATATGGAATCTCAAGAAACTTCAAATAGCTAAAACATTATTGAAAAACTAAAACAAAATTAGAGGACTCAAATTTTCAAATTTCAAATATTACTACAAAGTTACAATACTCAGAACAGTGTAGAATTGGCATAAAGACAGACATATAGGCCAATGAGGTAGAACTGGAAACCCAGAAATAAACCCACATATCTAAGGTCTATTGATTTTTCAACAAGAGAGCCAAGATTATTTAAAGGGGGAAGAACAACAAATGATGAAGAGAAAAGTGGATATACCAAAATTTGAATAAAAGGATGAAGTTGCACTTTTATACCACATATAAAAAATAACTCAAAATAGAACAAAACCTAAATTTAATAGCTACAACTGTAAGAAATCATAGAGGCAAATCTGTGTTCGATTTGGCAATGGTTTCTTTAATATGAAATGAAAAGAAAAAGCAACAAAATAAAAAAGTAAATTGGATGTTATTCAAATTAAAAACATTGTGCATAAAATAACACTATCAAGAGAGTGAAAAGAAAGCCCACAGAATGAGAGAAAGTATTTGCAAATCATGTATCTTCTAACGGATTAATAACCAGAATATATAGAGAACAACTTAACATCTAGAACTCAACAACAAGAAGACAAACCATCCAATTAAAAAATGGACAGAGGACTTGAATAGATATTTCTCCAAAGAAGATATAAAAATGGCCAATAAACACATGAAAGAATTCTGAACATCATTAGTCATTAAGGGAATGGGAATCAAAACCACAATGAGATACCACTGCACACCTACTAGGATGAGTATATATATATATATATATATATATATATATATATATATATATATATATATATTTTTATATATATATTTATATGTGTTTATATGTATATATTTATATACATATATATAAATGAAAATATGTTTTGGAGTGGATGTAGAGAAATTGGAACCATAATACTTTCTTGGTGGCGATGTAAAAGGGTGCAGCTGCTGTGAAAAACAGTTTGGGAGTTTCTCAAAAGTTAGTCATAGAATTACCATATGACCCACCAATCTCCCTTCTATGTATAAACTCAGAAACATTGAAAATAGACCCTCAAACACACAACTGTACATCAGTATTCACAGCTGCATTATTCACAATACTCAAAAGGCTGTAACAACCAAAGTGTTCATCAACAGATAAATGGATAAACAAAATGTTATATGCCTGCAATTGAATATTATCCAACCATAAAATGGAATGAATTTCTAATACATACTACAACATGGATGGATCTTGAAAACATGCCTTGTGAAATAATCCAGACACAAAATAACCAGTATTTAATGATTCCACTTACATGAGATACCTAAAATAAATAAATCAAATTAATAGCAATAGAATGTAGAATAGTGGTTACCAGGGGCTGTGGGTAAGAAGGAATGAGAGTTATTACCTAATGGCTATAGAGTTTCTGTTTGAGGTGATAAAATATTTTAGAAATAGGTAATATGATGATTGAACAACATTGTGAGTGTAACTGATTGCACTGAACTTTACACTAAAAATGTTTAAAATAGCAAATTTTCTGGGATGTTTTCTCACTCTTTATCCTATAACCCTAGAACCCCTTTATGTGAGTGCCAGAAATCCAAAAAAGAGGGGATATATGTATATGTATAACTGATTCACTTTGCCATACAGTAGAAACTAATTCAACATTGTAAATCAACTATACTCCAATTTAAAAAATAAAAATAAAATTAAAAAAATAAATTTTAAAAAGTGACAATGATAATCTGATAACAACTTCTACTTTTAAAATGAGGATACAGAAAACCAGATTGGAAGATAAACTTGAAAAATTCATTCAGGAAGTCTGTGGTATATCTTAAACTAGGATTATTGGGAATTCACCTCTTAACACAAATCTTCTCACCAACATCCTCAATACACACATTGCATGTGCACACACCCACAAACACACACACACACACACCGTGCCCCTTAATTCTAGGTCTCATCATGTACTGGATGATCTTTCATGTATTTTAATAAATTACCCTCTTTACGTTAGTGATTGCCCATTTTTAAATGTAATTTACACAGAGGGCAGTTAGATCTTTGCAGTATTCATTACGCTAGTATTTTAAACCCAAAGATATATCTATGAGGGAACAAAGAGTTAAGGATGTCTTTAAAAAGTGACTATACTACTGCATACCTATTAGAGTGGCCAAAATAGAGAACATTGAAAACACTAGGGATATAGACAACAGGAACTCTTTTTTATTTATTTAATTTTTATTGGAGTATAGTTGCTTTACAATGTTGTGCTAGTTTCTACTGTACAGCAAAAAGAATCTGCTATATGTATACATATATCGCCTCCTTTTTGGATTTCTTTCCCACTTAGGTCATCACAGAGCACTGAGTAGAGTTCCCTGTGCTATACAGTAGGTTCGGTTTGGTTATCTATTTTATGCATAGTACTGTATACATGTCAATACCAATCTCCCAATTCATCCCATGCGTCCTTCCCCCCTTGGTATCCATACATCTGCTCTCTACATCTCTGTCTCTATTTCTCCTCTGTAAATCAGTTCATCTGTATCGCTTTTCTAGATACCACATATAAGTGATATTATACGATATTTGTTTTTCCCTTTCTGACTTACTTCACTCTGTATGACAGTCTCTAGGTCCATCCACATCTCTGCAAATGGCACAATTTCGTTCCTTTTTATGGCTGAGTAATGTTCATTGCAGCACTATTTACAATAGCCAGGACATGGAAGCAACCTAAATGTCCATCAATAGAGGAATGGATAAAAGAGATGTGGTACATATATACAATGGAACAGGAACACTTATTCATTATTGGTGGGAATGAAAAATGGTACAGCCACTTTGGAAAATGGCTTGGCAGTTTCTTGCAAAACTAAACATACTCTTACATATGATCCAGTAATCTCAATATTTGATATTAACCCAAAGGAGTTGAAAACTCATGTCCACCTAAAAAGCTGAACAAAAACGTTTATTGCCACTTTATTCGTAATTGTCAAACCTTGGAAGCAAGCAAGATGTCCTTCGGTAGATGAATGGATAAACTGTGGTACATCCAGATTATTGAATATTATTTAGCGATAAAAAATGACTCTCAATCCGTGAAAAGACATGGAGGAAACTTAAAATGCATACTACTAAGTTAAAGAAGTCACTTTGAAAGACTACGCACTGTATGATTCTAATTACACGACATTCTGAGAAAGGCAAAACTATAGAGACAATAAAAAGATCAGTGGTTCCCAGAGGTGAGGGGAAAGTGAGGAATGAATAGGTGAAGAGCAGAGGATTTATAGGGCAGTGAAACTACTCTGTATTATACTATAATGGTGGATGCATGCCATTATTCATTTGTCCAAACCCATAGAATGTAGAACACCAAAAGTTAATTATAATGTAAACTATGGACTCTGAGTGAGAATGATCTGTCAATGTAGGTCTGTCAATTTTAACAAAGGTACCACCCTGGTGGGGATGTTGAAAATGGGGGAGGCTATGCATGTGTTGGATCAGGGGGTATATGGGAAATCTCCATACCTTCTGCTCAACATAAAATTACTCTAAAAAGAAAGTCTATTAAAAACAAGTGGCTACTCTAGATTTAATATTGGGGTATATGTGCAGCTCCAAATTTCTTAGATTTTTAATTCCTTTTGTAGTGGGATAAACATGATTTTGAACTATATGGGACTGGTTCTGACAGTTCTTTCTTATTTAAAGTACTCAAATATTTCCATTCACTTCAGGTATGGTTTACAGGTGGCCAAAATTACAAGCCAAATGATTCACCAAGCAGTTTTGGGACTACATGGTAATACATGGTGCCTCCAGCAGTAGTGAACTGAGAAGGCAAGTATTAAAGTTGAGTTACAGATATTTCTCCTACTTTGACCTGCTTTACTGAGTAAAGCTATCAAGCATCTACTCCAGAGCTTGTAAAAGCAGTTGTAAGTAACAAAACATGAAAGTCTTTGGACTCAGGCATTCCAAGGGATCCACCACTTTCTACTGTGTAGCATGTGCAAGTGATTCCATCTCTGAGCCTCAGCTTCCTTATCTAAAATATGGTAATAGTGAATACCTCCTAACAGCATTTATGTGCCTATTAACTGAGATATGATATAAAGCAACTAGCCCAATAAATGATGGCTAATAATATCTAATACTGTAGTAGAATCATGCTCCTTCTTGTGAAATGATTTCTTAGTCTGTCTCTATGTACCACCACCAAGCCATGAAATTTTTGCTCTTACCAGTCATGGAAAAGAAAAATCAGATCTGGCTCTGGCTTAACTGCTTGGATGATTCTGACCTCTAGGGATCAATAATCTCACACTTTCTGTTCTGATCTGAAGTGGGTATAGTTCTGTTGGAGGTACAATTAGAGATAGTCAAGGAACACAATGGTTAATAATAGAATGTACTGTTTAGCTCAATTCCTTAAATTCCAAATTATTTGTGAAACAACCCTTCGAAAATGTGTTTGCATTGATACTTTCTTTTTTTCTTTTTCTTCTTATTTTTTTTATATATATACATACACCTGTCCTTTAAGATTCCGCTAACTTCTTACCTCTTCCATGGTACCTTTGCTGATCTTTTTTTCTTATTCATTCTTGAAAAATATTTTTGGTGCCTTAGTCCCTGCTCTTATCACAGTCTTCCTCAGAAAAGACTTTTTTGTGTTTGTGTTCATCTTCCCATTAGATAAGGAGCTCTTTGAGGGAGGAAGTCCTCAGTTTTGGACACTTCATGCATTCTGAGTAATACCTAACACAGTAGCTCAGACATATTAAGCAATTAGTATATATTTTTGAACTACCTCTGTTGTTTGGTCATCAATGTAACTCATATGTACTAAAATTTTATCTGTGTTGTCTATCTGTAAATTCAGTGCTTTAAATTCCTGAAGAACAGTGTCAGAATACCTCAACCAGCAAAATCTTTACCAACTTAAAACCTTTTAAAATTATCACAGAAACATTTGTTACTAGAATACAAGAATATTTTCATTCATTCTCTGTAAAATCTACTTCATCAATTTACACCTCATCTAGCCACATACTCAATGACCTAGAAACTCAAATTTCTGGCTGTGGTTTAAGCCCCCCTGCTTCTGTATACAAGATAAGAATGTGAGGGCTTTGTTACTGTACTGTTTTTATACCCAGGCATAAGTTATAGCAACAGAGATCAGTTTCTTTGTGCTTCTCATTGCCTTTGGTTCACTGCCTTAAATGGAGTAAGTCAAAGCCATGTTTTCATGCCATAGACATGCTATTCAAATACCAGAATGACCACATTTGAAAAGCCACCCTGTACCACTTTATTGTCACAGATGTCCTTTACATCTAGCAAGGGTCGTTTCTCCTCATGTCAACAGTAATTCAGTTTAACAGCTGTCTCTTTTGACAAGCTTAGTGTCAGACTCTAAAATGACAGGGTGACAGTTTTCTTTTTCTTGAACAGAACATAACACATTAACTATTTGAATACAAGAGCATCAAATGTATTTAGAGCACATTTTAAATTTGTTTCTAACTAAGCTGAATAGGCTTTGGGATCTTATTTATATGATTGCACTGTGTATTGAGCCACTGAAGCTAAAAATTCAAAGTATTTTTCAGGGTCCTTCATTCTGTATCTGAAGTCTGCTAATGTAAAACTAAAAAATTAAATGGAGGTAAAGCAAATATTGAAAAAGCAGTAGAATTTGAGAAACTAGTGGAATAAGCACTTGAGTTGCATTGTCCAAACTCATCAGAGTTCTGTGTGGATCAGGCAAGAGTTAAAGTGCTTGCTAATATCACAGCTGATGGTATCATAAGCTAAATATTTTTTTTTCCATTGTAGACTGTGAGCACATCATTCTTTTCTAAGTAAAGCTAGCTATGAGAGTTGGTCCTGTGTGAAATAATGTACATAACGACAAGACTGGTCTATGGTACTTTCATGGCTACCTTTTATGTGTTTTTCTTCCTTCTTCTAATGTCTGACTGTCTCCAAGTAAAACCCAGGAACTTTACCTGTCTCCTGTTTGATTCTCTTGAGTTCAACAAAAATTGAAGTACTTTCTGCCAGACACTGAGCTGTACACTGGGGATACTGGGGGGAACAAAGGCAGATATAACCCATACCTTCATGGAGTTTTCAGTCTATTAAGGTATTCATTTTCTAAGACTACCATAACAAATCATCATAAACTTAGCAGTTCAAAACAACACAAGTTTATTATCCCACAGTTCTGTATGTGAGAGAAGTCTGAACACAGTGTTGCTCAACTAATTCCTCTGCTTAGAAGCTTACGGTGTCAAAATCAAGGTATTCATAGTGCTGTATTCTCTTCTGCCGACTGTAGAGAAGAATATGTTTTCTTGATCATACAAGCTATTGGGAGAATTTAATTCCATGTGGTTGTAGAACTGAGTTCTCCATTTTCTTGCTGGCTGTCAACTGAGGGTTGTTTCTAGCTTCTAGATGTCACCCACATTCTTTGTCTCATTGCCTCATTTCTCCATCTTCAAAGCAAGCAATGAAGAGTCCCTCTTATGCTTCAATTCTCTCTCTCTCTTTTCTTCTACTACATCTCTCTGACTTCAGCCGGGTTTCCTGCCTTTAAGGAGTTATGTGATTAGATTGGGCCCACCTGAATAATCTCCCTATTGCAAGGTGCATAACCTTAATAACATCTTCAAAGTCTCTTTTGTCTTCTATGCTAAACATAGATACAGGTTTTGCAGATTAGGACATGCATGTCTTGGGAGAACCATCATTCTGCCAACTTCATGGGAAGAATAGAGAAAAAACAAGGCTGTTAATTTATAAGAAAAGTACTGAATGCTATTTGGTAAATGTTACAAGAAGGACCTAACAGATAGGTTCAGGAAATATCTTCTTAAGGGAACGATTTCTAAGCTGCGATCTAAAGAACGAGTAGGAGTCAGCCAGAAGAATAATGGCATGTGGGAGAAAAGTTTCAGAAGGAAGAAGTAAGTATAAAAGTCTACAGATAAGAAAATAGTACTGAAGATACAATAGAGTCCATTTAAAGAACTGAAACAAAACCAGTATTGCTGCATCAAGGTGGGAAGTGGGGGGTGGTAGGGTTATAAGACTGGAAAAGTGAACAGGAACCATATCATTTGGGGTCCTCTGGCCTATGTTAAAAGTTTGGGTCTTTGTCCTAAAAACATTGAAAGCCCATTGAAGATTTCTGCCTAGAAATGCCCCCATGCTTAAAATCTGTGGCATAGTGCCTAAAATTAAGGTGCAATATTATGTGTACCTTGGCATTTAGAAAAAAACTGAAAAGGCCTCAAATGGCCTAACTGCAAGTTCCTCTTCCTATTATGGTCACTCAGAAAGGTTCCCTATCCTAACAACCATTATTATTACAGGGAAGGTACAATGACTGCTTATCCCTGAGTATAAGGCTTCAGTTCCGTGACAGACCATGGAATCATTAAACAAGCCAATCATATAATCCCATGGGAACCAGGTATTACCTCCTCCTCTTAATATTATACTACTATGCTTGTTTCCCATGCCCCTGGTTTCACTTTGTTTCTGAGGACAAGCCCCATGTATCCCTGCATGATATGTTGTCTCCTCCTCCTCTAAGTTGTGAGTATATGTGACTAATATACTGCTGTAGATCTCATCTTTCCAGTGTCAGGTGTTGTGTGTTTGGTCATCCACATAATCCTAGCATAGGAATTCTTTCCACACAAATGGGTAAAGAGCAGTTGAATAAAATAAAACCTAGACCCCTTTCTTCACCCACAATTTTAATCTAAACCTTAACTACTTGTTAAGAGGGCACTTATAGTAATAAAAAATAGTAAATTGCACTAAATAATTTAGAGACAGATAACACTTTAACACCCTCCTTCAACCCTGGTCATGTGGGTTGGTAGCAGAGGATGTGTATTTTTATAGAGTAAAATCAGGGAGTGTATGGCCCCTCCCAAAAGAGTTTATTAACTGTGTAATTATATTAATATACTTGGTAATGGGAGAAATGTTTGGGGCATGGAGCTTTGACTGATGGCCCTCATTATACCACTTAAGCAACTAATGCCCCTCATTATACCACTTATATCCATGCATAAAGTAGGTCTTGCCGGCCAGCTAAGAAAATCCTTCCAGGCCCAAAGTGAAAAGAGTTTATAATCAGGAGCCAAACTATCTAAATTTTATATCCAGTTCTACCACTAACTTGCAATATGACATTAGATAGATTATTTCCCTCCCCTGTTTCTCAGTATTTCTATTTGGAGAAAATCCATAAAATGGTTAGACTTAATAGTCTATAATTTTATTCACTTCTCACATTTTATAATTTTATAAAAATTCATGAATAAGACTTTAAAGAGATCAACTTATCACTGAACTCATAGACAATAATAAATATTGTGTAGACTCTCGACAAGTGATGAGCTATTACAAATTCAGCTTCTGTGGTGCAAGAGAATGTTGTCTTTTTTTAGTTTATTAGAGTTCATGGAAATCAGGTAAACCTTTCAGATATTAATTTCCACCTCTTTCAATAGCATTTGTGAAAGTCACCTTAAATGGTTTACTTGTCTGTCCCACAGTTAATGCTTATTGTGACTTTATCACAATAAAATGTCACATCTGAGAATTGATTTATGAGGCTGCTTTGCTGAACGATAACTACCTTAATCAATTTGCACTTTTTCCATCTTAATCAGTTTTATCTAACAGGAAGAAGAAAAATTACATATGGTTAGCTTATAAAAGGTCAGTTCTCATTTCACTATGTATCTCTGACTTCCCCTAAGTGCTTACAGTTTAAATTCAGCTCAACATAAGGTACCAAATTACCTCTCCTAAACTAGGACTCAATATAGCTTCCAGGAGCTGAAACTAAGGAAGTTGAAGAACTAAGCACTATGGGTATTCTACATTTTTACAAGAATAAACACAGGCCCGTGATTAACCATATTGTTGGGGAAGAACACATTTTCCTCTATCCTTCTAGTTTCTTCTGGCTGGTCTGAGAATTAAGTTGACATGAGACAGATTAACAGGAGAAAAATCAAACAAAAAGTTTAACAACATTATACATGGGAGAGACTCAGGAAAATGTGTAACTTGCCAAAATGGCCAAAACCCTCACCTTAAAGATCATCCTCAGCTAAAGACAGAAGAAGATCTTGAGAGTGGGGACAGTTAGTTATGCAAGATTGCCAGGAAAAGCACAAATAACAAAAATAAGTTTGTTATGCAGATTTAAGTAATTGCCTTCTCCACTGATAAAAGTTTCGAGGAATTTGGTCATCCTTCATTTCCTCCTAGAGGAAGGGAGACACCCTTACAAATAGAGATTCCCTTATAAATGTAAATGTTTCTTACAAAAGGGTACTTCCTACTTAGTTTTCAGTTTTTCTCATGTTTGATGTTTCTCAGAAAATAACCAGATTAAAATAATAAATATGCCAAGGAGACATAGTTTTAAGGTGCTGAATTCTGCTCCCCTACAATCCCAGGACTCTGTCTCTAAGAAGACATCAAGGTCATAGTTGTCCCTTTTTATAACAACCTCAATATTCAGATATGTATTAACAAACATGAGCTTACCTCAATGTAATTTTTTGTCTCAGTTTCAGGGATACAGCTATAGTCCTCAGTAATGTCCTCGGACAAAACTGAACCTCACTGCTCTTACACTGTGTGTTTTATTCAGTAGACATATCTTCGACTGAAGAAAGGAAGGAATGGTAAAAGTTGGTGATGAACAAAAGTAAATTAAATTTATCCCATCCCATATTTACTTTCTAAAACTTAACCATGTTACTCACCTATTTATAATGGCTTATTCCACTAAGCATAAGGTCCTCAAAATTCATCCATGTTGTAACATGTGTCACAATTTCAGTCCTTTTTAAGGCTAAATAATATTCTGTTTTTTGTATATTCCACAATTTGTTTATCCATTCATCCATTAATGAACACATGAGTTTTCTTCCACCTTTTGGCTATTATGAATAAATGCTACTATGAACATTGGTTACAACTATATGAGTCCCTGCTTTAAATATTTTGGAATATATATCTAGAAGTGAAATGCTGGATCATATGATAATGTTATGTTTAATTATTTTTAAGAAACCACCAAATTGTTTTTCATGACAACTGTACCAGTTTATATTTCCAACAGCAATGCACAAGGGTTCCAATTACTCAGAATCCTCACTATCACTTTTTATTTTTCTATTATGTTTAATAGCCTAATGCATGTAAAGTAGTATCTACTTGTCATATTGATTTGCATTTCCCAATGTCTTTTGATGTTGAGGATATTTTCATGTACTTATTTGGCTACTTGTAGGTCTTCTTTAGAGAAATGTCCTCCAATACAACAACACAAAAGAAAGCGACCCAATTCAAAAATGCATACCACAGTTGATACACTACTTTATGCAAGAGCTATACAAATGTCTAGGAGCTACTATGTGTGCTCTGAACAAAAGCCTTATGTTCTGTAGCCACAGGGATGACATTGCTGAAAGTCAGGCACAGTAACTTATCTTGCAATTGGCTAACTTACAAAGCAATTTGAACTCTCAGGCTCAGAAGTTATCTACTATTAATGTGAGAGTATCAACAGGGAAATAATGGGATCATGTAGTTTTGGATGGGGACATGTGGGAAGAACCTTATGAATCTGGGGAATTGAGCCCTTAAATTATGATGAGTCTTTTTTGCCAGTGGAAGAGGTATCCCCACCCTCAGTGGAATTGGTCTCCCAACCCCCAGCAAAAGTGGCTTCCTCAACCCCAGCAGAAGTAACTTCCCCATCCCTGGTGGCAGCCACAACCTCAGAGGTATTAGCCTTTCCGCCTCCACCTCAGGGGATTAGCCCAACATTGCTTGAGGAAATGTTAACTGTCTCCCTTGAAGCAGATGTCATGGAAGACAATGCTGATTCTGCTCGGGATCCACACCTACCACCTCCTCTGTGCTTCTGGGCCAGTAACTAGACTCAAGTCCCAACAGAATCCTAAGGTGAAGTTGAAAGTATGATCTATGAGAAGGTACAGTACACGCTAAAAGAACTACTTGATTTTTCTAATTTATACGAGCAAAAATCTGGGAAACATGTATGGGATTGGATACCAAGGGTGTGATATATTCAGAAAGTTGGATCAGTGTGCATTTATTGATATGAGCCTATTAAGCAGAAATTCTGGATTTAATGTTGCGGCTCGAGGAGTTAAAAATATCTCTAAAACTTTTTGGCTGACTGGCTGAAATGTGGATCAAAAAATGGTCCACTGTGAGTGAATTAGAAATGCCTGATCTTCCTTGATTTAACGTAGAGAAAAGGATTCTGAGGCTTATGGACATTGTAATGTTGAAAGCAATTTGTCATTTAACATCTACTCACCCACATTGGGAGGGTTCAGAACACACACCGTTCACTAATACTTCGAGAAATAAATGTATGAGGGGAGCCTCCAGCATCCTTAAAGTGCTCCGTGATTGCTCTTTTCTGTAGGCCAGAACTTACAGTGGGAACAACAGCCACGTAATTGAAAAACCTAGATATAATGTGAGTAATTGAATCCTTGGGTGGCAGGAGCCATATGGCAGCATTCAACTGCCAAAGGCAAGGTGGGTGTGGTTGCATATGCTGATTGGACCTAGTAAGAAGGAAGTAGTAACTTCTGTATACTTATTTGTAAGACATTTGCATGTCATACACCTATAGGTGAACCACAGAGTAGTCCTTTATAATTTTGTCATAAGGTCATTCTGTCATCTGCAGATAACTACTCTCATCTTGAGAAATAGGTCTTAGCCTGCTACTGGGCTCAGTAGATACTGAACACTTAACCAAGGACCACCAAGTTACCATGCAAACTAAGCTGTCCATAATAAACTGGGTGTTATCTGACTCAACAAGTCATAAAGTTGGGTGTGCCCAGCAACACTACATTATCAAATGGAAATAGTATATACATGATTGGGCCCGCATAGCTTCTGAAGGCACAATTAACTTACTTGAAGAAGTGGTCCAAATGAAGCAACTGACAAAGGATTAATCTCCAAAACATGCAAGCAACTCATGCAGCTCAATATCAAAAAAACAAACAACCCAATGCAAAAATGGACAGAAGACCTAAATAGACATTTCTCCAAAGATATACAGATTGCCAACAAACACATGAAAGAATGCTCAACATCATTAATCATTAGAGAAATGCAAATCAAAACTACAATGAGATATCATCTCACACTGGTCAGAATGGCCATCATCAAAAAATCTAGAAACAATAAATGCTGGAGAGGGTGTGGAGAAAAGGGAACACTCTTGCACTGTTGGTGGGATTGTAAATTGATACAGCCACTAGGGAGAACAGTATGGAGGTTCCTTAAAAAACTAAAAATAGAACTACCATACAACCCAACAATCCCACTACTGGACATATACCCTGAGAAAACCATAATTCAAAAAGACTCATGTACCAAAATGTTCATTGCAGCTCTATTTACAATAGCCAGGACATGGAAGCAACCTAAGTGTCCATCATCGGATGAATGGATAAAGAAGATGTGGCACATATATACAATGGAATATTATTCAGCCATCAAAAGGAATGAAACTGAGTTATTTGTAGTGAGATGGATGGACTTAGAGACTGTCATACAGAGTGAAGTAAGTCAGAAAGAGAAAAACAAATACTGTATGTTAACACATATATATGGAATATAAAAAAAAAGAGAGAAAGAAAAAAATGGTCAGAAGAACCTAGGGGCAAGATGGGAATAAAGCTGCAGACGTACTAGAGAATGGACTTGAGGATATGGGGAGTGGGAAGGGTAAGCTGGGACAAAGTGAGAGAGTGGCATGGACATATATACACTACCAAATGTAAAATAGATAGCTAGTGGGAAGCAGTCGCATAGCACAGGGAGATCAACTCGGTCTATATGACCACCTAGAGGGGTGGGATAGGTAGGGTGGGAGGGAGGGAGATGCAAGAGGGAAGAGATATGGGTACATATGTATATGCATAACTGATTCACTTTGTTTTAAAGCAGAAACTAACACACCATTGTAAAGCAATTATACTACAATAAAGATGTTAAAAAAAAAAAAAGAAGTGGTCCAAGTGCCCATGGTCCCACTCTAGCTACACAGTCTTCTGTATCCCAGCCTGCACCTATAGCCTTATGGAAAGTTTCCTATAGTAAGCTGACAGAAGTAGAGAAGACTTGGGCCTGGTTTACAGATTATTCTGTACAATTTTCAGTCACCACCTAAAACTGGACAGCTATAACACTGCAGCCCTCTCTGGGACATCACTGAAGGAGAGTGATAAAGGAAAATCCTCCTAGTGGACAGAACTTTGGGCAGTGCATCTGGTTGTTTATTTTTCTTGGAAGGAGAAAATGCCAAATGTTTGATTATATACCTACTTATGGGCTGTTTCCAGTGGCTTAGCTGTATGCCCAAGAATTTGGAAGGAACATAATTAGAAAATTAGTAACAAAGATATTTGAGGCAGAACGACATTAGCACAATGGCAAAATAGTAATTTTCTACCATCATCCCTCCACAAAACATCTATTTTGACAACACCTATGGACAAGAATATCTTTGTGGAAGTTCAGGAGCCCAGCATAGAAATGAAAGAATACAATTAGAGCAAATAATCCAAGATTAAATACATTAAAGAGGGTAAGAACAGTGTCACTTTACCTACATCACACTTCCCACAAGACAGCACAGCTCAGTGTTAAGAGACACCACCTTGATTTGTGATTTCTACCACAGGGAAAGTGAGAGTAGAGTCAGTGAGTGTCTGGATTCCCCAACCAAGTGAGACACTGCCCAAGAGGCTTACCTCTTTCATGCCTCACCTAGAATACTGATGTGATTGGCAAAGCTGAAGGACTGGGAGAGACTTGCAGCTCAGCAACTCCAGATCTAATGAAAGGAATGCAGGTATTACTAAAAGCTTTTTGGACCCATTCAGGAAGCCCACCCATGAGCTTCTTGTGATGCCTTACTGCTGACCCCTTTAACTGATGCATGGGCACACCCAATGCTCCATGCACCTCATTCACATCCTGTGGTATGCTCCTTGCACACATGCCCATTGACAGGAAGTGCAACCCTTTTTAGAAGATTCACAAGCACATGCAGAAAGCCAGTCTGAATCTGCAGAATTAGGTGAAGACACACACACACAAATTGAGAATTTTAGGGCAGCCCACTAGAGAAAACAAATGTGAGGCTTTCAGCACTCAGCATGACTTTGTAGGATTGAGAGAATAAATAAAATCTTAAGAACCTCTCCCTTCACTTCCAGAAAGGAACAAGACATGTGAAGTGGGCACATCCATATAAAACTTCTGAAAGATCCTTAGAATCCCTAGCTAGGCATACTGATGAAGGCATTTCTCTCCCCAAGCCTGTCAGTAAAGAGTGAATTAAGTAACTGTATTTACAAATTTGACGTCAGCAATGCAAGTTTAAAAGAAACATGAAAAATCAAGGAAACATGACACTACAAAAAAATCACAACATTTTTTTCAGCAACAAACTCCAACGAAATGGAGACCTACAAATTGCCTGACAAAGACATCAAAATAGTTGTCTTCTTTAGAAGCTTATGAGATACAAGAGAACAAAGATAGATGACTCAATAAATTCAGGAAAAATATACATGAACAAAATGAGAGATTTGACAAAGAGATAGAAAATATGAAAAAGAACCAAACAGAAATTCTGGGGGAAAAGAATACAATGAATAAAAATTTTAAACTGCAATAGATGGCTTATAATATCTATTAAATAAAATGATTCAATAATAACCTTACAGAAGAGAAAACCCCAGACCCAGATGAGTTCAGTAGTGAATTTTACTAAACATTTATGGAAGAAATTATACCAATATTCTATAATCTCTTTCAGAGAACAGAAGCAGAGGGAATGCTTCCTAAGTCATTCTCTGAGACCAACATTATCATAATACCAAAATCAAAGATATTGTAAGAAAACTACAGACTAATATCTCTCATGAACATAGATTCAAAAATTTTAAATAAAATATTAACAAAATGAATCCAACAGTGTATGAAAAGAATTATACACCATAACGAAATGGGATTTATCTCTGGTATGCAAGGCTGGTTCACCTTTCAAAAATCAATTAATATAATACATCACAACAGCAGACTAAAAAAGGAAAATCACATGATAATATTAATAGATGCAGAAAATGCATTTGATGAAATCCAACACCCATTCAATGTAAAAACTCTAAGTAAAATAAGGACAGAGAGAAACTTTCACAACTTGATAAAGAATATCTACAAGTAGCTTACAGCTAACATAATACTTAATGGAGAGAAACTTAAAACTTTCACACTAAGATTAGAGACAAGGAAAGAATGTCTGTTCTCATCACTTTTTTACATTGTACTGGAAGTTCTAGATATTTCAGTAAGATAAGAAAAGGAAATAAAAGGTATACCTATTGGGAAGGAAGAAATAAAACAGTATTTGTTCACAGATGACATGATAACTTATGCAGAAAATCCAAAATAATCAACACCAAAAAAAGCTCCTGGAACTCATAAACCATTATAGAAAGATTCTGGTATTCAAGGTTAATTAACAAAAGTTATTTTTTTTTCTATACACCAGCAACACACAAGTAAAATTTGAAATATACCTCTGTGAAATTTATATTATATATAAAATAAATCCACTAAAAAATGAAAGAAACACTTAGGTATACATTTACAAAATAAGTACAAGATCTTTATGAGGAAAACAAAGCAAACAAACAAAAGCTCTGATAAACAAAATCAAATAAGAAATAAATAAATGGAGAGATATTCCATGTTCATGTATAGAAAGACAATAATGTCAAGATGACAGTTCTTCCCAACTTGAACTATACAGTGAAACCCTAATAAAAATCTCTAGAGATACTTTATGAATATTGATAAATAATTCTAAATTTTATATGGAGAGACAAAAACCCAGACTAGCCAACACAATAATGGAGAACAATGCTGAAAGACTGACACTATCCTCTTCAAACTTACTCTAAAGCTATAGTAATCAAGATACTGTGATACCAGTGAAATAAAATACAAACACATCAATGGGAAAAAATAGAGAGCCCATAAAAAGCCCCACATAAAAATAATCAACTGATGTTTGACAGAGGAACAAAAATAGTCGTTTGCACTAATGGTGCAGAACAACTGATCCTCTGAATGCAATCGTTGTCATCTTTATCTAGACACAGACGTTATACCCTGCAGAATAATAAAGTTGAAATGCATCACAGATCTAAATGAAAAATAAAAGTAAACCTAGATGATGTTGCATATTGCAATTACTTTTTTATCTAAAACACGAAAGACACAATCCATGGAAGAAACAATCAATAAGCTGGACTGTATTAAATTTAAAAAGTCTGGGAAGAGAGATCTAATTGGTGAAGTAAGAGGAAGCTGGGCTCACATGTCTCATGAATACATCAAAACTACAAATACATATGGAGTGTCTCTCACTGAAATTGACCTAGGGATTAGCTGAACAACTCTCCACAACCAAGGCTGTAAAGAAAGATCCACACAGAGTCTGGTAGGGAGGAGAAGAAATCTGGTCAGCACTCCCACTGCTAGTGGGGGACACAGAAGAGGATGAAAAATGTCACAGCCTTGAGGATCCTCCCTGGGAGCAAGGAGTTTGAGCCACATATTAGGCACCCCACCCATGGAGTCTGACACTGGGAAGAGAAGTCCCCTTAACCATTTTGAAAACCAGTAGGACAAACCAAAAGGTTGTAAGCCTCAACAAGACTCAAACCAAGACTCAACTCTTGGAGAGCATGTGCACAAACTTGCTTACTCCCAGTCACAGCATGCAGGCAGCAGATTGAAAACTGCCTAGGATTCTGGCTGGCTTGGCAGAATTGGCCCAGCATGGCATCCAGCCTGCACTGGGCTCCTATTCCAGTCCCTCAAGCCCAGGCATTGCTCCCCACTAAGGCCTTTATCAATAAGAGTGTGCATTCTTGAAGGGAATGGGGCCAAATTGGATGCCTGTCCTGCCTCTGACCAAGGTAAAGGCAGCCACTGCCAGTGCACACTTTGGTACACACACTCAGAAAGGAGTGATGTTAGCTCCAGGACAGAGACCACCAATACAGGAGTGCCAATTCTTGTGCATGGTTTGAATGGAATGAAGCTAGTTCCAGGGTGGAGATCATCATTGTATGAGTGAGTGTCCCTGTGCACACTTGGGAGATGGAGAGGCCCACTCAGTGATGGCACCAAATCCTCTGGCCCAGACCTAGCTTCTAACCAATTTGCACACATCAGCGAAAGAGTGAAACCAGCACAGAAGTGCAGCCCTAAGCCCTCAGGCCCCAGCCATGCCCCAAACCACGCTGGGGACAGCCAACACACTCAGAAGGAAATCAACTCCCTCAGAGCTCTGGCTCTAGTCCATCCAACCCATCCCTACCTCCCACCAAGGTGGTGGCTGCCAGGACACCTCATCAGTCCATGTTCACTTCAGAACCAGCTCATGCACCAAAGCCACACATATTGCATAAGGAAGATCCCACACAACATCACTCCTTCAAGGAAAGGTAACAGACAGAAAAAGAAAAACAAAATGGGAAAACAGAGGAATATGAATCAAAAAAAGAACATAAAAGAAAAAAGCATACTGTAAAAAATCCTAATAAAACACAGATAAATATTTTACCTGATAAGGAGTTCAAAGGAATAGTAACAAAAATGTTCACTGAAGTGATGAAAAGAATAAATGAACACAGTAGGAATTTTAACACAGACCTGGAAAATATAAAATAGAATCAGACAGAGCTGAAGAATGCATTAAATAAAATGAAAAATACACTAGAGGGAATTAACAACAGATTAGATGATACAGAAGAATGCATAAGCCATCTGGAAGATAGAATGATGAAAATCACACACTTAGCACAGCAAAAAGAAAAAAAATGAAAAATGAGAATAGTTTAAGCGACCTCTGAGAGAGCATCAAGCATACTAATATTCATATTTTAGAGGTCCCAGAAGGAGAAAAGAGAGAAAGGGGTCAAATATGTATGTGATTAAATTATGGATGAAAATTTCCCAAAACTGAAGTAGGAAAGATACCCAGGCACAGGAAGCACACAGAGTCCCAAACAGATGAGCTAAAAAAGACCCACACCAAGACATACTATAATTTAAATGGCAAATGTTAAGAATAAAGATAAAATTCTAAAGGCAACCAAAGGAAAAGAAAGACTTGCATACAAGGGAACCCTCCTAAGGCTATCAGCTGATTTTTCTGCAGAAACTTTGCAGGCCAAATGAGACTGGCATGATGTATT
Source organism: Balaenoptera acutorostrata (assembly GCF_949987535.1). Classification (NCBI taxonomy): domain Eukaryota; kingdom Metazoa; phylum Chordata; class Mammalia; order Artiodactyla; family Balaenopteridae; genus Balaenoptera; species Balaenoptera acutorostrata. Next base: position 71,225,022 of record NC_080085.1, read on the forward strand.
TAAAGTCATGAAAGGAAAAAAAGAAAAACTACAACTTAGGATAGTCTATCCAGTAAGATGTTATACTTCAGAATTGAAAGTGAGATAAAGAGCTTCACAGACAAGCAAAAAGTAAAAAAGTTCCAAAGTACTAAACCAACTTTATAAAAAGTATTAAAGAGTCTTCTTTACGTGAAAAAGAAAAGGCCATAAAAAGAAATAAGAAATTAAAGGAAGGGGAAAATCCAATTGGTAACAGCAAATAAAGGCTATGGACCAAACATTTAAATGAGCTAGTACAAATGTTAAAAGACAAAAAGTGTAAAATGAACTATAACTACAATAAACAGTAAAGGCATAGACATGAAGATGTAAAATAAGGCATCAAAAACACAAAACATGGAGTGGGGAGTAAAGAGCATAGAGCCTTTAGAAAGTGTTTGAACTCAAATGATTATCAGTCTTAAAAAAGTAGATACAGGTATAGGTCAACATATATGAAATACATGGTACCCACAAATCAAAAACCTACAACAGATGTACAAAAACTACAGAGAAAGGAACACAAACATATCACTAAAGAAAATCATCAAACCACAAGGGAAAATAATAAAGAACAGAGAAGACTACAAAAAACAACCAGAAAACAGGTAACAAAATGTCAACAAGTAAAAACTGATATATAATCACTGAAATGTCAATTGACTAAGTTCTCCACTAAAGAGACATAGAGTAACTGATTGGATTTTAAAAAAAGACCCATCAATATGCTGCCTACAAGAGGCTCACTTTAAAGGTAAAGAAACACACACACATGCTTAAAGTGAGGGGATGGAAAAATATATTCCATGCAAATGGAAATGAAAAGAAAGCTAGGGTAGCTTTTGTCTGTTATAGGGTAACATATAACAGACAATGTAGATTTTATAACAAAGTCTGTAATACAAGAAAAATTAGGGCATTATTTAATGATAAAGGGAACAGTAAAAGGAGGATGTAACATTCATAAATATATATGCATCTAATATAGGAGCTCATAAGTATATAAAGCAAATGCTAACAGACATAAAGGAAGAAATTGACAATAATACAATAATAATAATCGACACACTAGAACAGTTAGACTTGTAGATATATACAGGACATTTCATAGAAAAACAGCAGACTACACATTCTTCTAAACTGCACATGAAGCATTCTTCAGGATAGATCATGTGCTAGTCCACAAAATAAGTCTCAACAAATTTAAGATAATAGTAAATATATCAAGCATCTTTTCCAAACACAACAGTATGAAACTAGAAAACAATTAAAGGAAGAAAATGGAAAAAAAACCACGTAGAGACTAAACAAAATGTTACTAAAAGATCCAAAGGATCAATGGATCAATGAACCAATCAAAGTGGAAATGGGGAATAACTAGAGAAAATAAATATAAAAACACAACTTTCCAAAATCTATGGGCTGCAGCAAAAGCAGTTCTAGGAAAGAAGTTTATAGTAATAAATGTCTACCTCAAGAAACAAGAAAAATCTCACATGAACAACTTAACTTACCATCTAAAGGAGTAGAAAAATAAAAACAAACAAAGCCCAAAGTCAGCAGATGAAAGAAACAATAAAGATCAAAGAGGAAATAGGTAGAGGTCAAGTAAACAATTGGAAAAATTAATAAAAACAAGAGTTATTTTTGAAAAGATAAATAAAATTGATAAGCCTTTAGCCAGGCTCCTTAAAAAAAAAAAAAAAAAGAGAGAGAGAGAGAGAGAGGACTCAAATAAAACAAGAAATGAAAGAGAGGAAATTACAACAGATATCACAAAATACAAACAGTCATAATAGACCACTCTGAACAGTTATATGCCAAAAACTTAGACAACCTAGAAAAAATGGATAAATTCCTAGAAACATACAAACTTACAAACTGGGAAGAAATAGATAATCTGAACAAACTGAATACTAGCATAGAAATTGAATCAGTAATCAAAAATTCCCAACAAACAAAAGTCTAGGACCAGACAGGTTCATAGGAGAATTCTTGCAAGCATATAAAAGAGTTAATACTTATCCTTCTCAAACTAGTGCAAAAAAAAAAAAAAAAAAATTGAAGGGAAGGGAATGCTCCCAATTCATTCTATGTGGCTAGCATTACCCTGATACCAAAACTGGACAAAGACACTATAAAAACAGAAAATTATAGGCCAATATCCCTGCTGAATATAGATGCAAAATATCCTCAACATAATATTAGCAGATAATACCCAACAGTATATAAAATGAGTCATACATGAAGATCAAGTGGGACTTATTTCAGTGATGCAAGGATGGTTCAATATCTGCAAGTCATTCAATGAGATACACAACATCAACAAAAAGAAGAATACAAAACAGATCATGATCTCAATAGATGCAGAAAAGACATTTGATGAAATTCAAAATACCAGTCATGATAAATAATCTCAACAAAGTTGGTATAAATGGAACATACTTCAACATAATAAAGGTCACAACTAACATCATACTGAATAGTGAAAAATTGAAAGCTTTTCTTCTAAAATCGGGAACAAACTAAAAATAATCATTCTCAACATTTCTATTTAACAGAGTATTGGAAATTCTAGCCTCAGCAATCAGACAAGAAAAAGAAATAAAATAATGCAAATTGGAAGGAAGAAGTAAAACTGTTTCTATTTACAGATGATATGATACTATATAAAGAAAACCCTAAAGTCTCCACCAAAAGAACTAGTAGAACTAATAAATGAATTCAGTAATGTTGCAGGATACAAGATTAACATACAGACATCTATTGCTTCTCCATGTACTAATAATTAACTCTCAGAAAAAGAAAGAAAGAAGACAATCCCATTTAAAATTGCCTCAAAATGAATAAAACACCTAGGAATAAATTTAGCCAAGGTGGTGAAACACCTATATTCTGAAAACCCTAATAAATTGGTGAAGGAAATTGAAAATGATACAAGGAAATTAAAAGATATACTGTGTTCATGAAATGGAACAATTAATATTGTCAAATTGTCCATACTACCTCAGCAATCTATAGATTTAATGCAATCTCTCTAAAAACACCCATGAAATTTTTCATAGGACTGGAAAAAATAATTCTAAAATTTGTATGGAACCACAAAATATCCTAAATAGCCAAAGTTCTTGAGAAAATAAAGTTGGAGCTATCACACTCCCTGACTTCAGACTGTACTACAAAGCTACAATAGTTCAGAGAGAATGGTAGTGGCACAAAGAACAAACACATAGGTCAAGAGAACAGAACAGAGAGTACAGAAATAAACCCACATATTTATGGTCAATTAATCTATGAGAAAGTAGACAAAAATATACAATGGTGAAAAGACAGCCTCTTCAATAAGTGGTGTTGGGAGAACTTGACAGTTACATGTAAAAGAATAAAATTAAAATATTTTCTCACACCATATACAAATGTAAACTGAAAGTGAATTAAAGACCTGAATGTAAGACTGTAAGCCATAAAACATCTAGAGGAAAACATTGATAGGGCACACTTTGTCATAAATCTTAGCAATATATATACGGATTTTTCTCCTCAGGTAAGAGAAACCAAAGCAAAAATGAACAAATGGCCCCTAATTAATCCTAAAATTTTTTGCACAGCAATGGAAACAGTCAACAAAATGAAAAGACAACCTACTGAATTGGAGAAAATATTTACAAATCATATGTCTGATAAGTGGGTTAATATCTAAAATTTATAAAGGGCTCATAAAACTCAATATTTTTAAAAAACTATCTGATTAAGAGAATGAGCAGAAGACCTGTACAGTTATATTGCTAAAGAACACATACACAAGGCTAACAAGCAGGAGAGAAGATGCTCTACATCCCTAAGTATCAGAGAAATGCAAATCAAAACCAAAATGACTTATCACCTCAAACCCGTCCGAATGGCTAGCATCAAAAAGACAACAAATTATAAATATTGTCATAGATGTGGAGAAAAGGAAACCCTAGTTCACTGTTGTTGTAATATAAATTGATATCACCACTATGGAAAATAGTATAAGGATTCCTAAATAAATTAATAATATAACTACTATGTGATCCAGAAACTCCACTCTTGGGTATATATCCAAAGAAAATGAAGACACTAATTCTAAAATGTACATGCACCTCAATATTCATGTGAACATCCTTTACAATAGTCAACATATGGAAGCAGCCTAACAGTCCACCAACAGATTAATGATTAAAGAAGTTGTAATATATACAATAGAATATTACTCAGCCATTAAAAGAATGAAATGCTACCATTGGCAACAACATGGATGCACCTGGAGTGTATTATGTTTAGTGAAGTAAGTCAGACTGGGAATGAAAAATACTGTATATTTTCGCTTATATGTGAAATTTTAAAAACAATCAAACAAATGAAAATAACAAAACTAGAACAGACACATAGATACAGAGAACAAACTAGTGGTTAGCAGCAGAGAGAGGAGAAGGTGGGTGGGCAACATAGGGGAAGGGGATTGAGAAGTACAACTATTAGGTACTAAATAAATTATTGATACAAATATATAATGTGCAGCACAGAGAATAAAACTAATATTTGATAATAACTTTAAATGGAGTATAATCTATAGAGACTTCAAGTCACTATATTGTACCCCTGACACTAATATAACATTGTAAACCAACTATATTTCAATAAAAATAAATAAAAATTAATTAATTAATAAAATTAAAAACTCCTTCTCTGAAAGATAATGTTAAGCAAATGAGAAGCCATTCCACATACTGGCAGAAAGTATTTGTGAAAGAAGTCTTATAAAGGACTGCTATCCAAAATATACAAAGAATACTAAATATTCAACAATAAGAAAACAAATAATTTTAAAATGTGCAAATGATCTCAACAGACACTTCACCAAAGAAGACATATAGATGGCAAAAAAGCATATAAAAATATGCTCTACATTATAGGTCAACAGAGAAAGGCAAATACAAATAACAAGATAGCAATATTCACCTATAGAAAGGCCAAAATCCAGGACATTGATAATACCAAATACTAGTGAAGATGTGATGTAACAACTCTCATTACTTGCTGGTGGGAATGAATAATAGTACAGCCATTTTGGAGGACATTTTGGTTGTTCCTTTCAAAACTAAACATACTCTTACCATACAATTTAGCAATCACACATCTTGTTATTCATCCAAAGGGATGAAAACTTACATCCACCTAAAAAACTGCACAAGGATGTTCAGAGCAGTTTTATTCATAACTGTCATATCAAGATTGCAACCATAATGTTCTTCAGAAGGTGAATGGATAAATAAACTGTGGTATAACCAGATAATGGAATATTAATTAACACTGAAAATATATAAATTATTGAGCTATGAAAAGACATGGAGGAAACTTAAGTGCATTTTACTAAATGAAAGAAGCCAATTTGAAAAGTGTACACAATGTATGATTTCAACTGCATGACATTCTGGAAAGGCAAAGCTATGACGTCAGTAAAAAGGACAGTAGCTGCAGGTTTACCCGGGGGAGAAAAATTAAATAGGTGGAGCCAAGTGACTTTTAGGTAAGTGAAAATATGCTGTATGATACCATAATATTAGGTATATGTCATTGTACATTTCTCCAAACACTTACAATGTACAACACCTAGCATGAATGTTAATGGAAACTATGGTGTTTGGGTGTTAATAATGTGTCAACATGGGTTCATCAATTGTTACAAATGTATCATTCTAGTGGGGGATGTTGATAAATGAAGAAGCTATGTATGTGGGGGGCAAGGAATATATGAGAAATTCCTGTACATTCCCTTCAATTTTGCCTTGAACCTTAAACTGCTCTAAAAACGTAAACAATTATTTTTTTTTTAAAATAGAGGATATCAACATAAGACTTGATCAAGCAGAAAAAAATAATTTACAATAAATGGCAAGTTATTTGAAAATATATACAATCAAAGGAAAAAAGAAAAATGAATAAAAAAGAGTAGAGAAAACTTATGGAATTTGTGGAATATAAGAAACATTATTAATATAAATATTATGGAAATCCCAGAAGTAGAATACAGAGAAACAGATGGAGAAATATTCCTGGAAGAAATAATGGTTGGAAACTTCCCCAAAATGTAGAGACATATGGACTTCCAGGTACATGAAGCTCAAAATGCCCTAAAGAGTTTCAACATAAAGATGACTTCACCAAGACACATAATCAAGAGTAAAAATCAAGTAAAAAGAATTTTGAAACTTGTAAGAGAAATGAGACTCATTAAATACAAAGGAAACCCCTTAAAGCTCTAGGCAATTTCACAAAAGAACCAATGCAGGCCAGAAGAGAGAGGAAAGATATTTTTAAGGTGTTGAAGGAAAAAAAAAAAAAACCCTGACAACCAGGAATATGACATAACATAAAGCTCTTCAAGAATGAAGAAGATATGTAGACAATCGCCCCCCCCCCAAAAAACAGGAGTTAGCCATCATGGGAGTTAAGCATTACTAGACCTGACATACAAGAAATACTAAAAGGTATTTCTTCAAGTTGAAATGAAGAATGTCAATTAGAAACATGAAAACATATGAAAGTATACAATGCACTAGAAAATGAAAGTGTATACACAAGTTCAGAAAACACTAATACAGTAATTGTGGTGTAAAAATCACATAACTAGCATAAAACTAAAAAGAACATAAGTACTAAGTTAGTTGTTAATGTATGCACAATATAAAAAGATGTAAGTGGTGATACCAAAACCAAAAAATATGATGAGGAGAATAAAAGGCTAGAGTATTTGTAAGTGATCAAATTTAACATGTTACTAGATTAAAATAGAAATCTATAATTATAAGATATTTTGTGAAATTCTTATGGTAACCAACAAGCAAAAATCTATAGTGTATACATATATTGTAAAGAAAAAATAATCAAAGCATACAACTACAGAAAATCATCAAATCAAAAAAAAAAAAAACCATAAAGAGAGGAAAAATGAAACAGAGGAACTACAAAACAGCCAGAAAACAATAAGATGGCAATGGTAAATCCTTACCCTTTAATGATTAATTTAAATATAAATGAATTGAATTCTCAAATCAAAAGATATAAAGACTGAATAAATTTAAAGAGACCAAACTATATAGTGCCTATTAGAGGCTCACCTAAGGATACACATAGATGGAAGAGTAAAGGGATAGAAAAAGATATTCCATAAAAATAGAAGTGAAAGAGCTGTACTTATATCAAACAAAACAGTATTTAAGTCAAAAACTTTCTCTATATCCAGAGAAGGTCATTATATAATGATAAAGGGAGGTCAATTAACAAGAGGATATAACAACTGTAAATATATATACACCCAACATTGGAACATCTTAATATATAGAGTAAATATTAACAGAACTAAAGAGAGAAATAAAATAGAAGGGATGTATACTTCAATATAATGAAGGCCATATATGCCAATACCACAGCCAAAATCATACTCAATGATGAAAAACTGAAAGCATTTCCTCTAAGATCAAGAAGAAAACAAATGTGACCATTCTCACCACTTCTATATGACATAGTGCTGGAAGTCCTAGCTAGAGCAATTACGCAAATCATATCTATTGTTCATGAAGTGGAAGAATGTATATTGTGAAAATGTTCATAATACCCAAAGCAATCTACAGATTCAGTGCAATAGTTATCAAAATTTCAATGGAATTTTTCACAGAAATTATAAGAAAAATTGAAAAATTCACATGGCATCACAAAAGACCCTGAATAACCAAAACAATATTTAGCAAGAAGAACAAAGGTCTTGGTATCACACTTCCTGACTTCGAATTATATTACACGCCTATAGTAATCCAAACAGTATGGTGCTGGCATAAAAATAGACACTTAGAAGAATGGAACAGAATAGGTAACTATTTTACCTAATTTCATAGAGACAAAGATAAGCAAAATGAGAAGACTGAGGAATTTGTCTCAATTAAAAGATCAAGAGAAACTCCCCTAAAAAGAACTAATAAAAGATAAATAAACAACTAGAAAATAATTCAAAGTATTAGTAATACTAATGCAAACTTATTTAGGAAAAAGAGTAAATGAACACAGTGAGAAGTTTCACATGGGATTAGAAATATAAAAAATAACCAGCCAGGACCAAAGAATACAATAAAATGAAAAATACACTAGAAGGAATGAACAGCAGAGTAGGTGGTACAGAAAAGTGCATAAGTGATCTGGAAGACTGAATAATGGAAATCACCTAATTAGAACAACAAAAAGAAAACCAAATTAAAAAATTAAAACAGTTAAAGGGATATTTGGCATAACTTCAAGCATACCAACATTCACATTATAGGGGTCCCAGAATGAAAAAGAGACAGAAGGGGTTCAAAAATGTATTTAATGAAATTATGAAAACTTCCAAAACCTAAATAAGGAAACAGATATCCAGGTAGAGGAAGCACAAACAATCTCAAACAAGATGAAACCAAACAGGCACACAACAAGAAATATCATAATTAAAATGGCCAAAGTTAAAGAAAAAGAGAAAATTATAAGGTAGCAAGAGAAAAACAAAGAATCATATACAACGGAACCCCCATAAGGCTATCAGCTGATTTTTCTGATGAAAATTTGAAGACCAGAACATAGTGGCATGATATACTTAATGAGCTAAAAGTGAAAAACCTACAACCTAGGATACTCCACCCAGCAAGATTATCATTTAGAATTGAAGGAGAGATCAAGAACTTCTCAGACAAGCAAAAACTAAAGGAGTTTATCAATACTCAAATTACCCTAAAAGAAATGCTAAAGAGTCTTCTCTATGTGGAAAAGAAAAGGCTATAATAAGAGTCAAGTACCTATAGAAAAGGAACAGTCCTATTAGTAAAGGCAAATATATAGTAAAGGCTAAGGATCAAGACCCATCTATATGTTGCTTATAAGAGACTCACTTCAGAGCTAAGACACATACAGAATGGAAGTGAAAGGATAGAAAAAGATAATTCATGTAAATGGAAATGAAAAGAAAGCTGGAGTAGTAATACTCATATCAGAAAAGTAGACTTTAAAATAACGTCTATTACAAAAGACAAAGAAGGGCATTATATAATAATATAAGGATCAATACAAGAAGATGATTTAACATTCATTAACATATATTCACCTAATATAGAAACACCTAAAAATATAAAGCAAACATTAACAGACATAAAGTGAAAAATTGACAATAACACAATGATGGGGGATTTTAACACTACACTTACATCAATGAACAGATCATTGAGACAGAAAATCAATATGAAACAGTGGTCTTAATTCACACACAAGACCAATTAGACCTAATAAATATGTACAAGACATTTCCTCCAAAAACAACAGAATACATATTCTTTTCTAGTGCACATGGAACATTCTCATGAATAGTTCACATGCTAGGCCACAAAACAAGTCTCAACAAATTTAAGAAGATTAAAATTATAACAAGCATTTTTTTTTTCTGCCCATGATGGTATGACACTAGAAATTAATTACAGGAAGGAGAAAGTGAAAAGCACAAACATGTAGAGACTAAAAAACATGCTACAAAAACAAAACAAAACAAAACAAAACAATGGGTTAATGAAGAAATCAAAGAGAAAATCAGAAAATAACTCAAGACAAATGAAAAAAGAAGCAAGTTTCACAAATCTATGGGAAGCAGCAAAAACAGTTATAAGAAGGAAGTTCATAGCAATAGAGGCTGACCTCAAGACACAAGAAAAATCTCAAACAACCTAAATTTCCATCTAAAGGAATTAGCAAAATAAGAACAAACAAATGCCAAAATCAGAAGAAGGAAAGAAATAATAAAGACCAGAGAAGAAATAAATAAAATAGAGATCAAAAAAACAATAGAAATAAACAAGGAAACCAAGAGCTGGTTCTTTGAAGAGATAAACAAAATTGATAAACTTTTACACAGGCTAACCAAGAATAAAAGAGAGAGAATGAAAATAAACAAAGTAAGAAATGAAAGAGGAGAAATATCATCTGATAGCATAGAGATAACAAAAAAAAAAAGATAAAAGAACACTACAAACAGTTACATGCCAACAAATTGGACAACCTAAAGGAAACAGACAAATTTCTAGAATCATACCACCTTCCAAACTGAATCAGGAAGAAATAGACAATACGATTAGACTAATTACAAGTAGTTAAATTAAATTTCTAATTAAAAAAAAAAAAAAAACAAACTCCACACAATGTCCAACACAGGACAGCTTCATCGAGTAATTCTACCAAACATATAAAGTAAAGCTAGTACCTATCATTCTCAAACTACTTTAAAAAATAATAAAATAAATAAAAATATAAAATAAAAAAGGATAATGGAAGACTCCCAAATTCATTCTAAAAGACCACCATTACCCTGATAGCAAAACCAAAGACACTACAAAAAAGGAAAATTATAGGCCAATATCTCTGAAGAATATAGGTGCAAAAATCCTCAACAAGATATTAGCAAACAGAATTCAACAAAATATAAAACGTATCAAAAACCAGATCAATTGGGATTTATTCCAGGTATATAAGGGTGGTTTAGTATTCACAAATCAATCAATTTGATATACCACATTAACAAAAAGAAGGATAAAAATCTTGGTAATCTCAATAGATGCAGACAAAAGCATTTGGCAAAATTCAACAACTATTCATGATAAAAACTTGCATCAAAGTTGCTATAGGGGGAACATATGTCAACATAATAAAAGCTATTTATGAAAACTCACTGCTAACATCATACTCAATAGTGAAATTGAAATATTTTCCTCTTAAATCAGGAACAAAACAAGGATGCACATTCTCGCCACTTCTATTTAACACAATATTGGAAGTACTAGCCATAGCAATCAGACAAGAAAAAGAAACAAATGACATTCAAATTAGAATGGAAGAGGTAAAACTGTCACTATTTGCAGATGACATGACACTGTATATAGAAAACTCTAAATTCTCCACAAAAAAAACTATTAGAAGTAAAAAATGAATTCAGTAAAGATGCAGGGTACAAGATTAACATACAGAAATATATATATTTTCTATATACCAATAATGAACTATAAGAAATAGAAATTAAGGAAACAATCCCATTTACAATTGTATCAAAAAGAATAAAATACCTAGGAATAAATATATCCAAGGAGGTAAAAAACCTATACTCTGAAGCCTATAAAATATTTATGAAGGAAATTGAAAATGAATCAAAGAAATGAAAAGCTATATGTGTTCTTGGATTGGAATAATTGAAATTGTTAAAATGACCATACTACTCAAAGCAATCTACAGATTTAATGCAATCCTTATAAAAATGCCTATAACATTTTTCAAAGAAGTAGAAAAGCATCCTAAAATTTATATGGAACCACAAAGGATCCTGAATTCCAAAGCAATCTTGAAAAAAAAAAAAAGAACAAAACTGGAAGTATCATGCCCCATGTCTTCAGACTGTACAACAAAGCTATAGTAATCAAAACAGCATGGTACTGGCATAAGACAGACATAGATCAATGAAACAGAATAGAGAGACCAGAAATGAACCCACTCACTTATGATCAATTGATCTATGACAAATGAGGAGAAAAGAGTCTTTTCGATACATGGTGCTGAGAATACTGGAGACTACATGTAAAAGAAGGAAGTAAGACCTGAAACCATAAGACTCCTAGAAGAGAACATAGGCAGAACACTCTTTGACATAAATAGTAGCAATAATTTTTGGATCTGTGTCTTAGAGCAAAATAAATAAAAGCAAAAATAAACAAATAGGATCTAATTAAACCTAAAAGCTTTTGTAGAGTGAAGAAAATCAGTGACAAAATAAAAAGGCAACCAATCGAATTGAAAGAAAATATTTTTAAATAATATGACCAGAGGACCTTCAAGATGGTGGAGGAGTAAGAAGTGGAGATCACCTTCCTCCCCACAAATACATCTACATGTGGAACAATTCCTACAGAAAACCTACTGAATGCTGGCAGAAGACCTCAGACTTCCAAAAAGGCAAGAAAATCTCCACGTAACTGGGTAAGGCAAAGAAAAAAGAAAAAAAAAAAAGAGAGAGAGAGACAAAGGAATCAGAATAGGACCTTTGTTTCTGGGAGAGAGCTGTGAAGGAGGAAAAGTTTCCACACACTAGGAAGCCCCCTCACTGGTGGGGATGGGGGAGCTTCAGAGCCTTAGAGGAGAGAGCAGCAACAGGCGTGCAGAGGCCAAAGTGGAGAGAATCCAGCACAGAGGATTGGTGCCAAACAGAACTACCCAGCCTGAGATGCTTGTCTGCTCGGGGCAGGTGGTGGCTGGGTGCTGAGGCTCTGGTTTCGGAGGTCAGACCCCAGGGAGAGGACTGGGGTTGGCTTCGTAAGACAGCCTGAGAGGGTTAGTATGCCACAGCTGAGGGAGTCTAGGTAAAGACCTGGGCCTACCAAGGAGGCAAGAGACCATTTTTGCTGGGTGTGAGGAGAGGGGTGGGCCCACCATAGGAGCTTCTTGCTCCATGTGCTCACAGATGGCAGTGCACCAACTACGTGAGCTCCAGAGGTGGGCATGAGCCACGGCTGTTAATTAGGACCCCAGAGGGGGGTGTGATGGCTGCCGCCACTGTTACCAAGTTTCCTGTGAGCAAGTGCAGGTCACTCCCCACATCTTCCTGGGAGCCTGTGAAGCCCCCCACTGCCAAGTGTCCCACAATCCGGGACTAACTTCTCTGGGAGAATGCGCGGTGCACCTCAGGCTGTAGCAACTTCCTGCCAGCTTCTGCCACCGTAGGCACTTCCTACATATCCCAATTGTGACTGCCATATCCCTCCCTCTCCCTGGCATGAGTGAACAATATGCAGCACACGAAGGAGAAAGGTAAAAACCCACAAGACCAAACAGATGAAGAGGAAATAGGCAGTCTACCTGAAAAAGAATTCAGAGTAATGATAGTAAAGATGATCATAAATCTCAGAAATAAAATGGAGAAAATACAAGAAACGTTTAACCCTAGAAGAGCTAAAGAGCAAACAAACAGTGATGAACAACAAAATAACTGCAATTAAAAATACTCTAGAAGGGATCAATAGCAGAATAACTGTGGCAGAAGAACAGAAAATTGACCTGGAAGATAGAATGGTGGAAATCACTGCCACGGAGCGGAAAAAAAAAAAAAAGATGAAAAGATGTGAGGACACTCTCAGACACTTCTGGGACAACATTAAATACACCAACATACAAATTATAGGGGTCCCACTTAAGAGAAAAAGAAAGGGTCTGAGAAAATATTTGAAGAGATTATAATTGAAAACTTCCCTAACATGGGCAAGGAAATAGTCAAGCAAGTGCAGGAAGTGCAGAAAGTCCCATACACAATAAACCCAAGGAGAAACAGGCTGAGACACATATTAATCAAATTATCAGAAATTAAATACAAAGAAAAAATATTAAAAGCAGGAATGGAAAAGCAAAAAATAACATACAAGGGAATCTCCCTGTGGTTATCAGCTCATTTTACAGCAGAAACACTGCAGGCCAGAAGGCAGTGAAAAGATATATTTAAAGTGATGAAAGGGAAAAACGTACAACCAAGATAAATCTACCCAGCAAGAAGATCATTCAGATTTGACAGAGAAATCAAAAGCTTTACAGACAAGCAAAAACTAATAGAATTCAGCACCATCAAACCAGCTCTACAACAAATGCTAAAGGATCTTCTTTAAGCAGGAAAGACAAGAGAAGAAAAGGACTTACAAAAACAAACACAAAACAATTAAGAAAATGGTAATAGGAACATACATGTCAATAATTACCTTAAATGTGAATGGATTAAAAGCTCCCATCAAAAACACAGAGTGTCTGAATGGATACAAAAACCAGATCTAAATATATGCTGTCTACAAGAGACCCATGTCAGACATAGGGACACATAGGGAATAAAAGTGAGGGGACGGAATAAGATATTCTATGAAAATGGAAATCAAAAGAAAGCTGGAGTAGCAATACTCATATCAGATAAAATAGACTTTAAAATAAAGTATGTTACAAGAGGCAAGGAAGGACACTACATAATGATAAAGGGATTAATCCAAGAAGAAGATATAACAATTATAAACATATAGGCACACAACAAAGGAGCATCTTGATACATAAGACAAATGCTAACAGCCATAAAAGGAGAAATCGACAGTAACACAATAATAGTCAGAGACTTTAACACCTCACTTACACCAATGGACAGATCATCCAGACAGAAAATTAACAAGGAAACACAAGTTTTAAATGACACAATAGACCAATAGATTTAATTGATATTTATAGTACATTCCATCTGAAAACAGCAGAATGAACTTCTTTCTCAATTGTACACAGAACATTCTCCAGGATAGATCACATCTTGGGTTACAAATCAAGCCTCAGTAAATTTAAGAAATTTGAAATCATATCAAGCATCTTTTCCGACCACAATGCTATGAGATTGGAAATCAATTACAGGAATATACTGTAAGAAACACAAACACATGAAGGCTAAACAATACGTTACAAAATAACCAAGAGATAACTAAAGAAATCAAAGAGGAAATCAAAAAATACTGAGAGGAATATGACAATGAACACATGAAGACCCAAAATGTATGGGTAGCAGCAAAAGCTCTTCTAAGAGGGAAGTTTATAGCAATACAATCCAACCTCAAGAAACAAGAATAACTTCAAATAAACAACCTAACCTCACACCTAAAGCAACTAGAGAAAGAAGAACAAAAAACCCAAAGTTAGAAGGAAAGAAATCGTAATGATCAGAGCAGAAATAAATTTAAAAGAAATGAAGAAAACAATCACAAAGATCAATAAAACTAAGAGCTGGGTCTTTGAGAAGATAAACAAAATTGATAAACTTTTAGCCATACTCATCAAGAAAATGAGGGACAGGACTCAAATCAATAAAGTTAGAAATGAAAAAGAAGTTAAAACAGACACTGAAGAAATACAAACCATCATAAGAGACTACTATGAGCAACTATACGCCAATAATATGGAAAACCTGGAAGAAATATACAAATACTTAGAAAGCTATAACCTTCTTAGACTGAACCAGGAAGAAATAGAAAACATGAACATACCAATCGCAAGTAATGAAATTGAAGCTGTGATTAAAAATCTTCTAACAAACAAACGTCCAGGACCAGACGGCTTCAAAGGTGAATTCTATCAAACATATAGAGAAGAGCTAACACGCATCCTTTTCAAACTCTTCCAAAAAACTGCAGATGAAGGAACACTTCCAAACTCATTCTATGAGGCCACCATCACCCTGATACCAAAACCAGACAAAGATGTCACAAAGAAGGAAATTATAGACCAATATCACTGATGAATGTAGATGCAAAAATCCTCAACAAAAAACTAGGAAACAGAATCCAACAGCACATTAAAAGGATCATACACTATGATCAAGTGGGATTTATCCAAGGGATGCAAGGATTCTACAATATATGTAAATCAAGCAATGTGATACACCATATTAACAAATAGAAGAATAAAAACCATATGATAGCCTCAATAGATGCAGAGAAAGCTCTTGACAAAATTCAACACCCATTTATGATAAAAACTCTCCAGAAAGTGGGCATAGATGGAACCTACCTCAATGTAATAAAGGCCATATATGACAAACCCACTGCAAACTTCATTCTCAATGGTGAAAAACTGAAAGCAATTCCTCTAAGATCAGGAACAAGACAAGGATGTCCACTCTCAGTGCTATTATACAGCATAGTTTTGGAAGACCTAGCCATGGCAATCAGAGAAGAAAAAGAAAGAAAACTATTCCAAATTGGAAAAGAACTAAAACTGTCACTGTTTGCAGATGACATCATACTATACATAGAAAATCCTAAAGATATCACCAGAAAACTACTAGAGCTAATCAATGAATTCGGTAAAGTTCCAGGATACAAAATTAATGCACAGAAATCTCTTGCATTTCTATATACTAACAATGAAAGATCAGAAAGAGAAATTAAGGAATGAATCCGATTCACCAATGCAACAAAAAGAATAAAATACCTAGGAATAAACCTACCTAAGGAGGTAAAAACCTGTACTTAGAAAACTATAAGACACTGATGAAAGAAATCGAAGATGACACAAGCATATGGAGATATATATCATGTTCTTGGATTGGAAGAATCAATATTTTCAAAATGATTATACTACCCAAAGCAATCTACAGATTCAATGCAATCCCTATAAAATTACCAATGACATTTTTCACAGAACTAGAACAAAAAAACTAAAAAAAATTTAAGGAGACACAAAAGACCTTGATTAGCCAAAGCAATCTTGAGAAAGAAAACAGAACTGGAGGAATCAGACTCCCTGACTTCAGACTATACAACAAAGCTACAGTAATCAAGACAATATGGTACTGGCTCAAAAACAAATATAGATCAATGGAACAAGATAGAACACCCGGAGATAAACCCACTTACCTATGTTCAACAAATCTGTGACAAAGGAGGCAAAAATATACAATGTAAAATAGTCTCTTCAATAAGTGGTGCTGGGAAAACTGGAGAGCAATATGTAAAAGAAAGAAATTAGGGACTTCCCTGGTACTGCCATGGTTAAGAATCCACCTGGCAATGCAGGAGACATGGGTTCGATCCCTGGTCCAGGAAGATTCCACATGCCACAGAGCAACTAATCCCATGTGCCACAACTACTGAGCTTGCATTCTAGAGCCTGCGAGCCACAACTACTGAAGCCTGGTCACCTAGAGTCCATGCTCTGCAACAAGAGAAGTTCCAAGAGCAAAATTACAGTGTGTTAGATTGTGGGGGGAAAATTAGTTTTAATTTTTCCCTACATGGGATACAACACTGTGAAATTCAATCTTCAACTGAAGGCCCTGAAATTCTTCTAAAACATAGCTCTTTGTTTCTTTCTTTAACAAAGTTTAAGCTAGTTTTAATAAATTAAAATGAGAAATTGCTTGTCTGTCCACCTCAGCTTTGTTTTATGCCCATTTCATACTGTTGTCTGTGCTGTAATTCATATTTTTGATACCATTTCTGATGTGTAAAATTGGTGGTCTTGTAAATATATTATAAAAAGTTCAATTGTAAATAAACTATGGTGGCTGTTAAAATAAATAAATAAAGTAAAATAAAATAAAATAAAACAAATGAGAAGCTCACACAGCAACGAAGGCCCAATACAGCCAAAATATAAATAATAATTTAAAAAATGAAATTAGAACACTTCCTAACACCATATACAAAAATAAACTCAAAATGGATTAAAGACCTAAATGTGTGACCGGACACTATAAAACTCTTAGAGGAAAACATAGGAAAAACACTCTTTGACATAAATCACAGCAAGATCTTATTTGACCCAACTCCCAGAGTAATGGAAATAAAAACAAAAATAAACAAATGGGACCTAATGAAACTTCAAAGCTTTTGCACAGCAAAGGAAACCATAAACAAGATGAATAGACAACCCTCAGAATGGGAGAAAATATTTACAAATGAAGCAACTGACAAAGGATTAATCTCCAAAATATATAAACAGCTCATGCAGCTCAACAAACAATCCAATCTAAAAATGGGCAGAAGACATAAATAGATTTTTCTCCAAAGAAGACATGCAGATGGTAAAAAACACATGAAAAGATGCTCAACATCACTAATTATTAGAGAAATTCAAATCAAAACTACAGTGAGGTATCACCTCACACCGGTTAGAATGGGTATCATCAGAAAATCTATGAACAATAAATGCTGGAGACAGTGTGGAGTAAAGGGAATCCTCTTGCACTGTCAGTGGGAATGTAAATTGATACAGCCACTATGCAGAACAGTATGGAGGTTCTTTAAAAGACTAAAAATAGAATTACCATATGTCCCAGCAATACCACTATTGGGCATACACCCAGAGAAAACCATAATTAAAAAAGACTCATGTGCCCAAATATTCATTGAAGCACTATTTACAATAGCCAGGTCATGGAAGCAACCTAAATGTCCATCGACAGACTAATGGATAAAGAAAATGTGGTACATATATATAATGGAATTTTACTTAGCCATAAAAAGGAAAAAATTGGGTCATTTGTAGAGACATGCATGGACCTAGAGACTGTCAGACAGAGTGAAGTAAATCAGAAAGAGAAAAACAGATATCATATATTAACGCATATATATGGAATGTCAGAAAATGGTACAGATCAACCGGTTTGCAAGGCAGAAAGAGAGACACAGATGTAGAGAACAAACGTACGGACACCAAGGGGAGAAAGGGGTGGGTGGGATGAATTGGGAGATTGGGATTGACTTATGTACAATAATATGTATAAAATAGATTGCTAATGAGAACCTGCTGTATAGCACAGGGAACTCCACTTCACTGTACAGTAGAAACTAAGACGTCATTGTAAAACAACTATACCCCAATAAAAAAAAAAGTTAAATAAATAAATAATATGACTGATAAGGGATTAATATTTAAATTTATATACAGCTCATAAAATTCAATATCAAAGAACCAAAGAACCCAACTAGAGAACTGGCAGAACTGAATAGACACTTTTCCAAGGAAGATATATAGATGGTCAACCAGATAATGAAACAATGCTCAACATCACTAATTATCAGAGGAATGTAAATCAAAACAAAAATATCACCCCACACCTGTCAAAATGGCTATCATCAAAATGTGTGCAAATAACAAATGTTGTTTGAGGATGTGGAGGAAAGGGGACCCTAGTATACTGTTGATGGGCTTGTTGATTGTTGTAACCACTGTGGAAACCAGTTTGGAGGTTCATCCAAAACTAAAAATAGAAATACCATATGATACAGAAATTCTATGCTCGGGTATGTATCCAAAGAAAATGAAAACACCCATTCAAAAAGGTACATGGGGGCTTCCCCGGTGGTGCAGTGGTTGAGAATCTGCCTGCTAATGCAGGGGACACGGGTTCGAGCCCTGGTCTGGGAAGATCCCACATGCCGCGGAGCAACTGGGCCCATGAGCCACAACTGCTGAGCCTGCGCGTCTGGAGCCTGTGCCCCGCAACGGGAGGGGCCGCAATAGTGAGAGGCCCGTGCACCGCGATGACGAGTGGCCCCCACACCACGATGAAGAGTGGCCCCTGCTTGCTGCAACTAGAGAAAGCCCTCGCACGAAACGAAGATCCAACACAGCTAAAAATAAATAAAGAAAGAAAGAAAGAAAGAAAGAAAGAAAGAAAGAAAGAAAGAAAGAAGCTATTAATTAAAAAAAAAGTACTCCAAGAAATAAAATTTAAAAAAAAAGATACATGGACCCTAATGTTAATAGCAGCTTTATTTACAGCAGTCAAGAAATGGAAGCAACCTAAATTCCCATCAACAGATGAAGGATAAAAATACGTGGTATATATATATCACGTGGTATATACATATATCAACTGTGTCTCTATCTCTGTATCTATACACACTGAATTGACTATTACTCAACCATAAAGGGAATAAAATTCTGCCAATTGCAACAACATGGATGGACCTAGAGAATATTATGCTTAGTGAAATAAGTCAGACGGGGAATGATAAACACTGTATGTTAATCACTTATATGTGGAATCTAAAAAATAAATTGAAGGAAGGTACATATATTAAAAAAATGAAACAAACTCACAGATATAAAGACCGAACTGGTGGTTACCAGTGGGGAGAGGAAATGCGGGAGGGATGAGATAATGGTATGGGATTATGAGACAGAAACGACTATGTATAAAATAAATAAGCAAGAAGGATATATTGTACAGCACAGGAAAATATAATCATTATTTTGTAATAACTTTAAAAGGAGTATAATCTATAAAATATTAGATCAGTATGTTGCACACCTGAAACTAATATAATATTGTGATCAACTATATTTATATAAAAAAGTGATTTAGTATTGAACAACAAAAAATAATGCCAATCTTACTATGGACACCATTAATGCCCAATCTGCTCTTAGCAACCAACAGTGAATTCTTCATATGACACCATTCTCTGAAGCAATCAGTCAGCTACATGGTGGCAGGTTGATTATATTGGACAGCTTCTGTCATGGATGGGCAGTGGTTTGTTCTTGCTGGAATAGACACTCTAGATATGGAATTTTCTTCTATGCATGCATTGTTTCTGCCGAAACTACCATCTATGGACTTACAGTAGGCCTTATCTACAGTCATTATATAGCACATAGCATTGCTTCTGCTCAAATAAATCAATTTACAGCAAAAGAAGTGTGGCAATGGGCTCATACTCATACTTCACTGGTTTTATCATGTTCCCCACCATCTTGAAACAGCTGGTGTGATCAAATGGTGATATGGCCTTTGAAGACTCAGTATCTGTGCCATCTAGGTGGCAGTACATCACAGCATTGGATAAAGCTTCTCCAGAAGGGTGTATATGCTTTGAATAAGCATTCAATATATGGTGCTATTTCTCCCATAGCCAGGATTCACAGATCCAGGTATCAAGCAATGAAAATGGGAGTGGCACTACTCACTAATACCCCTAGTGACCCACTAGCAAAAACTTTGCTTCCCGGTCCTGCAACCTTATGCTTTTCTGGCGTAGAGGTATTTGTTCCAGAGGGAGGAATACTTATACCAGGAGAAACAGTAATGATTTCATTACACTGGAAGTTAAGAATGTCACCTGACCACACTGGGATACTTATGCCTCTGAATCAAAGGGCAAAAAAAGGAATAATGGTGTCAGCTAGGGTGATTGATCCAGTCTACTAAGGGTAAATTGTACTACTATTCCATAATAGGGGCAAAGGAAAGCATATCTGGATTACAGGAGATCACACAGGGTGTATCTTAATATTACCATGTCCTGTGATTAAGGTTAGTGGAAAACTACAGCTCAATCCAGGCGGGACTAACAATAGCCCAGACCCTTAAGGAATAAGGATTTGGGTCACCCCACCAGGTGAAAAATCAGGACCAGCTGAGATCATTGCTGAAGGCAAAAGCAATACCAAAGGGATAGTAGAATAAGGTAGTTAACAAATACAAGCTACAACCATGTTACAAGTTACAGGATCTAGGACTATGTCATGAGGAAGGTGAATTTTCTCTTTATATTATGAAAAATATTATGAATACATTTTTGTGTGTATATACATATATTGAGCAAATACCTTTGTTTTATTTCCTCTCTTGTTCCCTTATCATGTAATGTAAGATATATTTATTTTCTATCAGTGTTTAATATTGTTAATTTTACATCATAGTATTTATTTAAACAAGGTATCAGGATAAGCATAAAGACCACTCAAGAACTTTACCCCCTCTTCTGGGGAAGAGATTAGTGAATTTTTGGTTGTGAGGATAGTTGTATCATGTTAGGTGGAATTATATCCTTGTTATTGTATTTATCTGGAGATTAAGTAAGGTTTAAAGAGATGTGTATGGATGTCAAGTTGACAATGGATGGACTTGTGATGGTTGTGATGGTTAACTTTATGTGTTAACCTGACTGAGGTAAGGGATGATTGGATAACTGGTAAATATAATACTATTTCTGGGTGAGTCTATGAAGATGTTTATGGAAGATATTAGTATTTGATTCAGTTGACTGAGTAAAGATGATCACCTTCACCAATGAAGGTAGGCATCATCCTATCCACTGAGGGCCTGCATAGAACAAAAAGGCAGAGGAGTGTCAAATTTGCATTCTTTGCTTGAACTAGGACACCCATTTTCTTTTGTCCTTGGACATCAGATTTACTAGTCCTCAATCCTACAGATTCAGACAGGGACTTACACTATTGGCTCCCCTGGTTCTCAGGCCTTGAGATTCAGACTGAAGTACATCAATGGCTTTCCTGGTTCTCCAGCTTACAGATGGCAGATTGTGGGACTTCTTGGCCTCTTTAATCCCTCACGTTTTGTTTTTCTAAGAATGTCTTAATTTTTCCCTCATTTTTAAAAAAATAATTAATTAATTAATTTATGTTTTGCTGTGTTGGGTCTTCGTATCTGTGCGAGGGCTTTCTCTAGTTGCGGCGAGCGGGGACCACTCTTCATTGCGGTGCACGGGCCTCTCACTGTCGAGGTCTCTCTTGTTGCGGAGCACAGGCTACAGACGCGCAGGCTCAGTAGTTGTGACTCACAGGCCCAGTTGCGCCAAGGCATGTGGAATCTTCCCAGACCAGGGCTCGAACCCGTGTCCCCTGCATTAGCAGGCAGATTCTCAACCACTGCACCACCAGGGAAGCCCCTCCCTCATTTTTAAAGGCCAATTTTGCCAGATGTAGAGATCTTGGCTGATAGTTTTTTTTCAGTACTTTAAATATAATTCCATCTCCACTTGATCTCCAAGATATTGAATGAGAAATTGGCTGATAATCCTATAGAGTGTCCATTATATGTAAAGGGTCACTTCTCCTGTCCTTCTCTGTCTTTGGTATTCAACAGTTGATTATAATGTGTCTCATTCTTATCATTTTGGAATATTTGGAGTTTGTTAAACTTTGAACTTTGTAGATTCATGTCCTTCAATCAAAGTTAGGAAGTTTGGCACCATAATTTCTCCAAATTACCTCCCTGTTTCTTCTTTCTCTTTTCCTTATGGGAATCCAATAATGTATATATTGGTCCACTTGGAGGTATACCACAAGTCCCTTAGGTTCTGTTTACTTTTTCTCCATCTTTTTTTCTTCCTGCTCCATAGACTCAACAGTTTTCATTTTCCTACTTTCAAGTCTTCTGATTCTTTTTGCTGCCTGCTCAAAATTGCAGTTGAGCTCCTCTAGTGAATTTTGTATTTTAGTTATTGTAATTTTCATCTCCAGAATTTCTGTTTGGTTCCTTTTATATAGTTTCAACATGTTTGTTGATATTCTCATTTTGTTCATATGTCATTTTTCTGATTTCCTTTAGTTCTTTGTAGGTGTTCTTTTTAGCTCTTTGTACATAATTAATATAGTTGTATCAAAGTTATTGTCTAGTGTGTCTGATGTCCAGTCTTCTTCAGGGATATTAGCATGTTTATTTTGTTGTTTTGAACGAGCCATGTTTTCCTGTGTCTTCATATGCCTTGAGACTTCATATAGAAAATTTGGTATTTGACTATTATAATGTTGCAACTATGAAAATCAGATTTTCCTCCTTCCCCAGTGCTTGTTACAGACTGTAGTAGTCTGTTTTTTTAGACCTTTCCAAACTATTTTTACATAGAATATTTTGTGTCATGTGTTATTAGTGATGACTCTTTTCCTTCATGTTCAGTTAATGATTGACAGAAATTTCCTTGGATGCAAGGAAATGAAACAAACCAAAACACAAAAAATATAAAAGAGAGAAGCAAAAAAAAAAAAAAAAATCACCTCTCCAAGTTGTTCTGCTTTTATCAGTGCTGGGTCACTTCACACTTAGCTAGGCTTTTCTGACCATAAGTATCAGCCCAATCTGACAGATTAGCTTCTAAAGTCTTGTCTGAACATGTATCTTGCCTGGGCATGTTCATGGCTTTCTAAATTTCTCAGTTTGCATGGCTGCTTTGAACATTGTAATTTATCAAAGAGTCCCAGCTCAGATTCTCCTCTTTCTTAGATAGTTTATTGTATGTCCTGAGACACCCTTAATCTTTTGCCCCAAATTTCTTGGGTCTTTAGACCATCCTGAAACTTTCAAAAGTGTCCATTGCATTTTCTGAATGAGATCTACATTAGGCAAAACAGAGATGTGAATTTTTCGTCAGTAGTTAGGTAGACGCCAGACAGATTAGAAGAACTCTACACAATAATTTGCAAATAAGTTCTGCTCAGCTTCCTCTAGTTTGAGAGAAGTAATTAGCAACCAGGCTGCTTCACTTGAAGACAAAGACAGCTACCACAGCAAGAAGGGTGTAAAGCAGGAATGAGTAAAAACACCACAATACTTTCCAAAATGATTGATAGCTTTTTTTAAATTGGGTGTTTGATTTGTTGCTGTAAGGCTTTGAATGTTTTTCAGAGCACTGATAAACTAGCTCAGTTTCTACTTGTTGTTGTTTTTTAATTATTTTAAAAAATGTTTCTGTGAGGAAATAAGAGCTTGGAGGCTTTTAGTTTGCCATTTTGCTGACATTACTCCCAGTGACACATATTGAAACAATATATTATTGTCATCATCAATGTCCAAATAATTTTGATGAGAAAAAAAGAATAAATGTAATATTAAATAAATAAAATATTTCTGTGCTTGAAAAGGGGAAAATATCCATGAAATGCATAAGAAAGGCTTTTCAACAACCCACGTAATAAAGATTCAATGGCTTTTCATTGAAAATGAACTGAGTGTGATAAAAATATGACATGACAGCCAAAAAATATTAACGTGATATTATGACTTTAACTTGAGTACAATACTTGCAATAATGGATGAGATATTCTTTCTTGATTTACATTCTGGAGTCAATATCTGGAATATTGGTTTCCTCATAAGGCATCACTTTTTTTTCAAACATTAAACAAATTAAAATATAGTGAGGATAGTGATGAAATTAGACACATTGTCATATGATAAATATTTGAAATACTTCTGTTCATTTATCCAGAATAAGAAGTTTCCTGCAGGACATAAGAGCTCTCTCCAAATATGTGAAAAGTTATCACATATAAAATATATTGGACTTGTTTGGTTTGCCCAAGTAATAATGTCACTTTCACAATGTCTGAGAGGATTATTTAACTAGGATCCATAGTGATATGTAAAAGGAGACAGATATAATGACAACATAAGAAAGAAAATTTTAATGCTAAGAAATGTCCAATTGACAACTTTTAGCATCACATGACTTTCTATTCTGTTTCATTGATCTACAATTCTGTTTTTGTGCAAGTATCATACTGTTTTGATAGCTGTAGCTTTGTAGTATAGTCTGAAGTCAGAGAGACTGATTCCTCCAGCTCCGTTTTTCTTTCTCAAGATTACTGTGAGTTTTGGGATCTTTTGTGCCTCCATACAAATTTTAAGATTGTTTTGTCCTAGTTCTGTGAAAAAAATGCCATTGGTAATTTGATAGGGATTGCATTGAATCTATAGATTGCTTTGGGTAGTATAGTCATTTTCATGATATTGATTCCTCCAATCCAAGAACATGTATATCTCTCCATCTGTTTGTGTCATCTTTGATTTCTTTCATCAGTGTTTTATAGTTTTTGGAGTACAGGTCTTTTGCCTCCTTAGGTAGGTTTATTCCTAAGTATTTTATAATATTTAATGCAATGGTAAATGGGTTTCCTTAATTTCCCTTTTTGATCTTTCATTATTAGTGTATAGAAGTTCAACAGATTTCTGTGTATTAATTTTGTATCCTGCAATTTTACTGAATTCATTGGTGAGCTCTAGTAGTTTTCTGGTAGCGTCTTTAGGATTTTCTATGTGCAGTATCATGTCATGGGCAAACAGCAACAGTTTTACTTCTTCTTTTCCAATTTAGATTCCTTTTATTTCTTTTTCTCCTCTGATTGCCATGGCTAGGACTTTCAAAACTATCAGTACATTGAATAAAATTGGTGAGAGTGGACATTCTTGTCTTATTCCTGATCTTAGAGGATAGAAAGCCCAGAAATGACCCATGCATCTATGGTCAATTAATCTATGACAAAGGAGGCAAGACTATACAATGGAGGAACGATAGTTTCTTCAATAAGTGGTGCTGGGAACACTTGACAGCTACATGTAAAAAAAAATGAAATTAGAACATTCTTTAGCACCATACACAAAAATAATCTCAAAAATGGATTAAAGACCTAAATGTAAGTTCGGATACTATAAAATTCTTAGAGGAAAACATAGGCAGAACACTCTTTGACATAAATTGCAGCAATTTCTTTTTGTTCTGTCTCCTAGAGTAATGGAAATGAAAACAAAAATAAATAAATGGGACCTAATTAAACTCAAAAGCTTTTGCACAGCAAAGGAAACCATAAACAAAACAAAAAGACAACCCACAGAATGGGAGAAAATATCTTCAGATGATGCGACTGACAAGGAATTAATCTCCAAAATTTACAAACAGCTTATGTGGCTCAATATTCAGAAAAAAAAACAAACAAATTAATAAGTGGGCAGAAAACCTAAATAGATATTTCTTCAAAGAGTACATACAGATGGCTAAAAAGCACATGAAAAGATACTTAACATCATTAATTTTATAGAAATGTGAATCAAAGCTACAATTAAATATCACCTCACACCATTCAGAATGGCCATCAGCAAAATGTCTACAAACAATAAATGCTGGAGAGGGTGTGGAGAAAAGGGAAACCACCTACACTGTTGGTGGGAATGTAAATTGGTGCAGCCACTATGGAGGTTCCTTAAGAAAATAAAAATAGAGCTACCATATGATCTAGCAATCCCACTCCTAAGCACATATCCAGAGAAATACTTGGTTCAAAAGGATACACTCACCCCAATGTTCATTGCAGCACTGTTTACAATAGCCAAGACATTGAAGCAACTTAAATGTCCAAGCAACTTAAATGCCCATCAACAGATGAATGGATAAAAAAGATATGGTACATATTTACAATGGAATACTATGCAGCCATTAAAAATGCAATAATGCCATTTGCAGCAACATGGATGGACATGGAGATTATCATACTAAGTGAAGTAAGTTAGACAGAGAAAGGCAAATATCATATGATATTGCTTATATGTGGAATCTAAAAATAAATGACATAAGTGAACTTATTTATAAAACAGAAACAGATTCACAGACTTAGAGAATGAACTTATTATTATCAGGTGGGGAGGGTGGAGGGGAGGAATAGATTGGGAGTTTGGGATTGACATGTACACATTGCTGTATTTAAAACAAATAACCAACCAGGACTTACTGTATAGCACAGGGACCTCTGCTCAGTACTCTGTAATAACCTAAATGGGAAAAGAATTTGAAAAAGAATAGATACATGTATATGTATAACTGAATCACTCTGCTGTGAAGCTGAAACTAACACAACATTGTTAATCAGCTATAATCCAATATAAAATAATTTTTAAAACTCACATGAGAGTTTACCCATGGGGATGTAAAATTGTATGTACTTCAAAACATTAGTCACTCACTTGGAATTTAAAATTTATTTTTAATTTTTTACATGTTGTAGACAAAGATAAAAAATCAAAGTGAGATTTAGAGTGAAAAATAAAGAGAGTAGCTGTCAAATGATCTATAAAGTTGTATCTATCCAGCACAGGTAAATTGTTACATTACCTATGGACTGGGGAAGAGTTTACTTTTTAAAAATATTTCCTTTTTTATTAAAGTATAATTGATTTACAATATTATATTAGTTTCAGTTGTACAACATAAGAATTTATTATATTTACAGATTATACACTATTAAAAAGTATAACAATATAATGGTTACAATTTCCTGTGGTATACTATATATCCTTGTTCCTTATCTATTTTTTCATAGTAGTTGGTATCTCTTAAACTCATACCCCTAATTTGTCCCTCCCTGCTTCCATCTCCACTTTTGTATGCAATATTTTTTTCTATCTCTGTGTGTCAGTTAATATTTTGAAAATACACTCATTTGCATTATTTTTTAGATTCCACGTCTAAGTGATGGTATTTGTCTTTCTTTGTCTGACTTATTTTACCAAGCATAATATTCTGTAGATTCATCCACATTGCAGGAAATGGCAGAATTTCATTCTTTTTTGTGACTGAGTTATATATATATATATATATATATATATATATATATATATATATATTTATTTATTTATTTTTTATATATATTTATATATATATTTATATATATATTGCATCTTCCTTCTTTATACATCCATTTGTTGATGCATATTTGGTTTGCTTCCATATATTAGCTATTGTAACCAGTGTTGCTATGAACATTGGGGTGCATGTATCTTTTCCCATTAGTGTTTTCCTATTTTCCCAGATGTATACAACAGGAGTAGAATTGCTAGATCATATGGTAGTTTTATTTTAAGTTTTTGAGGAAGTTTCACACAGTTTTCCATAGTGACTGCAACAAATTATATTTGCATTCCCACCAACAGTGTACTAGGGAAGTTTTTTCTCCCCATCTGCTCCAACATTGTCATTTGTAGACAGTTTCATGATAGCCATTCTGACAGATGTGAGGTGATACCTTATTGTTGTTTTGATTTGCATTTCTATAATAACTAGTGATGTTGAGCATCTTTTCATTTGCCTTTCAGCCATCTGCATGTCTTTTCTGGGAAGACTGTCTATTCATAACTTCTGCATATTTTTAAATTGGCTTCTTTTTATTTTTATGTTGAGTTTGATGAGCAGTATATTTTGTGGATATTAACCCCTGTTGGTCCTATCACTTGCAAATATTTTCTCCCATTCTCTAGGCTCTTGTTTCATTCTGTCAGTAGTTTCCTTTGCTGTGCAAAAGCTTTTGAATTGACCTAGTTCCCATTTGTTTATTTTTGCTTTTATTTCTTTGCCTTAGTATACAGAGCCAAAAAAAATTTTGCTGTGATTTATGTCAAAGAGAGTTCCGCCTATGTTTTTTTCTAGGAGTTTCATGGTTTCAGGTTTTACATTTAGGTCTTTAATCCATTTTGAGTTTATTTTTGTATATGAGGTGAGGTAATAATCTAACTTCATTGCTTTACATGTAGTTGTCCAATTTGCCCAGCACCACTTGTTAAAGAGACTGTCTTTTACCCATTTCATATTCTTGCCTCCTTTGTAGTAAATTAATTGACTATAAGTATGTGGGTTTTATTCTAGGTTCTCTATTGTGTTCCATTGATCTATGTGTCTGTTTGTTTGTTTTTGTGTGTGTGTGTGCAAGTGCCATGCTGCTTTGATTACCATAGATTTATGGTATAGTCTGAAGTTTAACGAGGGTAATACCTCTAGCTGTGTTCTTTTTTTCTCAGAAATTCTTTGGCATTTTGGTGTCTTCTGTGGTTCCATATTAATTTTAGGATGATTTGTTGTAGTTCTGTGAAAAATGTCATGGGTATTTGATAGGGATTACATTATATCTTTATTTGCTTTGAGTAGTATGGACATTTTAACAGTATTAACTCTTCCAATCCAAGAACGCATTATACCTTTCCATTTCTTTGTATCATTTTCAATTTCCTTCTTCAATGATTTTTTTTTTTTTTTTTTTTTTTTTTTTAGTTTTCAGTGTATAGGCCTTTCATCTCCTTGGATAACTTTATCCCTAGGTATTTTATTCCTTTTGATCTGATTTTAAATTACATTTAAAGAAAATTATTTCCCCTTACTGATAGTTCATTATTAGTGAATAAAAATGCATTTCTATATATTAATCTCATATCTTGCAACTTTGCTTAATTCATTTATTAGTTCTAATAATTTTGGGGTGGAGACTTTAGGTTTTTCTATATAAAATATCTTATCTACAAATAGTGGTAATTTTACCTCTTCCCTTCCAGTTTGGATGCTTTTTATTTCTTTTGATTTTCTGCTGTGGCTAAGACCTCCAATTTTATGTGAAATAAAAGTGGCCTGAGTGGGCATCCTTGTCTTATTCCTGAATTTAGAGGAAAGGCTTTAAGCTTTTCACCATTGAGTATGATGTTGGCTGTGTGTTTGTCATAAATTGCCTTTATTATATTTAGATATACTCCCTCTATAACCATTCATATGAGAGTTCTTATCATTAATTGATATTTAAATTTGCCAAATCCTTTCTTTGCATCTATTGAGAAAATCATGTGATTTTTATCCTTCCTTTTGTTAATTTGGTGTTTCACATTGATTGATTTTGTAATGTGGAACCATTCTTTTGACCCTGGAATATATCCATCTTGACCATGTTGTATGATCCTTTTTATATATTCTTGGATTCAGTTTGCTAACATTATTTTTTAATTTCTGCATTTATATTCATCAATGATATTGGTCTGTAATTTTCCTTTCTTAAAGTGTTTTTATCTGATTTTGATATCAGTGTAATGGTGGTCTCATAGAATGAATTTGGGATTGTTCAATTCTCAATTTTTTGGGAATAGTTTGAGATGGATTGGTATTAGTTCTTTATGTGTTTGGTAGAATTTCCCTGTGAAGCTGTTCAGTCCTGGACTTTGGTTTGCTTGTTTTGGTTGTTGTTGTTCTTGTTGTTCCTGTTGTTACAAATTCAGTGTCACTACTAGTGTTTGGTCTGTTCAAATTGTCTATTTCTTCTTGATTCAGTCTTGGCAAGTTGTATATTTCTAGAAATGTGTCCATTTCTTTTAAGTTGTCCAATTTGTTGACATATTACTGTTTGTAGTAGTCTTACGAATTTTTGTGTATTTTTGGTATTGGTTTTTATTTCTCCTCTTTCATTTCTTATTTTGTTTATTTGGGTCTTCTCTCTTTCATTTTTGGTGAGCTTGGCTAAATGTTTATCAGTTTTGTTTATCTTTACAAAAAAACTCAGTTCTTGATTTCATTGATCTTTTCTATTTATTTCTAATCTCTATTTTACTGTTTCCTCTCTGATCCTTGTTATTTCCATCCTTATGCTGACTTTGGGCTTTGGTTTATCCTCCTCATCTAATTCTTTTAGGTGGTAGGTTAGGTTGTGTACTTGAGATTTTTCTTGTTTCTTGAAGAAGGCCTGTATCACTATAAACTTTCCTTGTAGACTGCTTTTGCTGTGTCATATAGATTTTGGAGTGTTGTTTTTTCATTTTCAATTGTCTCAAGGTATTTTTTACTTACCTCTTTGATTTCCTCATTGACTCATTGGTTTTTTAGTAGCATATTGTTTAGTCTCCACATGTTTATTCTTTTCCAATTTTTCTTTCTGTAGTTGGTTTCTAGTTTCATATCATTGTGGACAGAAAAAAATACTTAATATAATTTCTATCCTATTAAATTTGTTGAGGCTTCTTTTGTGGACTAGCATGTGATCTATCCTAGAAAATGTTCCATGTGTACTCAGCTGTGTGTTCAGCTGTTTGGATATAATGTGCAATAGATATATATTAAGTTTGACTGGTCTATTGTGTCAATTATGACCACTGTTGCCTTATTGATTTTCTGTCTGGATGATCTGTCAGTTAGATTTTCTATTATTTATACCTTCAGACTTAATTCATGTGTCACTTCAGCAACAAACACTGATAATAACGACATTTCCCATTTACTGAGTTCTTAGTTGTACAGGCACAGAATTAAGTGTTTTAGATATACTATCATAACATTTAATCCTCATAACAATCCTCTAAAACAGGTACTAGTATAAAACCTAGTTTGACGGATTAGGAATTTGTTTCTTCAAGAGGTTAAATAACTTGTCCAGAGGTCACATATGTAGTAAGTGGAAGAGTGGAAATGTGAACCAATGTGTATTTCACACCAAAGATGAAGTTGTAATCATTATATGTTATGTCCATTTTAACCACAAAGTATACTACCACTGAGAAAATTTTTTCTTTACATCCTTAATAGATTTCTAACCATGGTAAAATTTACATTAGTCAGACAAATTCTGTTATAAGATCCCATCTTTCTTTTAGCTCTATTTTATTGGAAATATGAATAGGGAATTCAGATATATCAGTCTTTTCTCCTAATGATTTTTTGTTTATGTAAACTTCTATTAATTAAGCTTTATAGAAGCTGTAAAAACAACCCACCAAGAAAAAATGCCTTTAGTTGTTAAGATAAGTAAGTAGTATTTCAATAAGAATACAGACATGTATAATCATATGGATTTTAGATAAGACTATGCATACAATATCATGCTTGTAGATGGTGGAGGCAAGTGTTTGCATCTAGCACTATACAATTATTGGGAAGCCCTTCAACATTAACTTTTACAGAATAGTTCTCCCATACACGTCAATGAACTACTCACCAATGAAATGTGATTTGAGCAGCACTGTGATACAGGGACTCAAATATTTCACCATACTTTCCTCTCTCTGTGATTGATTTTCCAACCAATAATGTTAGCCTTCTGAGGTGGAGCATGTTAAATGCTCCACTGAAAATTACAGCAGGGAAAATATACAGAAATCTGACTTATAACCTCATGTCTGCCATGAACTCATTATTTGCTTTGGAAATGGCATTTAGTTTCTAAACCTCCATTTGTTCTAAATAGGTGGGGAATTTGGACTAGGAAACCCCCAATGTTGTTTTAAATTACAACAGTATTCTTATGAAAAGTGAAAATGCTATAATGAAAAGATCACCAGTTAAATTATCTTTATTTATATTAGCTTATATTAATTGCCAAGTCACATGACTATTATGTAAATATATTTAATATGCACATAATATTTGTATTATATAGCTTAAAAATATTTTCACATAAATGAGCTTTTAAATTCGTGACATCAGCTCTGGAGAAAGAGTATATGAGTCTTTTTTTTTTTTTTACTAAATAACATTATCAACCCAATTTTACAGACAAGAAAATTAACTTGCTCAAGACTACTCTCCTAAAAAAAGCACATTTTTATGCTAGAGTCTAAATTCCATGCTCATTCCACAGTAATAGCTAACATTAAAAGGGTTATTAAATGCTGAACAACATTTTAAGTACTTTAAAAGAATGAGGTCATTTAATCTTCATAACAACCTCAAAGGTAAATATTGTTACTTCCATTCTACAGGTAAGAAACTAATAGATAAAGAAAATGTAATATATATATACACACATGCACACACAGTGGAATACTACTAAGCCTTAAAAAGAAGGAAACCCTGCCATTTGTGACAACTTGGATGAACATAAAGGGCATTATGCTAAGTGAAAAAGCTAGACAGAGAAAGACAAATGCTGTATGTTTTAACTTATATGTAGAATCTTAAAAATAATTTGAACTCATAGAAATAGAAAGTAGAGTGGTTGCCAGGGACTGGGGAGTGGGGAAAATGAAGAGATATTAGTCAAAGGGTACAAGCTTTCAGTAACAAGATAAAGGATTTCTGTGTATCTAATGTACAGCATGGTGATTCTAGTTAATAATACTATATCATATACTTGATTTTACTAATTGTATGAATGTTAAGTGCTCTCAACGCAAAACAAATTTATGTGAGGTGATGGATGTGTTAATTAACTGATTTTGGTAATCATTTTACAATATATACATATATCACTTGTAAACTTTAACTATATACAATTTCATTTGTCAGTTATAACTAAATAAAGCTGGAAAAAAGGGGGAAGGAAAAAAGTATATATTTTTATTAATTCAACAAATATGTTCAGGGTAACTACAATGTGTGAACTCTTGCTTTAGAAATAAAAGATACAGCTCTTTAAAAATAAACTTAGAGTCCTTCCTTTCATAAACCATTTATTTTTTTCAATAGTGCATATATTACACTAGCCAGTTGAATATACAAAAAATAGAGCTTTTGATCCTAATTTTTCTCATAATCACAAAGTCAAAGAGCCTCAAATCTCAAAGCCCAAGGGAAAAAAGATATGAAATCATAATACACATAAAATGTGTGCCAAACAAAACTTTGTTACTCATTCTTACAAACCTCTCTATAATTTTTAATTTATTCACTAATTCATTTAATTTATTCACAAATATTTAACAGTTGCCTACAATGTGTCAATCTTTGGGATAATTGCTGAGATATAATAGTGAACAAGGATGAGGTTGTCCCTGACATCACAGAGGTTACAGTATCATGGCAGAGACAGTTAACAAACATACAAAAATAAATTTTAAAATGTATTCAGTGGGATTAAGAAAACAAGCAAGGTGTAGTGGTGAAAATTAAAAGGAATGCTATTTTGACAAGTAATTAAGGTAGATATATATAACAGGGTTTAGTCAATAAATTGATTTTTGACAAGACCAAGAAGACAATTCAAATGAGGAATAAATGTTTTCCAAAAATGGCACTTGAACAACTGGATTTCCACATACAAAAAGATTAATTTGAAATCCTACCTTACACAAAACACAAACATTAACACAAGATGGATCAAAGACCTAAGTGTAAGAGCTAAAACTATACAACTCTTAGAAGAATACATATAGGTGTAAATCTTCATGACATTGGATGAGGCAATTATTTTTTTTAAGATAAAAAATCAAAAGCAAGAGGAGGAGCCTAAAGATGGCAGAAGAGTAAGACGTGGAGATCACCTTCCTCCCCACAAATACATCAGAAATACATCTACATGTGAAACAACCCCTACAGAACACCTACTGAATGCAGGCAGAAGACCTCCGACCTCCCAAAAGGCAAGAAACTCCCCACATACCTGAGTAGGGCAAAAGAAAAAAGAAAAAACAGAGACAAAAGAATAGGGATGGGACCTGCACCAGTGGGAGGGAGCTGTGAAGGACGAAAGGTTTCCACACACTAGGAAGCCCCTTCACAGGCAGAGACTGTGGGTGGCGTGGAGGGAAAGCTTCAGAGCCATGGAGGAGAGCACAGCAACAGGGGTGCAGAGGGCAAAATGGAGAGATTCCCGCACAGAGGATCAGTGCCGACCAACACTCACCAGCTCAAGAGGCTTGTCTGCTCACCCAATGGGGTGGGTTGGGGCTGGGACCTGAGGCTCGGGCTTTGGAGGTCCAATCCCAGGGAGAAGACTGGGGTTGGCTGCGTGAACACAGCCTGAAGGGGGCTACTGCGTCACAGCTAGTGAGGAGGCAGTCCAGGAAAAAGTCTGGAACTGCCGAAGAGGCAAGAGACTTTTTCTTCCCTCTTTTTTTCCACAGTGCACGAGGAGAGGGGACTAAGAGCACTGCCTACACGAGCTCCAGAGATGGGCGCAAGCCGCGGCTATCAGCGCGAACCCCAGAGATGGGCATGAACTGTTAAGGCTGCTGCTGCAGCTACCAAGAAGCCTGTGTGCAAGCACAGGTCACTATCCACACCTCCCCTCCCTGGAGCCTGTGCAGCCTCTCACTGCCAGGGTCCCATGATCCAGGGACAATTTCCCCGGGAGAACACACAGCATGCCTCAGGCTGTTGCAGCGTCACACTGGCCTCTGCGGCCACAGCCTCGCCCCGCATTCTATACACCTACCTCCCCCCAAACACCCCCCACCGGCCTAAGTGAGCCAGAGCCCACTAATGAGCTGCTACTTTAACCTCCTCCTGTTTGAGGGAAGAACAGACGCCCTCAGGCGACCTACACACAAAGGCAGGGCCAAGACCAAAGCTGAACTCCAGGAGCTGTGCGAACAAAGAAGAGAAAGGGAAATCTCTCCCAGCAGCCTCAGGAGCAGGGGATTAAATCTCCACAATCAACTTGATTTACCCTTCATCTGTGGAATACCTGAATAGACAATGATTCATCCCAAATTGAGGAGGTGGGCTTAGGGAGAAACCATATATTTTTTTCCCTTTTTCTCTTTTTGTGACTTTGTATGTGTAAGCTTCTGTGCCTGACTTTGTCTGTATAGCTTTCCTTTTACCATTTGTCTTGGGTTCAGTCTGTCCTTTTTTTTTTAGTATAGTTTTTAGCACTTGTTATCAATGGTGGATTTCTTTTTGCTTTGGGTGCTATCTCTTTTCTATCTTTGTTTTTAAATTAATTTTTAATTTTTTAATAATTAATTTTTATTTTAATAACCTTATTTTATTTTATTTCATTTTATTTTATTTATATATTTATTTATTTTTCTCTCCCTTTTATTCTGAGCCATGTGGATGACAGGGTCTTGGTGCTCTGGCCGGGTATCAAAGCTTTGCCTCTGAGGTGGGAGAGCCAAGTTGAGGGCATTAGTCCACCAGAGACCTCCCAGCTCCATGTAATATCAACGAAAATCTCGAGAGATGTCCATCTCAACACCAAGACCCAGCTCCAATCAATGACCAGCAAGCTACAGTCCTAGACACCTGATACCAAACAACTAGCAAGACAGGAACACAACCCAATCCATTAGCAGAGAGGCTGCCTAAAATAATAATAAGGCCACAGACACCCCAAAACACAACAGGAGATGTGGACCTTCCCAACAGAAAGCCAAGATCCAGCCTCATCCATCAGAACACAGGCACTAGTCCCCTCCACCAGGAAGCCTACATAACCCACTGAACCAACCTTAGCCACTGGGGGCAGACACCAAAAACAGTGGGAACTATGAATCTGCAGCTTACAAAAAGGAGACCACAAACAAAGTAAGATAAGCAAAATGAGAAGACAGAGAAACACAACAGATGAAAGAGCAAGGTAAAAACCCACCAGACGTAACAAATGAAGAGGAAATACACAGTCAACTGGAAAATGTATTCAGAATAATAATAGTAAACATGATCCAAAATCTTGGTAACAGAATGGAGAAAATACAAGCAACGTTTAACGAGGACCTAGAAGAACTAAAGAGCAAACAAACAATGATGAACAACAAAATAAATGCAACTAAAAATTCTCTAGGAGGAATCAACAGCACAATACGTGAGGCAGAAGAACGGATAAGTGACATGGAAGATAAAAAAGTGGATATAACTACTGGAGAGCAGAATAAAGAAAAAAGAATGAAAAGAATTGAGGACAGTCTCAGACACATCTGTGACAACATTAAATGCACCAACATTCGAATTAAAAGGGTGCCAGAAGAAGAAGAGAAAAAGAAAGGGACTCAGGAAATATTTGAAGAGATTATAGTTGAAAACTTCCCTAATATGGGAAAGGAAATAGTTAATCAAGTCCTGGAAGCACAGAGAGTGCCATACAGGATAAATCCAAGGAGAAACATGCCAAGACACATATTAATCAAACTATCAAAAATTAAATACAAAGAAAAATATTAAAAGCAGCAAGGGAAAAAACCTAATAGCATACAAGGGAATCCCCATAAGGTTAACAGCTGAACTTTCAGCAGAAACTCTGCAAGCCAGAAGGGAGTGGCAGGACATATTTAAAGTGATGAAAGGGAAAACCCTACAATTAAGATTACTCTACCCAGCAAGGATCTCATTCACATTTGACGGAGAAATTAAAACCTTTACAGACAACCAAAAGCTAAGAGAATTCAGCACCACGAAACCAGCTTTAAAACAAATGCTAAAGGAACTTCTCTAGGCAGGAAACACAGGAGAAGGAAAGACCTAAAATAACAACCCAAAAACAATTAAGAAAATGGTAACAGGAACATACATATCAATAATTACCTTAAATAAAAATGGATTAAATGCTCCAAGCAAAAGACATAGACTGGCTGAATGGTCACATAAACAAGACCCATATATATGCTGTCTACAAGAGACCCACTTCAGACCTAAGGATACATACATACTGAAAGTGAGGGGATGGAAAAATATATTCCATGCAAATGGAAATCAAAAGAAAGCTGGAGTAGCAATTATCATATTAGTCAAAATAGACTTTAAAACAAAGATTATTACAAGAAACAATGAAGGACACTACATAATGATCAAGGTATTAATCCAAGAAAAACATATAACAATTGTAAATATTTATGCACTGACCATAGGAGCACCTCAATACATAATGCAAATACTAACAGCCATAAAAGGGGAAATCAACAAAACAAAATCAGAGTAGGTGACTTTAACACCCCACTTTCACCAAAGTACAGATCATCCAAAATGAAAATAAATAAGGAAACACAAGCTTTAAATGATACATTAAACAAGATGGACTTAATTGATATTCATGGGACATTCCACCCAAAAACAACAGAATACACTTTTTTCTCAAGTGCTTATGGCACATTCTCCAGAATAGATCATATCTTGGGTCACAAATCAAGCCTTGGTAAACTTAAAAAAATTGAAATCGTATAAGTATCTTTTCTGACTACAATGCTATAAGATTAGATATAAATTGCAGGAAAATATCTGTAAAAAATAAAACAAATGGAGGTTAAACAACACACTACTTAATAACCAAGAGATCACTGAAGAAATCAGAGAGGAAATCAAAAAATACCTAGAAACAAATGACAATGTAAACACGATGACCCAAAACCTATGGGATGCAGCAAAAGCAGTTCTATGAGGGAAGTTTATAGCAATGCAATCCTACCTTAAGAAACAAGAAAAATCTCAAATAAACAACCTAACCTTACACCTGAAGCAATTAGAGAAAGAAGAACAAAATCCCCAAAGTTAGCAGAAGGAAAGAAATCATAAAGATCAGATCAGAAATAAATAAAAAAAGATATGAAGGAAACAATAGCAATGATCAATACAACTAAAAGCTGGATCTTTGAGAAGATAAACAAAATTGATAAACCATTAGACAGATTCATCAAGCAAAAAAGGGAGAAGACTCAAATCAATAGAATTAGAAGTGAAGAAGGAGAAGTAACAACTGGCACTGCAGAAATACAAAGGATCATGAGAGATTAATACAAGAAAATATATGCCAATAAAATGGGCAACCTGGAAGAAATGGACAAATCCTTAGAAAATCACAACCTTCTGAGACTGAACCAAGAAGAAATAGAAAATATGAACAGACCAATCACAAACACTGAAATTGAAACTGTGATTAAAAATCTTCCAAGAAACAAAAGACCAGGACCAGATGGCTTTACAAGTGAATTCTATCAAACATTTAGAGAAGAGCTAGCACCTATCCTCAAACTCTTCCAAAATATAGCAGGTGGTGGAACACTCCCCAGTTCATTCTACAAGGCCACAATCACCCTGATACCAAAACCAGAGAAAGATGTCACAGAAAAAAGAAAACTACAGGCCAATATCACTGATGAACATAGATGCAAAATTCGCCATCAAAATACAAGCAAACAGAATCCAACAGCACAATTAAAAGGATCATACACCATGATCAAGTGGAGTTTATCCCAGGAATGCAAGGATACTTCAATATACGCAGATCAATCAATGCGATACACCATATTAAAAAATAGAAGGAGAAAAACCTTATGATCATCTCAATTGATGCAGAAAAAGCTTTCAACAAAATTCATCACCCATTTATGATAAAAACCCTCCAGAAAGTAGGCATAGATGGAAATTACGTCAACATAATAAAGGCCATATATGAGAAACCCACAGCCAACATCATCCTCAATGGTGAAAAACTGAAAACATTTCCACTAAGATCAGGAACAAGACAAGGTTGCCTGCTCTCACCACTATTATTCAACAATGTTTTGGAAGTTTTTGCCACAGCAATCAGAGAAGAAAAAGAAATAAAAGGAATCTAAAGTAGAAAAGAAGAAGTTAAGCTGTCACTGTTTGCAGATGACATGATACTACACATAGAGAATCCTAAATATGGTACCAGAAAACTACTAGAGCTAATCAATGAATTTGGTAAAGTAAGAGGATACAAAATTAATGCACAGAACTCTCTTGCATGCCTATACACTAATGATGAAATATCTGAAAGTGAAATTAAGAAAACACTCCCATTTACCATTGCAACACAAAGAATAAAATATCTAGGAATAAACCTACATAAGGAGAAAAAAGACCTGTATGCAGAAAACTATAAGACACCGATGAAGGGAATTAAAAATTATACATATAGATGAAGAGATATACCATGTTCTTGGATTGGAAGAATCAACATTGTTGAAATGACTCTATTACTCAAAGTGATCTGCAGATTCAATGCAATCCCTATCAAACTACCACTAGCATTTTTCACAGAACTAGAACAAAAACTTTCACAATTTGTATGGAAACACAAAAGAACCCAAATAACAAAAGCAATGTTGAGAAAGAAATGTGGAGCTGGAGGAATTGGGCTCTGTGACTTCAGACTATACTACAAAGCTACAGTAATCAAGACAGTATGGTACTGGCACAAAAACAGAAATACACATCAATGAAACAGGATAGAAAGCCCAGAGATAAACCCATGCACATATGGTCACCTTATCTTTGATAAAGGAGGCAATAATGTAAAATGGAGAAAAGACAGCCTCTTCAATAATTGGTGCTGTTAAACTGGACAGCTACATGTAAAAAATGAAATTAGAGTACTCCCTAACACCATACACAAAAAGAAACTCAAAATGGATTAAAGACCTAAACGTAAGGACAGATGCTATCAAACTTTTAGAAGATAACATAGGCAGAACACTCTATGACATAAATCACAGCAAGATCCTTTTTGACCCACCTCCTAGAGAAATGGAAATAAAAACAAAAATAAACAAATGGGACCTAATGAAACTTAAAAGCTTTTGCACAGCAAAGGAAACCATAAACAAGAAGAAAAGACCACCCTCAGAATGGGAGAAAATATTTGCAATCGAAGCAACTGATAAAGGATTAATCTCCAAAATATACAAGCAGCTCATGCCGCTCAATATCAAAAAAACAAAAAACCCAAACCAAAGACACGCAGAAGACCTAAATAGACATTTCTCCAAAGAAGATATAAAGATTGCCAACAAACAAATGAAAGAATGCTTAACAACATTAATGATTAGAGAAATGCAAATCAAAATTACAATGAGATATCATCTCACACAAGTCACAATGCCCATCATCAAAAATCTAGAAAAAATTAAGGCTGGAGAGGGTGTGGAGAAAAGTTAATCCTCTTGCACTTTTGGTGGGAATGTAAATTGATACAGCCACTATGGAGAACAGTATGGAGGTTCCTTCAAAAACTTAAACATAGAACTACCATACGACCCAGCAATCCCACTACTGGGCATATACTCTGAGAAAACCAAAATTCAAAAAGAGTCATGTACCAAAATGTTCATTGCAGCTCTATTTACAATAGCCAGGACATGGAAGCAACCTCAGTGTCCATCAACAGATGTTTGGATAAAGAAGATGTGGCACATATATACAATGGAATATTACTCAGCCATCAAAAAGAATGAAACTGAGTTACTTGTAGTGAGGTGGATGGACCTAAAGACTGTCATGCAGAGTGAAGTAAGTCAGAAAGAGAAAAACAAATACCGTATGCTAACACATATATATTGAATCTAAAAAAAAAAAAAAAAAGAAAATGGTCAGAAGAACGTAGGGGCAAGACAGGAATAAAGATGCAGACCTATTAGAGAATGGACTTGAGGATACGGGGAGGGGGAAGGCTAAGCTGGGATAAGGTGAGAGAGTGGCATGGACATATATACACTACCAAACATAAAAGAGATAGCTAGTGGGAAGCAGCCGCATAGCACAGGGAGATGAGCTAGGTGGTTTGTGACCACCTAGAGGGGTGGGATAGGGAGGGTGGGAGGGAGGGAGATGCAAGAGGTAAGAGATATGGGGACATATGTATATGTATAACTGATTCACTTTGTTATAAAGTAGAAACTGACGCACCATTGTAAAGCAATTATACTCAAATAAAGATGTTTAAAAATAAATATATAAAATAAACAAATAAATAAATAACAACAACAGCAAAGTCAGAAATAGAAATTAAATGCCGTATGCTAACACATATATATGGAATCCAAAAAAAAAAAATTTTTCATGAAGAATCTAGGAGCAAGACGGGAATAAAGATGCAGACCTACCAGAGAATAGACTTGAGGACACAGGGAGCGTGAATGGTAAGCTGGGACAAAGTGAGAGAGTGGCATGGACATATATACACTACCAAATGTAAAATAGATAGCTAGTGGGAAGCAGCCGCATAGCACAGGGAGATTAGCTCCATGCTTTGTTACCACCTAGAGGGGTGGGTGGGAGGGAGAGAAACGCAAGAGGGAAGAGATATGGGGATATATGTATATGTATAGCTGATTCACTTTGTTATAAGGCAGAAACTAACACACCATTGTAAAGCAATTATACTCCAATAAAGATGTTAAAAAAAAAGAAAAAAAAGAGGATAACATAAAAAAAAGCAAAAGCAAAAGTAACAAAGAAAGATAAATAGAATTTCATCAAAATTTAAAATTTTGTACTCCAAATCATACCATGAGTTTAAATGACAGCCAATCTCATGGGAGAAAATATTTGCAAATCAAATATCTGATTAGATAATTGTATATAGAATAGATAAAGAACACTTACAGTTCAATAATAAATGGTTGATAAGCAATTAAATGACAATTTAAATTGGGGAAATAATTTGAACAGATGTTTTTTCAGTGAAGGTATACAAATTGTCAATAAGCACCTGAAGAGATACTCATCATCATTAATGATTAGGGAAATGCAAATCTAATCTACAGTGAGAAACTATGCACATGCCCTAGAATGACCAACATCAAAAATACAGGCAGCAACAAGTGTTAGATTAGATGTGGAGAATTGGAACATTTATGCATTGCTTATAGGAATGTGAAATGTAAAGTCACTTTGAAAAACAGTCTGGCAGTTCCTCACAATTTAAACATAGAGCTATCATGTAGCCAATTAATTGTACTTCTAGATATATACCAAAATAATTGGAAACATGTCTACAGAAAAACTTTCACATGAATGCTCATAGGAGCATTATTCTAAGGGTCACAACTTGGAAAGTATCCAATGTCCATCACCTGACCAATGGATAAACAAAATGTGATTAATCCATGTTATGGAACATTATTAATCCTTAAAAAGAATGAAATACTGATACATGCTGCAACATGGATGAACATTGAAAATATTGTGATAAGTGAAAGAAGCTAGAAAAATAGGGCATTTCATGATGATAGTTATATAAAATATCCAGAAAAGTAAAATCTATAAGCATAAATTATTTTAGTGGTTTTCAATTATTAGCTGAGAATAAGAGGAAATGGAAAATAATTGCTAATAGATACAGGGTTTTGTGGGGGATGATGAAAACATTCTGAAATAGATAGTGGTGATGGTGGAACAATTTAGAATCTTCTAAAAACCACAGAATTTTACACTTTACAAGTGTTAATTTTATGGCATATGAATTACACCTAAATAAATCTGGTATTTAAATAATATCAAAAGAGAGAGAGAGAATATTACCATAGCTGTGACCCACAGATCATATAACACACTTGCAACAACCACTGCTACTACTGCCAATGTTGTTTTTTGACACCCATGAAATTGGTGATTAGCCACTGAAAATCTGAGTCCAACAACTGGAATTGCTTCTCAGTCTTTACACATCCATGATTTTGTTTGCCAGCATATATATGGTAATAGGAAGAAGCATCTATCTCCTTTCTGCCTTCCTATTTTCACAAGATTGCTTGTAATTGGTGAAACCAAATTCTCCTCAGGAGTAAAAGAAAAGAAATCTAAGGTATGTAGCTTTCTGTTTTGTTTTGGTCTGCTTTCCAAACTCTGCACTACAGGAAGCTAAGGGCAGATTATTAGTTGAGTGATCCAGTACTAAGTAACTCACCATAGAATACTTCTCCCAAAATATGGCATTTAAGCTACAACATCAATAATAAGGGACCACGCATTAGCCAAGTAAAAATCCAGGGGAAGCATTATAGGTAGTGGGAGTAACGCGTATGAGAATCCTGAATTGAGAGACTACTTGTCTTCTTGAGTTCAGAAAGAAAGGCTTTCTATCTCTGTCTCTTTTTATGTTACCATACAAAGATATTATATAGTTATTGACTATATACCACACAATGTACATTTCATATCTTTGACTCATTTATTTTGCAGCTGGAAGTTTGTACCTCTTAATATCCCTCACCTATTTCTTTCCTCCTTCCACCGCCCTCCACTCTGGAAACCACCTGTTGGTTCTCTGTATCTATAACTCTGCTTCTATTTTGTTATATTTGTTCATTTGTTTTGTTTTTAGATTCCACATGTAAGTGAAATAATACAGTATTTGTCTTTCTCTGTTTGACTTATTTCACTTAGCATATTACCCACTAGTCCTATCCATCCATGTTGTTGCAAATGGCAAGATTTCATTCTTTTATATGGCCCAGTAATATTAATATTCATATATATATATATATATATATATATATAACACATCTTTATATATAAAGAAGATATGATGTATCTTCTTTATTTATAAAGATATATATATAT
Source organism: Balaenoptera acutorostrata (assembly GCF_949987535.1). NCBI lineage: Eukaryota > Metazoa > Chordata > Mammalia > Artiodactyla > Balaenopteridae > Balaenoptera > Balaenoptera acutorostrata. The sequence goes on from NC_080085.1 coordinate 71,268,959, forward strand.
ATATATATATATATATATATATATATATATATATATATATATATCACAACTTCTTTAGCCATTCATTGAATTATGGACACTTGGGATGCTTCCATATCTTGGCTATTGTAAATAATGCTGCAATGTACATAGGGATGCATATATCCTTTCTAAATAGTGTTTTTGTTTTCTTCACATAAGTACCCAGGGGAGAAATTTCTGGATCATATGGTAGTTCTATTTTTAATTTTTTGAGGAATCTCTATTGTTTTCCATGGTGGCTGCACCAATTTACATTCCTACTAACAGTGCACAAGGATTCCCTTTTCTTCACATCCTTGCCAACACTTGCTTTTTTTTGGCTTTTTGATAATAGCCACTCTGACAGATGTGAGGTGATATCTTATTGTACTTTTGATTTGTATTTCCCTGATGATTAATGATGTTGAGCATCTTTACATGTGCCTGTTGGTCATCTGAATGTCTTCTTTGGAAAAATTTTATTCAGGTCTCCTGCAGATATTTTAATTGGGTTGTTTGCCTTTTTGATGTTGAGTTATTTGAGTTTTTTTGTTTTGACTATTAACCCTTTTTCAGATACACTATTTGCAAGTATCTTTTTCCATACAGTAGATGTCCTTTTTGTTTTATTAATATTTTCCTTAGCTGTACAACAGGATTTTAGCTTTATATTTTCCCATTTGTTTATTTTTGCTTTTATTTCCTTTGCCTTAGGAGATATATCCAAATATATATTACTAAGATCATTGTCAGAGTGCATACTGCCTATGTTTTCTTCTAGAAGTTTTTTTTTTTAATTATTATTATTTTTTAAACATCTTTATTGAAGTATAATTGCTTCACAATGGTGTGTTAGTTTCTGCTTTATAACAAAGTGAATCAGCTACACATATACACACGTTCCCACATCTCCTCCCTCCCGCATCTCCCTTCCTCCCACCTTCCCCATCCCACCCGCCCAGGCAGTCACAAAGCACCAAGCTGATCTCCCTGTGCTATGTGGCTGCTTCCCACTAGCTATCTATTTTACATTTGGTAGTGTATATATGTCCAAGCCACTCTCTCACCCTGTCACATCTCACCCCTCCCCCTCCCCATATCCTCAAGTCCATTCTTTACTAGGTCTGTGTCTTTATACCCATCTTGACACTAGGTTCTTCAAGACCTTTTTTGTTTCCCTTAGATTCCATATATATGTGTTAGCATACTGTATTTGTTTTTCTCTTTCTGACTTACTTCACTCTGTATGACAGACTCTAACTCCATCCACCTCATTACAAATACCTCCATTTCATTTCTTTTTATGGCTGAGTAATATTCCATTGTATATATGTGCCACATCTTCTTTATCCATTCATCCGATGATGGACACTTAGGTTGCTTCCATATCCTGGCTATTGTAAATAGAGCTGCAATGAACATTTTGGTACATGACTCTTTTTGAATTATGGTTTTCTCAGGCTATATGCCCAGTAGTGGGATTGCTGGGTCATATGGTAGTTCTATTTTTAGTTTTTTAAGGAACCTCCATACTGTTCTCCATAGTGGCTGTATCAATTTACATTCCCACCAACAGTGCAAGAGTGTTCCCTTTTCTCCACACCCTCTCCAGCATTTACTGTTTTTAGATTTTTTGATGATGGCCATTCTGACCGGTGTGAGATGATACCTCATTGTAGTTTTGATTTGCATTTCTCTAATGATTAATGATGTTGAGCATTCTTTCATGTGTTTGTTGGCCATCTGTATATCTTCTTTGGATAAATTTCTATTTAAGTCTTCTGCCCATTTTTGGATTGGGTTGTTTGTTTTTTTGTTATTGAGCTGCATGAGCCGCTTGTAAATCTTGGAGATTAATCCTTTGTCAGTTGCTTCATTTGCAAATATTTTGTCCCATTCTGAGGGTTGTCTTTTGGTCTTGTTTATGGTTTCCTTTGCTGTGCAAAAGCTTTTAAGTTTCATTAGGTCCCATTTGTTTATTTGTGTTTTTATTTCCATTTCTCCAGGAGGTGGGTCAAAAAGGATCTTGCTGTGATGTATGTCATAGAGTGTTCTGCCTATGTTTTCCTCTAAGAGTTTGATAGTGTCTGGCTTTACACTTAGGTCTTTAATCCATTTTTAGTTTATTTTTGTGTATGGTGTCAGGGAGTGTTCTAATTTCATACTTTTACATGTATCTGTCCAATTTTCCCAGCACCACTTGTTGAAGAGGCTGTCTTTTCTCCACTGTATATGCTTGCCTCCTTTATCAGTTTCTTTATTTATTTTCATTTTGGATGATCTGTCCATTGGTGAAAGTGGGGTGTTAAAGTCCCCTACTATGATTGTGTTACTGTCTATTTCCCCTTTTATGGCTGTTAGTATTTGCCTTATGTATTGAGGTGCTCCTATGTTGGGTGCATAAATATTTACAATTGTTATACCTTCCTCTTGAATCAATCCCTTGATCATTATATAGTGTCCTTCTTTGTCTCTTGTAATAGTCTTTATTTTAAAGTCTATTTTGTCTGATATGAGAATTGCTACTCCAGCTTTCTTTTGATTTCCATTTGCATGGAATATCTTTTTCCATCCCCTCACTTTCAGTCTGTTAGTGTCTCTAGGTCTGAAGTGGGTCTCTTGTAGACAGCATATATATGGGTCTTGTTTTTGTATCCATTCAGCCAGTCTGTGTGTTTTGGTGGTAGAATTTAATCCATTTACATTTAAGGTAATTATCGATATGTATGTTCCTATTCCCATTTTCTTAAATATTTTGGGTTTGTTATTGTAGGTGTTTTCCTTCTCTTGTGTTTCTTGCCTAGAGAAGTTCCTTTAGCATTTGTTGTAAAGCTGACTTGGTGGTGCTGAACTCTCTCAGCTTTTGCTTGTCTGTAAAGCTTTTAATTTCTCCATCAAATCTGAATGAGATCCTTGCTGGGTAGAGTAATCTTGGTTGTAGGTTTTTCTCCTTCATGACTTTAAGTATATCCTGCCACTCCCTTCTGGCTTGCAGAGTTTCTGCTGAAAGATCAGCTGTTAACCTTATGGGGATTCCCTTGTGTGTTATTTGTTGTTTTTTCCTTGCTGCTTTTAATATGTTTTCTTTATATTTAATTTTTGATAGTTTGATTAATATGTGTCTTGGTGTGTTTCTCCTTGGATTTATCCTGTATGGGACTCTCTGTGCTTCCAGGACTTGATTAACTATTTCCTTTCCCATATTAGGGAAGTTTTCAACTATAATCTCTTCAAATATTTTCTCAGTCCCTTTCTTTTTCTCTTCTTCTTCTGGGACCCCTATAATTCGAATGTTGGTGCGTTTAATGTTGTCCCAGAGGTCTCTGAGACTGTCCTCAGTTCTTTTCATTCTTTTTTCTTTATTCTGTTCCGCAGCAGTGAATTCCACCATTCTGTCTTCCAGGTCACTTATCCGTTCTTCTGCCTCAGTTATTCTGCTGTTGATCCCGTCTAGAGTATTTTTAATTTCATTTATTGTGTTTTTCATCATTGCTTGGTTCCTCTTTAGTTCTTCTACATCCTTGTTAAGTGTTTCTTGCATTTTGTCTATTCTATTTCCAAGATTTTGGGTCATCTTTACTATCATTTTTCTGAATTCTTTTTCAGGTAGACTGCCTATTTCCTCTTCATTTGTTAGGTCTGGTGTGTTTTGACCCTGCTCCTTCACCTGCTGTGTGGTTTTTTGTCTTCTCATTTTGCTTATCTTACTGTGTTTGGGGTCTCCTTTTCACAGGCTGCAGGTTCGTAGTTCCCGTTTTTTTTGGTATCTGTCCCCAGTGGCTAAGGTTGGTTCAGTGGGCTGTGTAAGCTTCCTGGTGGAGGGGACTAGTGTCTGTGTTCTGGTGGATGAGGTTGGATCTTGTCTTTCTGGTGGGCACGTCCACGTCTTGTGGTGTGTTTTGGGGTGTCTGTGGCCTTATTATGTTTTTAGGCAGCCTCTCTGCTAATGGATGGGGTTGTGTTCCTGTCTTGCTAGTTGTTTGGTATCAGGTGTCCAGCACTGTAGCTTGCTGGTCATTGAGTGAAGCTGGGTCTTGATGTTGAGATGGAGATCTCTGAGATATTTTCGCCGTTTGGTATTACGTGGAGCTGGGAGGTTTCTTGTGGACCAGTGTCCTGAAGTTGTCTCTCCTACCTCAGAGGCACAGCCCTGATGCCTGGCTGGAGCACCAAGAGCCTTTCATCCACATGGCTCAGAATGAAAGGGAGAAAAAAATAGAAAGAAAGAAAGAAAGAGGATAAAATAAAATAAAATAAAGCTATTATAATAAAAAATAAGAAAAAAATTTTTAATAATAAATGTATTCAGAAAAAATTTTTTTTTAATTTTAAAAAATAGATTTATTAATATTTTACAGTAAAAAATAAGAAAAAAATTAAGAAAAAATTTATTAAGAATTTTTTTTAATTTTTTATAATAAAAAATATGAAAACACTTATTAAATTTTTTTTTAATTTCTAAAAATAGAAAATAAGGAAAAAATTATTAAGAAAACATTTATTAGGAAAAACAATTTTTTAAGTAAAAAAAAACACAGACGGACCTAACCCTAGGAGTAATGGTGAAAGCAAAGCTATACAGACAAAGTCTCACCCAGAAGCATACACATATACACTCACAAAAAAAGGAAAAGGGGAAAAATTAATATATCCTGCTCCCAAAGTCCACCTCTTGAATTTGGGATGATTCGTTGTCTATTCAGGCATTCAACAGATGCAGGCACATCAAGTTGTTTGTGGATCTTTAATCCGCTGCTTCTGAGGCTGCTGGGAGAGATTTCCCTTTCTCTTCTTTGTTTGTACAGCTCCTGGGGTTCAGCTTTGGATTTGGACCCGCCTCTGCATGTAGGTCGCCTGAGGGCGTCTGTTCCCCACCCAGACAGGACGGGGTTAAAGGAGCAGCTGCTTCGGGGGCTCTGGCTCACTCAGGCGGGGGGAGGTAGGGGTACGGATGCAGGGCGAGCCTGCAGCGGCAGAGGCCAGCGTGACGTTGCAGCAGCCTGAGGCGCGCCATGCGTTCTCCCGGGGAAGTTGTCCCTGGATCACGGGACCCTGGCAGTGGCGAGCTGCACAGGCTCCCGGGAGGGGCGGTGTGGAGAGTGACCTGTGCTTGCACACAGGCTTCTTGGTGGCGGCAGCAGAAGCCTTAGCGTCTCCTGCCCGTCTCTGGGGTCCGCGCTGATAACCGTGGCTCGCGCCCGTCTCTGGGGTCTGTGCTGTTAGCCGCGGCTCGCGCCCGCCTCTTGGGTCCGCGCTGATAGCCACGGCTCGCGACCGTCTCTGAAGTTTGTTTAGGCAGCACTCTGAATCCCCTCTCCTTGTGCACCACGAATCAAAGAGGCAAGAAAAATTCTCTTGCCTCTTCGGCAGCTGCAGACTTTTTCCTGGACTCCCTCCCGGCTAGCACCGAAGCCCAAGCCTCAGCTCCCAGCCCCCGCCTGCCCCTGCGGGTGAGCAAACAAGCCTCTCGGGCTGGTGAGTGCTGCTCGGCGCCAAGCCTCTGTGTGGGAATCTCTCCTTTTTTCCCTCTGCGCCCCTGTTGCTGTGGGATCTGCACTGATAGCCGCGGCTCGTGCCCGTCTCTGGAGTTCGTTTAGGCAGTGCTCTGAATCCCCTCTCCTTGCGTGCCATGAAACAAAGCTGCAAGAAAAAGTCTCTTGCCTCTTCGGCAGCTGCAGAATTTTTCCCGGACTCCCTCCTGGCTAGCACCGAATCCTGAGCCTCAGCTCCCAGCCCCCGCCTGCCCCGGCAGCTGAGCAGACAAGCCTCTCGGGCTGGTGAGTGCTACTCAGCACCGATCCTCCGTGTGGGAATCTCTCCGCTTTACCCTCTGCACCCCTGTGGCTGAAATCTCCTCCATGGCTCCGAAGCTTCCCCCCTCCGCCACCTGCAGTCTCTGCCCACGAAGGGGCTTCCTAGTGTGTGGAGACCTTTCCTCCTTCACAGCTCCCTCCCACTGGTGCAGGTTCCGTCCCTATTCTTTTGTCTCTGTTATTTCTTTTTTCTTTTGCCCTACCCAAGTACGTGGGGAGTTTCTTCCCTTTTGGGAGGTCTGACGTCTTCTGCCAGTGTTCAGTGGGTGTTCTGTAGGAGCAGTTCCACGTGTAGATGTATTTCTACTGTATCTTTGGGAAGGAAGGTGATATCCGCGTCTTACTCTTCCGCCATCTTCCTTCTAGAAGTTTTATGGTTTCACGTCTTATATTTAATTCTTCAATCCATTTTGTATTTACTTTTGTGAATGATGTGAAAGAGTTGTCCAGTTTGATTCTTCTGCATGTAGCTGTTTAGTTTTCCTAACACCATTTATTGAAGGTTTATTGAGGCTGTCTTTTCCCCATGGTATATTCTTGCCTCCTTTGTTGTAGATTAATTAACTATATAAGTGTGGGTTCATTTCTGGGCCTCTATTCTGTTCCATTGATATATGTGTCTGTTTTTGTGCCAGTACTATATGGCTTTGATTACTTTAGCTTTGTAAATAGTAGAGTTTAAAATGTGGGAGTATGATACCTCCAGCTTTGTTCTTCTTCTCAAGATTGTTTTGACTACTCAGGGTCTTTTGTGTTTCCACACAAATTATAGAATACTTTGTTCTAGTTCTGTGAAAAATGCCATTTGTATTTTGATAGGGATTGCATTGAATCTGTAGATTACCTGAGGTACCATGGTCATTTTAATGATAATAATTCTTCCAATTTAGGAACACAGAATATCTTTCCATCTGTTTCTTTCACCTGTTTCACAGATTTCTGAGTAAAAGTCTTTTACCTCCATAGTTAGGTTTATCCCTAGGTTTTTTGTTTTTCTTGCAATTGTAAATGGGATTGTTTTCTTAATTTCTCTTTCTGATAGTTTGTAGTTGGATAGAAATGCAGTCCATTTCTCTATACTAATTTTGCCTCCTTCAAATTACCAAATTCATTGATAAGCTCTAGTAATTTTTTGGTGGTGTCTTGAGGATTTTCTATGCATAGTATTTTTTTTAACATCTTTATTGGAGTATAATTGCTTTACAATGGTGTGTTACTTTCTGCTTTATAACAAAGTGAATCAGTTATACATATACATATGTCTCCATATCACTTCCCTCTTGCATCTTCTTTCCTCCCACCCTCCCTATCCCACCCCTCTAGGTGGCCACAAAGCACCCAGCTGATCTCCCTGTGCTATGCGGCTGCTTCCCACTAGCTATCTCTTTTACGTTTGGTAGTGTATATATGTCCATGGCACTCTCTCACTTTGTCCCAGCTTACCCTTCCCCCTCTCCGTGTCCTCAAGTCCATTCTCTAATAGGTCTGCATCTTTATTCCTGTCTTGCCCCTAGGTTCTTCTGACCATTTTCTTTTCTTTTCTTTTTTTTTCTTTTTTTTTTAGCTTCCATATATATGTGTTAGCCCACAGTATTTGTTTTTCTCTTTCTAACTTCACTCTGTATGACAGTCTCTAGGTCTATCCACCTCACTACAAATAACTCAGTTTCATTCCTTTTGATGGCTGAGTAATATTCCATTGTATATATGTGCCACATCTTCTTTATCCATTCATCTGTTGATGGACACTTAGGTTGCTTCCAGGTCCTGGCTATTGTAAATAGAACTGCAAGGAACATTTTGGTACATGACTCTTTCTGAGTTTTGGTTTTCTCAGGGTATATGCCCAGTAGTGAGATTGCTGGGTCGTATGGTAGTTCTATTTTTAAGTTTTTGAAGGAACCTCCATACTGTTCTCCATAGTGGCTGTATCAATTTACATTCCCACCAAAAGTACAAGAGGGTTACCTTTTCTCCACACCCTCTCCAGCCTTTATTGTTTATAGATTTTTGATGATGGGCATTGTGACTGGTGTGAGATGATATCTCTTTGTAGTTTTGATTTGCATTTCTCTAATGATTAATGTTGTTAAGCATTCTTTCATGTGTGTGTTGTCAATCTGTATATCTTCTTTGGAGAAATGTCTATTTAGGTCTTCTGCCCATTTTTGGATTGGGTTGTTTGTTTTTTTTGATATTGAGCTGCATGAGTTGCTTGTATGTTTTGGAGATTAATCCTTTGTCAGTTGCTTCGATTGCAAATATTTTCTCCCATTCTGAGGGCTGTCTTTTTGTCTTGTTTATGTATAGTATTATGTCTTCTGCAAACAGTGATAGTTTTACCTCTTCCTTTCCAATTGAGATTCCTTTTATTACTTTTCCTTGTCTGATTACTCTGGCTAGGACTTCCAGTACTATGTTGAATAAAAGTGGTGATAATAGGCATCCTTGTCTTCTTCCTGATCTTAGAAGAAATGTTTTCAGATTTTCACTGTCGAGTATGTTAGCTGTGAGCTTGTAATACATGGCCGTTTTTTATGTGGAGGTATGTTCCTTATATACACATATGTTAATAGTTTTATCATAAATGGAGATTGAAACTTGTCAAAATTTTTCATTTATTTCTGCTCTGATTTTTATGATTCCTTTCTTTCTACTAAATTTGGGTCTTCTTTTGTACTTCATTTAGGTGTAAGGTTAGGTTGATTATTTGAGTTTAATTTTTCTTGTTTCCTGAGATAGGCTTTTATTTCTATAAACTTCCTTCTTAGAACATCTTTCCTGCATCACATAGATTTCGGATCATTGTGTTTTTCTTTTCATTTGTCTCCAGGTATTTTTGAAATTCTTCTTTGGTTTCTTCGGTGATCCACTTTTGTTTAGTAGCATATTGTTTAGCCTCCACTTGTTCATGGTTTTGCAGTGTTTCTTTTTTTTCTTGTGGTTGATTTCTAGTCTCATAGTGTTGTGGTCGGAAAAATATGCTTGATATGATTGCAGTTTTCTTAAATTTACTGAGACATGTTTTGTGACCTAGCAAGTGATCTATCCTGGAAAATGTTCCATGTGCACTTGAAAAGAACATGTATTCCGCTGATTTTGGATGGAATACTCCCTCTCTGTCTCTGTCTCTGTCTCTCTCTCTGTATATATACACATATATATAAATGACATCTGGTATAATATGTTGTTTAAGTCAGTGTTTCCTTATTGATTTTCTCTCTGGATGATCTCTCCATTTATGTAAGTGTTAATGTCCCCTATTATTATTGTGTTCCTGTCAATTTCTCCCTTTATGTCTGTTAATATTTGTTTTACATATTTACATGCTCCTATGTTGCATGCATATATACTTAAAAATGTATATTATTCCTGGATTGATCCCTTAATTATTATGTAATGTTCTCCTTTGTCTCTTGTTACAGTCTTTGTTTTAAAGTCTATTTAGTCTAACATAAGTATTGCTACCTTGGCTTTCTTTTCTTTTCCTTTTGCATGCAATACCTTTTTTTTTCCCATCCCCTGACTTTCAGGTGGTGTGTTTCTTAAGATCTTAAGTGAGTTCCTTATAGGCAGTATATATATACATATATGAGATTGTTTTTTGTATCCAGTCTACTACTCTATGTCTGTTGATTGGAGAATTTATTTCATTTAACTTAAAGTGATTGTTGATAGGTATGTACTTATTGCAGTTTTGTTCATTGTTTATAATTCCTTTCTGTTCCTTTCTTCGTCTTTTGTTCTTTTCCCTTGAGATTTTATGACTCTCTCTAGTGTTGTGCTTGGTTTCCCTTTTCTTTTGTTTGTGAGTGTAGTACAGATATTTTAACAATATTTATTTATTTATTTATTTATTTATTTATTTATTTATTTTTTTATTTATTTATTTTGGCTGTGCCGGGTCTTAGTTGTGGTACACAGGATCTTTGTTTCGGCATGTGTGCTTCTTAGTTGTGGCATGAGGACTTATAGTTGCAGCATGAATCTGGGATCTAGTTCCCTGACCAGGGGTCAAACCCAGGCCCCCTGCATTGGGAGCATGGAGTCTTACCCACTGAACCACCTGGGAAATCCCTATTGTCGATTTTTGGTTTGTGCTTAACATGAGGTTTATATATAGCAATATATATGTATACGTATTATTTTAATTTGCAGATCTGTTAAGTTGAAACACATTTTAACAACCCTGCATTTTTACTCTCTGCTCACGTTTACTGTTTTTGACATAATATTTTAAATCTTTTGTTTTGTATCTCCCTTAACTACTTATTGTGGACATAGATGAATTTACTGCTTTTGCCTTTTAACTTTCCTACTTTATACATGGTTGATTTACTATCTTTACTGTATATTTGCTGTTATAAATGAGATTTTTTTTCCTTTTGTAATTTCAATGTTTCTATTTGTGACCTTTTCTTTTTCACTTAGAGAAGTCCCTTTAACATCTCTTGTAAAATTGGTTTGGTGGTGCAAACTCTTTTAGCTTTTGATTGTCTGTAAAACTTTTGATCTCTCCCTCAAATCTAAATGAAAGTCTTGCTGGGTAGACTATTCTTGGTTGTAGGTTTTTACCTTTCATCACTTTAAATATATTGTGTCACTCCCTTCTGGCCTGCAGAATTTCTGCTGAAAAGTCAGCTGGTAGCCTTATGTGAGTTCCCTTTTACATAACTTGTTGTTTTTCCCTTGCTACATTAAATATTCTCTCTCTTTAATTTTTGTCATTTTAATTACAATTTGTCTTGGTGTGTTTCTCTTTGGGTTTGTCCTATTTGGGACTCTATGTGCTTCCAGGAATTGAATGTCTGTTTCCTTTCTCAGGTTATGGAAGTTTACAGCTATTATATCTTCCAATGTGTTCTCTGCCCATTTTTATCTCTCTTCTTCTGGGATCCCTATGATGTGAATGTTAGTACTCTTGATGCTGTCTCAGAGGTCTCTTAAACTGTCCTTATTTCTTTTTATAATTGTTTTTGTTTGTCTGTTCAGCTTCAGCTATTTCAACTACTCTGCCTTCTAGCTTGCTGATTCATTCCTCTGTATCATCTAATCTCTTGATTCCTTCTAGAGTATTTTTCATTTCACTTATTTTATTCTTCATTTCTGGTTGTCCTTTATATATTTTAACTCTTTGTTTAAAACTCCTAACTTTTCACAATTTTCATCCAATCTTCTTCTGAGTTCTTTGAACATCTTTACAATCATTACATTGAACTTTTTATTTGATATATTGCCTATCTCCACTTCATTTAGTTCTTCTTCTGGGGTCTTATTTTGTTTCTTCATTTGGAACATATATCTCTGCCACCTAATTTTGCTTAATTTGCTGTTTTTATTTCTATGTATTTGGTAAGTTAATTATGTTTCTCATCCTTGGATAAGTGGTCTTTTGTAGGATACATGTTATGCATACCAGCAGTATACTTGCCTCTGGTTACCAGAGCTACATTCTCTAGTGGTGCCCCCTAATTGGGCTATATGGGTCCTGCTGTTGTGGTGTGCTGGCAACTGTGGGTGTTCTGGTAGTCATGGCTAGACCCTGGTTCAGTTGGTTGCCTGGAAATGCCTTGTGTAGGGACTGCTGGCCACTAGAGAGTGGGGCTGTGTCACGAAGCTGCTGGCTGTGGGGCCCCAGGGGGTTCTGGGTCTAGTGCTCCCCCACTGGTGGGTGGAAACAGATTCTGGAATGAGTGGTTTGGGGTTAGGAGCCCAGCATCTACAGTTGGACTTTTTCTGGGTGGGGCTGGTTCCTGACTCATGTGGCTGCAGTGTGTGGGGTGCCCCCAAAGTTGGTGTTTGTCCACTGGTGAATGAGACTGGATCCTGGGGTAGCTGGCTGAGTAGTCCAAGGTGTGTCACAGCTGGTGTCAGCCTGCTGGTGGACAGCGCCAAGGGCCAGGAGATCCAAGGTTAGTGCTGGCTCACTGGTCGGTTGAGCTGCATTCCTGGGTCTCTGGCTACTGGGCCCTCAGTTTTCCAGAACTGGTCTTGGGCCACTGCTGTGGGGCCATTACTGATACAGTGGCTGTGGAGCCTGGGTGTCCCAGGGCTGGTGCTGGCCTAATGGTGGGTAAGCTGGGTCTTGATATGGCAGTCTGTGGGGCTGCAGTGGTCCTGGAGCTGGTGTCTGCCAGATGGTAGGTAGAATTGGGGCCAAGCAGATCCTGGGGCTTGTTGCTGCCCATTAGTGGGTGAAGCCAGGTACTGAGGCTAGTGTTAGTTCACTGGTGGGTAGAGCTAGTCCTAGGGTTTCTGGCTGCAGGTGCATGGGAGTCCCAGATTTGGTGTTTTGACCCACTGGTGTGTGAGGCTGGGACCCACAGGGTCCTGGAGCAGATACCTATCCACTGGCTGGTGAGGCTGGTCCTAGGGCTAATGCCATCCGTTTGGTGGGTGGAACTGAATCCCAACATCTTTGGCTGTAGGACTCTGGGGATCCTGGTGCTAGTGCTGGTGCACTGGTGTGTGGGGACAATTCCTGGGCTCTCTGGTGGAAAGGGCTGAGTCTTGTAGCAACTGTGGCTTAGGGGGATCTTAAAGTAGCAGGCCTGCTGGTGGGTGGAGTTGTGTCTCCACCCAACTGGTTGCTTGGCCTGAGGTGTCCCAGTACTGGTGCCAAAGACTGTTGGGAAATAATGTCATTTGCGGGCTTCCCTGGTGGCGCAGTGGTTAAGAATCTGCCTGCCAATGCAGGGGACACGGGTTCGAGCCCTGGTCTGGGAAGATCCCACATGCCGCGGAGCAACTAGGCCCGCGAGCCACAACTACTGAGCCTGCGCGTCTGGAGCCTGTGCTCCCAACAAGAGAGGCCGCGATAGTGAGAGAGGCCCGTGCACCGCGATGAAGAGTGGCCCATGAAGAGTGGCCCCCGCTTGCCGCAACTAGAGAAAGCCCTCGCACAGAAACGAAGACCCAACACAGCCAAAATAAATAAATAAATAAATTTAAAAAAATAAAAAAATAAAAAAAAATAATGTCATTTGCAGCAACATAAATGGACCTAGACATTATCATACTAAGTGAAGCAAGTCAGACAGAGAAAAACAAATATCATATGATATCACTTTTATGTGCAATCTAAAAAAAATTATACGAATGAACTTATTTACAAAACAGAAACAGGCTCACAGACTTTGAAAACAAACTTATGGTTACCAAAGGGAAAAGGTGGGAGGGGAGGGATAAATTAATAATTTGGGATTAACATATATACACTACTATATATAAAATAGATAATCAACAAAGACCTACTGTATAGCATGGGGAACTCTACTCAATTCTGTAATAGCCTATATGGGAAAAAAATCTGAAAAAGAATGGATATATGTATAACTGAATCATTTTGCTGTACACCTGAAACTGACACACTATTGTAAATCAACTATACTCCAATATAAAATAAAAACTAAAGTTAAAAAATTAATAAAAAAGGCTTTGTGAAAGGTGTGGGAGAAAATAAAAGACTGGTGGGCAAGGCTGGGTCCCAGTGTTAATAAGCTAGAGGGAAGATTCCAAAGTGGGGCTTGCCAGCATCAGTGTCCACATGGTACTCCAACCTCTCAAAACTGAATGCTGCCAGTGTCTGTGTTTCTAGGGTGAGCTCCAGTTGTCTCCTGCCTCTCTGAGAAACCTCTAAAGTCAGCAGTTTGGTCTGACCAAAGTTTCTTTCAAATTACTGCTTCTGCTATGCATCCTGGAACATGTGAGATTTTGTGTGTGTCCTTTAACAGTGAAGTATCTATTTCCCACAGCCCTCTGGCTCTCCTGAAATTAAGTCCTGGTGGCCTTCATAGCCAAATGTTTGGAATTTGTCTTTCCACCATAGGACTTCCTGGCTGTGGAGCTCAGTGTGGGATTTGGGCTACTCACTCTTTGGGGTGAACCTCTGCAACTGTAATTATCCTCCTGTTTGTGGGTTGCCAACTTGGGTTACAGTCTTTACTATACAGTGTCTCTGTCCCTTCTACCCATCTCATTGTGGTCCCCTCTTTATATATTTAGTAGTAGAAGATCTTTTCTGCTATTCTTCCAGTTTTTCTCATCAACTGTTGTTTTATTAATAGTTGTAATTTTGGTGTGCTCATAGGAGGAGGTGAGCTCTAGCCCTTCCTATTCTGCCATCTTGGTTACTCACCTTTATCTCTCTTTTAATAGTCATTGCATACATATTTTTCCTCTCTTTGTTTCTCTGTGCTGTATTCTAGAAAATTTCTTCTGACCTATCTATCTTCAAGTCTACTAAGTGCATCTTCAGCTATGCCAAATATGTTTGAAATTAATCCACTGATTTTAAAAATTTCTGATATTGCATAAATTTATTCCTACCAGAGTTCTACCTGTCGTGCTTTCAAATATCTAGGTCATTTAAAAAGATCTCATTCTTTGTAGCATTTTACTTTGTTAGTATAAGTTATCATATTTGTTTTATAGTCTGTCTGATAAATTAAATATTTGAAGAATTTATGTCTGTTTTTGTTTGTTACCTATTATTTTTGTTGGTTCTATTTCTTGGTGCCTTCTTTTCTTACATGTGTGTTTATTTTTGAATGGGTGATGCTTTTTGTTCTTGAAAATTAGTCCTAAGGATTTGAGGTCTAGAACAAAATTCCTTCCTCCCAAGAGGATTTATGGTTACTTCCATCATGTGCTTAAGGATACAAAACTCAGTATCACTTTATACTATAATCACAGCCTGAGATTTTTGGACCCACTTTAGTGATGTGAATTTAGGCTACAAATTTACAGGAGTGCTAACTTGTATTTATAACTTCTCAGGGATGCCCTCTCCCGAACCTTGTCAACCTGCTCACCTGGGTACCAAGGGAAAAAATTTGTGTTCCTCTGGGGAGTGGGTAATAAGTTAATGTCTAGGGAACTTTTACCCTCAAAGCATAGATTTTTGGAATTCGGATTTTTATTGGGAAGTGGTTTTCACATTAGACCCTTTAAAATAGGGAAGTGCTGGAGTTTTACCTCTCCTAGAATCTCAAGTTCCTCAGAGAAGTCAAATCCCTCAGAGAAAAAATAAGTTTCAGTGTTTTACTTTCTTTACTGGGTTCTCACTGTGAATGTATTTAGGCCTTTTAATTCCTTATTATCTTGTCTGCTCCTTAATACTTTTAAGATTTTTTAAATGTATTTTATTTAAGCACTTTGAGAGAGTATTTCAAGGATTCTTAACTTTCAGAATAACATAGCTTATCATCCACCTCATCTATCTCTATATTACCTCTCTATCTAAATATATATTGAATCATATAACCTATAATTCACTATTGTAATACTTACTTCCTATAAAGTCAACTACCAAATACTGACTTTAAGAAAATATAGGAAAATAATGTCTCTTGACTGTTGCAAACCACAGCTTTATCCTCTTGAGGTCTTCACCCAAGTTTGATTAAAGTGACACTTGCTCCTTTTAAAATCTCTCTGAATATTATCTCAAGGTGTTAAGGACCCCTCAGATCCATTCTCTTCAAAGCAATTTGTGTGATCTTCCAAAATCTAATTTCTAATCATGTCATTACTCTGCTTGTAACCCATTAATGCCTTCTCATTGCTCTTTGGATAAAATTCAAATTAGTAATTGACCATGGCCTTCCAAGACATGTGTGATCTCAGAATTAGGCTGTCTCTTTTTTACCACCTCTCTCTTTTACTTGCCATGTTCCAGACATGTTCCTTTTTCTCTATGGAAATGTCTTTTTTGTCTTAGGGTCATCACAAATACTATTTCCTTTGCTGCCTGTAGCAATGTCTTTCTCCTTCATCTGACTAATTCCAATTTATCCCTTAGGTCTCAGCTCAAATGTCACTTCATCAGAGAAGCCTTCCTTCACTACTTCAATCTGAATTATATCTACGATTACATGTTTTCATGTAACTGTGTAATTTTCCTTTATCAAATGCAATTAAATAATTATTTAGATAATTGTTTAATGTCTATCTCTTCTGCCAATCTATAAGTTTCTTGATGTTAGGAACTCTGTTTTTTATTCATGAGTAAATTCAGATCAACTTGATTTTTCAATTTCTTGCACATCACCTTATCTGTGATTACTCCCTTTCATAGGATAAAACTGAAATGATTCATAGTAAGTTTTAGATTCCATTTGTTAGAACTCTCTTAACTCCTCTGAACTCAGCCAGAGCAAGAAGCTACATTGGCAGCATAATCTCAGTGCACCTTGGTGATTTGATTCTCTCCACTCATAAAGAAAATAATTTGTATTTTTGCTTTGTAGTTATAAAATTTTTGCACTAAATAGTAGTTCTTATAAAAGTCTTAGCTTTGATTTTGATATCTGAAACTTCCACAAACTGTTGCAGGAAAAAAAGTTTTCCACAAACTTTTTGGAAAAACCTGTTTCTCTTACACCATATAAAGTATATTGAATAATACTTCTGAACAGCAACACAGGTAGCTTCATGACAACAAGACTCTATTACTGGGAGTTGGAGCCAAGATGGCAGAGTAGAAAGACACTGAGCTCATCTCCTCACATGAACACACCAAAATAATAACTATCTGTAGAACAACCACCCATGAAAAAGACTGGAAACTACCAGAAGAGATCTTCTATAACTGAAGACATAAAGAAGGAACAACATCAAGATGGGTAGAAGGGGTGGAATTGCAATATGGTCAAGTTCCATAACCCCAGGTGAAAATATAAAAAATAATTACATTGCAGAGTTTCTCCAACAGAAATGAGACCTCCAAGCCCCACATCAGGCTCCCCAGTATGGTGGTCTTGAACTAGGAAGATGAGCCCCCAGAGCATTTGGCTTTGAAGACCAGTGGTGCTTAATTTTGGGAGCCCCACAGGACTTGGGGGAATACAGTCTTCACTCTTAAAGGGTGCACACAAAATTTCACATGTACTGGGAACCAGAGCAAAAGCAGTAATCTGATTGGAGCCTGGACCAGACCTACCTGCTGGTCTTGGAGTTTCCTGGAGAGGCAGTGGGTGGCTGCAGCTCACCCTGGGGACATAGACAGTAGTGGCAGACAGTCTTGGGAGTTTTCTACCACATGGATGCTGGTGTTGGTGGCTGCCATTATGGGATCCTCTATCTAGCTCTTTTTAACTAAGACCTAGCCTTACCCAAAAGACTGTAGGTGCCAGTGCTGGGATGCCTCAGGACATGGAACTAACTGTGTGGGGACAGAGCCCCACTCATCATCAGACAAGCTGCCTAAAGACTTCCTGAACCCACAGCTGTCTCCTGACATACCTTTAGACATGGCCCTGCACAACAGAGGACATAGGACACAGATCCACCCATCAATGGGCAGGCACCAGCTCCAGAATCCCCTGGGGCCCCACCCTACCCTCCAGAAAGCCTTCTCTAGTCTCTGGATCAGCCTCACCCAACAGGGAGCAGACAAAAGACACAAGAAAACCACTTTCTTACAGTCTGTGGATCCAGCCTGACTACAGCAGGCCAGACCCTGCCCTGAGACCAACTGGACCCTGGTCCTGCCCATTAGCAGGCCAAAACAAGCTTCAGGATACCCTGAATCCTATATCCAAATATGTCAGGAACCAGCCTCCTCATCAGCAACCTGAAACCAGCTATGGAATGTCTGAGCCCTGCAGCCAGACTCTAGGACCTGGCTTTGCCTGACTGTAGCCCGGGACTAACCCCAGGACCTGGATTCACCCACCAATAGTGGGAAAGAGCTCCAGAGTCTCCACAACCCTGACTCCACCCACCAGTGAGCCAGCGTAAGCCCCAGGATCCCCTGGCCTTTCTCAGTCATCCACATTGTGACCCAGTACCACCAAAGAGTAGCTGGCAGACCCCACACAAGGCAGGGCCTGGCAACCAACCAGACCTTTGGCCAACCAAGCCTACCAGACTGCCCACATAGTCAGCAAACCATAACAGAAGGACACAAGTGGCCTTATTACAGAGAACCCCTCTAATGATGCCCACTCTCACCACTTTTATTCATAATAGTTTTGTAAGTCCTAGCCACAGCAATCAGAGAAGAAAAAGAAATCCAAATTGGAAAGGAAGAAGTAAAACCATCATTGTTTGCAGATGACATGATACTATACATAGAAAATCTTAAGGAAATCACCAGAAAAACTATTAGAATCATCAATGAATTAAGTAGTTTCAGGATACAAAATTAATATAAAGAAATCTGTTGCATTTCTATACACTAAGAATGAACAGAAAGAGAAATTAAGGAAACAATCACATTTACCATTGCATAAAAATAATAAATACCTCGGTATAAACCTACTAAGGAGGTAAAAGAACCATACTTGTAAAACTAGAAGACAGCAGTGAAAGAAATAGAAGGTAACACAAAGAGATAGAAAGATATATCATGTTTTTGGATTGGAAGAATTAATATTGTTAAAATGACCATATAACCCAAGGCAATTTACAAATTCAACGCAATCCTTATCAAAATACCAATGGTATTTTTTTATTTTTACAGAACTAGAACAAATAATCTTAAAATTTGTATGGAAACACAAAAGACCCCAAATAGACAAAACAATCTTGAGAAGGAAAAACAGAGCTGGAGGAATCACACACCTTGACTTCAGGCTATACTACAAAGCTAAAGTAATCAAAGTATGTTACTGGCACAAAAATAGACATATAGATGAGTGGAACAGAATAATGAACCCAGAAATAAACCCATGCACTTATGGTCAATTAATCTATGACTAAAAAGCAAGAATATACAATGGAAAAAAGATATTCTCTTTAATAAGTGGTGCTGGGAACAAGGGATAGCTACATGTAAAAGAATGAAGTTAGAATATTCTATAACACCATATACAAAAATAAACTCTAAATTGATTAAAAACCTAAATGTAAGACCAGAAACCATGAAGCTCCTAGTAGAAAAAAATAGGCAGAACTCTCTTTGACATAGATTACAGCAATATCTTTTGGTTCAGTCTCCTAAAGCAAAATAAATTAAAGCAAAAATAAACAAATGGGAGCTAATTAAGCTTAAAAGTTTTGCACCATGAAGGAAACCATCGACAGAATGAAAAAACAATTTACAGAATGGGAGAAAGTATTTGCAAATGATATGACCAATAATGGGTTAATATCAAAAACATATAGAAAGCTCATACAACTCAACATAAAAAAAAAAAGAATTAAAAAATGGGCAGAAGACCTGAATAGACATTTCTCCAAAGGAGACATGCAGATGGCGAATAGGCATATTAAAACATGCTCAACATCGTTAATCATCAGGGAAATGCAAATCAAAACCACAATGAGATATCACCTCACACCTGTTAGAAAGGCTATTATCAAAAAGACAAGAAGTAACATGTTGGTGAGGATGTGGAGAAAAGTGAACCCATGTACACAGTTGTTGGGAATGTAAATTAATATAGCCACTATTGAAAACATTATGGAGGTTTCTCATAAACTAAAAATAGAACTACCATATGACCCAGCAATTCCACTCCTGCATATATATCTGAAAAAATACACTAATTCGAAAAGATACATGCACCCCAATGTTCATAGCAGAATTGTTTACAATTGCCAAGATATGGAAGCATCCTAAGTGTCCATCAGCAGATGAATAGATAAAGAAGTTGTAGTAGAGATACACAATGGAATACTACTCTGCCATAAAAATAATGAAATTTTGCCATTTGAAGCAACATGGATGACTTGGAGGGTATTATGCCAAGTGAAATAAGTCAGACGGAAAGACAAATACTGTATGATATCACTTATACGTGGAATCTAAAAAATAAAACAAACTGCAGGATATACCAAAAAAGAAACAGACTCACAGATATGGAGAACGAACTACTGGTTACCAGTTGGGAGAGGGAAGGGAGGAAAGGCAATATAGAGGAAGGAGATTAAGAGGTACAAACCATTATGTATAAAATAAGCTACAAGGGTATATTTTACAACACAGGGAATATAAACAATATTTTATAGTAATTATAAATGAAGTATAACCTTCCAAAATTATGAATCACTATACTGTATACCTGTAACATATAATACTGTACATCTACTATACTTCAATAAAAGTCTACCTCTGAACAATTGAAACTTTCACCTGTCCCAGGCATTTAGATGTTTAAATAATCTAGTTTAGAGCTTCTCAAACTAACTCTGCTGAAGAATCTTTTTTTTATTTTTAATACCCAATCTGTGATAAAAGTATAATTTTATTAAATAGAATAAAATGATTACTGAAAATGTGAAATTAAAAAAGCAAATATTTATAAAATTCAGACCCACTGGTCACATTTGAATGTTGCAGCAATGTCAAGTTTCTATAAAAATTTCTAAATGTTTTTTCTTTATTTTTATCTTTATCTTGCCATTGATCATTTCACAAACCAGTTTCAGTCCTCAGACACTTAATGCATAACATTGATAGAATGCAATGATCAGTGCTTCTCAAATTTGTGTGCATGTGAGATACCTGGGGATCTTGTTATACAGGTTCTAATAGTTCTAGAATTGGGTATGAGATTTGGCAGTTCTAGCAAGTTACCAGGTGGAATCTATAGAGCTGGTTTGTAAACCACTATTCAGCTATAACTCATTAGACTATAAGTTCCTTGTGGGAAATGATTGTGTATATTCATTTCTATATCCTCAGTATCCATCACAATGCCAGCCACAGAGGAGGTGTTTAAGAAATGTTTGTTTCGTAAAGAAGTGATCCACTAGATTTTCCACTTCCATGTGTCTGTCAACTTTTTTTATTTAAAAAAATATATATATATCCTTAACCATTTGATTATGAGAATAGGAAGGGGGAAGATTCTTTTTTCAAATATCCAATCTATTGCAAAGGTATGTTTTTGTAAAATACATTAAAATGAATTACTAGAAAAATGAAATTAAAAAATAAAAGTTACATGAAATTAAAGCCCATATTTGGATGTTGCAATGATGTCCAATTCCATTCTATCACTTACTCTAAATTCATGGAGATGTCTCAAGGAGAGGATCGGTTGAACCTACATGGTCCACTGCCACACTTATTCTACAACATTAATGAGGATGGTGTTTCTTATAACAGGTAAAGGATTCATTGTTTTCAGTGTTCTTTTAATTCAAGTACCACTTTGAATAGATGTTGCTGGAATTTCCTATTTTACTTGTGACTTTTTTTTTTCTTTCACTGAGCTGACCACATTAACTGGTTTAACTTGTGAAGCTAGTTATACATGCAGAATAGAATGAGTGTGATAGGGTCTGAGCAACTAGGCAGCAAAGCTCCATAAAAGCTTCTCTGGGTATTGTCTTAATAATTTCAATAAGACATTATCTTTTAGGCATGGCATTTTACCAAATTTGTGACTCATACAACTGTCATCAAATTTTTATCTGTTTTATATCTACTTTAGCTTGGCAAATTGTGACATGGTTGTTCTGGCAAAAGAACTTTCAAAAAGCTTATAAAAGGACTTGTAGTCTTCTCCAGCTTCAAGTAATTCTGTCAAAATCTGATTTGAAGTGTGCCACACAAATGAAACTGCTCTTTGAATTATAACAAACGACTTTCAAAATTAGGTGGGAGAAGGGTTTAACAAAAAATTTTATTCAACTGGTCATGTAAGAACTCATCAGTGATTTAAATGACAATGTTTGATGCTTGCATACTTGCTGGAGGTGTTCTTTAAAAACATCCATGTGTCCTTGATGCCATGGGACTCCTGTATACTGCTTTCTTTTTGGAGCCTGTGCATCTTTGCTTATCAAGACACTACGGAAACTGACAACAGACCTAGAGAATCCAGAGTGTCAACAAAAAAAAGCAGCTTTAGACTTCCTTAGCAGACCATCAGGGATTTGCCTATTGGTATCTGAATCAATCAATATCACTTTTGATCCTTGTGACATTTATGCTATTATTTTATATCTCTTATCTGTAAATTCATCACTCAAGTGTCCAATTATTTCTTTATCACTTTATTTTTGGTAAATGTTGACTACTTTAGGGAATGTTAGGTATAGTAGTAAGGTAGTCATAGAAATTATAATGATGTGTATGTCCTTTTCAGATTATTTCAAATCTGCCTCCCCCCAAGTAGATGTAAGCTCCATGAAGGCAGGGATCTTGCCTTTTTTGGTTATTGCTGCAATTTCAGCATCTAGAACAGTGTCTGGCTCATAGAGGATGCTTAATAAATATTTGTTGAATAAAAGTTCAATTATTATTTCAAGCACTACACTCAAAAGTATAGACACAATTAATTGATATCTATAGCTGTATCTCAAGATAAATAGACAGAAATAGAAAAAAACAAAATCATGTAGCCTGTCTTTTTAATCTTGCTGAACTTAAAGAACATTAAAAAAATAAAGAGAAGCTAGTCAACACATGCTTTTAAAAATATGTTCACTTACATCCAATATGTTACTTTTCTTATTAATCTTTAATAAGTCACTCATAGCTTAATCTAACTCTGGTTTAGCCATATATTACATTACAATACATTTTTTCCCAACTCATTCTGAAGATTATCTTAGAGTCAAATCTTTCCTGTCTCTGGTGGTACACGTCTAAAACTTAGCTCAGGTCTACTTGGGAAGAAGGGTCCTCCACTACCAGTAGTGGGTTACTTAGAACAAATTAATTTCAGAATTCTCTGTTTCATAGCACTAACTGAAGTAGACCCTAATATTAGAATTGGAAAACGAAAGGCACAAAAAGTACCTGTGACATATTTTATTCCCACTTACATCCCCACTGCTAATCACAAAGACATTTTCTATCTATTCTTTTCTCAAGAAAGATCACTATCTTCTCCCTTCTCAAAGCAATCTCTACTTGCAATTACTTAATAGTGGTTAGCAATATCCTGGCAGCTTATAATTTCTACTGTTTGTCATTGATGCACACTGCTTTCTAAAATGATATTTATTGCCATAGAACAATCCACCTTGGACAGAAATCTGAAATGATATCAGTGACCTTACTGCTTTCCTTCCTTCCTCACTTTGCACCAGCCACAATAACTTCCTTGCTGTCCCCTAGAACATCCCAGGAACATTTAGGTCTTCCCTTTGTGAAATGTGAAATAAAACAGGGTCACCTATGCCAAGAATTTTAAAATGTACCCATGAGACCATTAAAGAAGTGAACCTTGCACATATCTTCACCAGGTGGAACCATGACCTTTTGAACTAGGCCAAACCACAAATACTCCAAGGACTCTGCAAGAACACCTGCAGCTTGTCACAGTAATGGACTTTTACCTCCCTTTAGTGATAGCCTTAGCACTTAATCATGTTTAGCCAAGACTAGCTTCAATTAAAATTCTTTGTAATGCAAACTTCCCTTCTTTATCTTTAAAAGCCCCTGACTTTTTTTTTTAACATCTTTATTGGAGTATAAATGCTTTACAATGGTGAGTTAGTCTCTTCATTATAACAAAGTGAAGCAGCTATACATATACATATATCCCCATATCTCCTCCCTCTTGTATCTGCCTTGCACTCTCCCTATCCAACCTTTCTAGGTGGTCACTAAGCACCGAGATGGACTCCCTACGCAATGTGGCTGCTTCCCACTAGCTATCTATTTTACATTTGATAGTGTATATATGTCTATGTCACTCTCTCACGTCGTCCCAGCTTACCCTTCCCCCTCCCCATGTCCTCAAGTCCATTCTCTACATCTGGGTTTTTATTCCTGCTCTGCCCCTAGGTTCTTCAGAATCTTTTTTTTTTAAGATTCCATATATATGTGTTAGCATACGGAATTTGTTTTTCTCTTTCTGACTTACTTCACTCTGTATGACAGTCTCTAGGTCCATCCACCTCACTGCAAATAACTCAATTTTGTTTCTTTCATCATTGAGTAATATTCTATTTTATATATGTGCCACATCTTCTTTATCCATTAATCTGTTGATGGACACTTAGGTTGCTTCCATATCCTGGCTATTGTAAATAGAGCTGCAATGAACATTTTGGTACATGACTCTTTTTGAATTATGGTTTTCTCAGGGTATATGCCCAGTAGTGAGATTGCTGGGTCGTATGGTAGTTCTATTTTTAGTTTTTTAAGGAACCTCCATACTGTTTTCCATAGTGGCTGTATCAATTTGCATTCCCACCAACAGTGCAAGAGGGTTCCCTTTTCTCCACACCCTCTTCAGCATTTATTGTTTCTAGAATTTTTTGAAGATGGCCATTCTGACTGGTGTGAGGTGATACCTCATTGTAGTTTTGATTTGTATTTCTCTAATGATTAGTGGTGTTGAATATCGTTTCATGTGTTTGTTGGCAATCTGTATATTGTCTTTGGAGAAATGTCTGTTTAGGTCTTCTGCCCATTTTTGGATTGGGTTGTTTGTTTTTTTGATATTGAGCTGTATGAGCTGCCTGTATATTTTGGAGATTAATCCTGTGTCAGTTGCTTCAATTGCAAATATTTTCTCCCATTCTGAGGGTTGTCTTTTCATCTTGTTTATGGTTTCCTTTGCTGTGCAAAAACTTTTAAGTTTCCTTAGGTCTAATTTGTTTATTTTTGTTTTCATTTCCATTTCTCTAGGTGGTAGGTCAAAAAGTATCTTGCTGTGATTTATGTCTTAGAGTGTTCTGCCTACGTTTTCCCCTAAGAGTTTTATAGTGTCTGGACTTACATTTAGGTCTTTAATCCATTTTGAGTTTAGTTTTGTATATGGTGTTCGGGAGTGTTCTAATTTCATTCTTTTACATGTAGCTGCCCAGTTTTCCCAGTACCACTATTGAAGAGGCTGTCTTTCCTACATTGTATATTCTTGCCTTCTTTATCAAAGTTAAGGTGACCATATGTGTGTGGGTTTATCTCTGGGTTTTCTATCCTGTTCCAGTGATCTATATATTTTTTTTTGTGCCACTACCATACTGTCTTGATTACTGTAGCTTTGTAGTATATTCTGAAGTCAGGGAGCCTGATTCCTCTAGCTCAGCTTTTCTTTCTCAAGATCACTTTGGTTATTTGTGGTCTTTTGTGTTTCCATACAAATTGTGATTTTTTTTGTTGTTCTAGTTCTGTGAAAAATGCCATTGGTAGTTTGATAAGGATTGCATTGAATCTGTAGATGGCTTTGGTTAGTATATTCATTTTCACAATGTTGATCCTTCCAATCCAGGAACATGGTATATCTCTCCATCTGTTTGTATCATTTGTAATTTCTTTCATCAGTGTCCTATAGTTTTCTGCACACAGGTCTTTTGTCTCCTCAGGTAGGTTTTCCTAGGTATTTTATTCTCTATTTTTGCAATGGTAAATGGGAGTGTTTCCTTAATTTCTCTTTCAGATTTTTCATCATTACTGTATTGGAATGCAAGGTATTTCTGTGCATTAATTTTATATCCTGCTAATTTACCACATTCACTGATTAGCTATAGTAGTTTTCTGGTAGCATCTTTAGGATTCTCTATGTATAGTATCATGTCATCCACAAACAGTCACCATTTTACTTCTTCTTTTCTAATTTGGATTCCATTTATTTCTTTTTCTTCTCTGATTGCTGTGGCTAAAACTTCCAAAACTATGTTGAATAATAGCGGTGAGAGTGGGCAACCTGGTCTTCTTCCTGATCTTAGTGGAAATGGTTTCCGTTTTTCACCATTGAGGACGATGTTGGCTGTGGGTTTGTCATATATGGCCTTTATTATGTTGATGTAATTTCCCTCTATGCCTACTTTCTGGAGGGTTTTTTTTTATCATAAATGGGTGTTGAATTTTGTCAAAAGCTTTTTCTGCATGTATTGAGATGGTCATATGGTTTTCCTCCTTCAATTTGTTAATATGGTTTATCACATTGATTGATTTGCGTATATTGAAGAATCCTTGCATTCCTAGGATAAACACCCCTTGATCATGGTGTATGACCCTTTTAATGTGCTGTTGGATTCTGTTTCCTAGTATTTTCTTGAGGATTTTTGCATTTATGTTCATCAGTGATATTGGTTTGTATTTTTCTTTTTTTGTGGTATCTTTGCCTGGTTTTGGTAACAGGGTGTTGGTGGCCTTGTAGAGTGAGTTTAGGAGTGTTTCTCCCTGGGCTATATTTTGGAAGATTTTGAGAAGGATAGATGTTAGCTCTTCTCTAAATGTTTGATAGAATTCACCTGTGAATCCATCTGGTCCTGGGTAAAAGCCCCTGACTTTTAATCCCTAGTGGGACACTCTTTGGATTGCTACCCATATTTGTGTGCCCTGCATTTCAATTCCTTAATTGCAAGTAAATGCTGTTTGCTTGATTATTGCCTCCTAGGTTTACGTAGGTTGACATACATGGTGTCAGAAACAGGACCTGAAGCGACCCCATTGCTTCATAATGGGTGTCTCCTGGAATTGGGTGCGGTAGCCATAGAGCCTTTTGTACTCACTGTTTTCTTAAAACTACCATCTCGACTGTGAGTCCTCCAGGCTCCAACCTCCTTTCTTTTGGCTGAGGTCTCAGTCACTGGCTTTCTTTGGCGTCAGGTTGGCAGTTATGCTGGGAGATGATTATTTCAAAGTGCCAGCTCATGGCTAGGCCACTGGAGGGGTTCTCCTACTACTGAATGCTCTTATTTCTTTGTGTGCTTCTTTAATTATGGGATTGTCCTCTTCTAAGTTCCACTCAGAGGGTTATTCTCCATTGGGGACCAGAGCTGGTTTTATGTTTAAAAACTATGTCTACCTTCATCTTGTAAACTTCTATCTTGATGTACTAATAACATAAAAGATGATTTAAATTTACAGTGGCCACAATGGGGCTCTCTGGAAGTCTCTAAACTTATTTTTCTGTGCAGTAAACTTGAAAACCGTGGCATTAAGCAAATTGAATAGGACAGTTACTTTAATTGGTACTTAGAGGCCTCTAAATGAGTACAGGACTTCAAAATCTCTTCCCTCCAAGATACAAATTCTAAACTTTCTGAAAAGATTGGTCAATTACAAAAGACTTATAATTCTTCTCTGTCCCTCCTTCCTGCTCCTCAAGTCTGTCCCCAATCTTTCCCTCTTTATCCTTCCCTTTTTAGCTCTTCCTTTATCCCAAGGACCCTGGGGCTCCCCTTGAACCTCCAGCCTCAACCTCTTCCATTTAACCAGTTCAAATTCATCCTTTTAAATTGAAGTCCAATAATGAAGGCACCCTTTTAAATGTAACGTACACACCTTGGACTAAGGCAGAATTGTGAGCTATAACCAAAGAATCTCCCAAGGTTACTGAGAATACTCACCATTTTGCAGAGGAAGTTAACATTGTATTTTCCTGATTGTATCAGTTAGTCCACAAGCTAGTGGGAGGAGGTCAGACTCAACATTGGATGACTAAAGATGGCTGGAGTCATCCTTTAGAGGATCTTTAATGAATCATGCCAGCTAACAAATCTAAAGCCTAAGAAAGAGAAAAAAAAAAAACCTTATATGAAGCCATCCCTTGGACCTTCCCAAAACCTATTGATTCGAATCAAATCCAAGCATGCATTCAAAGGACTGATGAACTTATGCATGATTATTACAACAGAGTTGAAATTGTTTTTAAGGAAAACTCTGGACTCACTTTAGTCACAGAGTCCACTAAGGTGGTCTTTAACCCCATATTCATAAATGTCCTAGATGAAGATCTCACAATTCTAGTAGAGTACAACTTAATTGAGAAACCAGAGCAGCTCCTGATTTGGTTAATCTGGTAAACCAATTGGCCTGGGCTATTCAAAATTCAAATAAACACAAGGCCACTAAAATAATGAATTTACAGCTTCAACAGCTATCAGCTTCCTCCCAGAAGCTTCAACAAACTAAATCAAAGCCTTCAAACTCTAAAAATGCTTTCCATTTTTGTGAGAAACCTGGTCATTAGAAAAAGGAGTGCCTTAAACTAAAACACTTTAAAAATTCTCCCATGTTAAGCCTTCAGATAATGTTATGTACTGAGGCTGCTCCAAGGACAAACAGGGTGTTTTTCTGATCCTTTCCATTAATCATCTGGGTGAAACATTCTTCATGATTGGAAATGAGGTTATTACCATCTTAATTGGTACTGGAGCCACACTTTCCATGCTCAACCACACCACTTTCAAACAACCATTTCCTCAGAGTACTGAGAAAATTCAAATGGTGGGAGTATCTAATAAACCTTTTATAGCTTAAGAGTCCCTTCTCTTACCTTTCCAATTTGGCCCCTGCCAGAATAGCCATTCCTTCTTTTTTTTTTTTTTTTTTTTTTTTTAAGATTTGATGAAAGTTCATAATAATGCAGTTGACAAGAAAATTAGTTATTTCTGAGATATACATTTTAAAGTAATAACTAGGATTATTACTTATAACATTATACCAGAACATATAAGATTTTTAGACATTTCCTGTATTGTCTGAAACATTTATATTAACATATTTCCATACATATTTCCATACAAATACAAATATAAGATTTTTAGAAATTTCATGTAATGTCTGAAACATTTATATTAACATATTTCCATACATATTTCCATACAAATACAAATATAAGATTTTTAGAAATTTCATGTAATGTCTGAAACATTTATATTAACATATTTCCATACATATTTCCATACAAATACAAATATAAGATTTTTAGAAATTTCATGTAATGTCTGAAACATTTATATTAACATATTTCCATACATTTTTCCATACAAATGCAAATATAAGATTTTTAGAAATTTCATGTAATGTCTGAAACATTTATATTAACATATTTCCATACAAATAACCCAATGAAAGTTTAGTATTAGTTGTTTTGTTTGTTTTTTTATACTGCAGGTTCTTATTAGGCATCAGTTTTATACACATCAGTGTATACATGTCAATCCCAATCACCCAATTCAGCACATCACCATCCCCACCTCATTGCAGTTTTCCCCCCTTGGTGTCCATATGTCCATTCTCTACATCTGTGTCTCAACTTCTGCCCTGCAAACTGGCTCATCTGTACCATTTTTCTACGTTCCACATACATGCATTAACATACGATATTTGTTTTTCTCTTTCTGACTTACTTCACTCTGTATGACAGTCTCTAGATCCATCCACTTCTCAACAAATGACTCAATTTCGTTCCTTTTTATGGCTGAATAATATTCCATCGTATATATGTACCACAACTTCTTTATCCATTCGTCTGTTGATGGGCATTTAGGTTGCTTCCATGACCTGGCTATTGTAAATAGTGCTGCAATGAACATTCGGGTGCACGTGTCTTTTTGAATTACGGTTTTCTCTGGGTATATGCCCAGTAGTGGGATTGCTGGGTCATATGGTAATTCTATTTTTAGTTTTTTAAGGAACCTCCATATTGTTCTCCATAGTGGCTGTATCAATTTACATTCCCACCAACAGTGCAAGAGGGTTCCCTTTTCTCCACACCCTCTCCAGCATTTGTTGTTTGTAGATTTTCTGATGATGCCCATTCTAACAGGAGTGAGGTGATACCTCATTGTAGTTTTGATTTGCATTTCTCTAATAATTAGTGATGTTGAGCATCTTTTCATGTGCTTCGTGGCCGTCTGTATGTCTTCTTTGGAGAAATGTCTATTTAGGTCTTCTGCCCATTTTTGGATTGGGGTGTTTGTTTCTTTGATATTGAGCTGAATGAGCTGTTTATATATTTTGGAGATTAATCCTTTGTCCGTTGATTCATTTGCAAATATTTTCTCCCATTCTGAGGGTTGTCTTTTCGTCTTGTTTATGGTTTCCTTTGCTGTGCAAAAGCTTTGAAGTTTCATTAGGTCCCACTTGTTTATTTTTGTTTTTATTTCCATTACTCTAGGAGGTGGATTGAAAAAGATCTTGCTGTGATTTATGTCAAAGAGTGTTCTTCCTATGTTTTCCTCTAAGAGTTTTATAGTGTCCAGTCTTATATTTAGGTCTCTAATCCATTTTGAGTTTATTTTTGTGTATGGTGTTAGGGAGTATTCTAATTTCATTCTTTTACATGTGGCTGTCCAGTTTTCCCAGCACCACTTATTGAAGAGACTGTCTTTTCTCCATTGTATATCTTTGCCTCCTTTGTCATAGATTAGTTGACCATAGGTGCGTGGGTTAATCTCTGGGCTTTCTATCTTGTTCCATTGATCTATGTTTCTGTTTTTGTGCCAGTACCATATTGTCTTGATTACTGTAGCTTTGTAGTATAGTCTGAAGTCAGGGAGTCTGATTCCTCCAGCTCCATTTTTTTGCCTCAAGACTGCTTTGGCTATTCGGGGTCTTTTGTGTCTCCATACAAATTTTAAGATGATTTGTTCTAGCTCCGTAAAAAATGCCATTGGTAATTTGATAGGGATTGCATTGAATCTGTAGATTGCTTTGGGTAGTATACTCATTTTCACAATGTTGATTCTTCCAATCCAAGAACATGGTATATCTCTCCATCTGTTGGTATCATCTTTAATTTCTTTCATCCGTGTCTTATAGTTTTCTGCATACAGGTCTTTTGTCTCCCTAGGTAGGTTTATTCCTAGGTATTTTATTCTTTTTGTTGCAATGGTAAATGGGAGTGTTTCCATAATTTCTCTTTCAGATTTTTCATCATTAGTGTATAGGAATGCAAGAGATTTCTGTGCATTAATTTTGTAACCTGCAACTTTACCATATTCATTAATTAGCTCTAGCAGTTTTCTGGTGGCCGTTTTAGGATTCTCTATGTATAGTATCATGTCATCCGCAAACAGTGACAGTTTTACTTCTTCTTTTCCAATTTGTATTCCTTTTATTTCTTTTTCTTCTCTGATTGCCGTGGCTAGGACTTCCAGAACTATGTTGAATAATAGTGGTGAGAGTGGACATCCTTGTCTCGTTCCTGATCTTAGAGGAAATGCTTTCAGTTTTTCACCATTGAGAATGATGTTTGCTGTGGGTTTGTCATATATGGCCTTTATTATGTTGAGGTAGGTTCCCTCTATGCCCACTTTCTGGAGAGTTTTTATCAGAAATGGGTGTTGAATTTTGTCAAAAGCTTTTTCTGCATCTATTGAGATGATCATATGGTTTTTATTCTTCAATTTGTTAATATGGTGTATCACATTGATTGATTTGCGTATATTGAAGAATCCTTGCATCCCTGGGATAAATCCCACTTGATCGTGGTGTATGATCCTTTTAATGTGTTGTTGGATTCTGTTTGCTAGTATTTTGTTGAGGATTTTTGCATCTATATTCATCAGTGATATTGGTCTGTAATTTTCTTTTTTTGTAGTGTCTTTGTCTGGTTTTGGTATCAGGGTGATGGTGGCCTCATAGAATGAGTTTGGGAGAGTTCCTTCCTCTGCAATTTTTTGGAAGAGTTTGAGAAGGATGGGTGTTAGCTCTTCTCTAAATGTTTGATAGAATTCACCTGTGAAGCCATCTGGTCCTGGACTTTTGTTTGTTGGAAGATTTTTAATCACAGTTTCAATTTCATTACTTGTGATTGGTCTGTTGATATTTTCTGTTTCTTCCTGATTCAGTCTTGGAAGGTTATACCTTTCTAAGAATTTGTCCATTTCTTCCAGGTTGTCCATTTTATTGGCATAAAGTTGCTTGTAGTAGTCTCTTAGGATGTTTTGTATTTCTGCGGTGTCTGTTGTAACTTCTCCTTTTTCATTTCTGATTTTATTGATTTGAGTCCTCTCCCTCTTTTTCTTGATGAGTCTGGCTAATGGCTTATCAATTTTGTTTATCTTCTCAAAGAACCAACTTTTAGTTTTATTGATCTTTGCTATTGTTTTCTTTGTTTCTATTTCATTTATTTCTGCTCTGATCTTTATGATTTCTTTCCTTCTGCTAACTTTGGGTTTTGTTTGTTCTTCTTTCTCTAGTTTCTTTAGGTGTAAAGTTAGATTGTTTACTTGAGATTTTTCTTGTTTCTTTAGGTAGGCTTGTATAGCTATAAACTTCCCTCTTAGAACCGCTTTTGCTGCATCCCATAGGTTGTGGGTCGTCGTGTTTTCATTGTCATTTGTCTCTAGGTATTTTTTTATTTCCTGTTTGATTTCTTCAGTGATCTCTTGGTTATTTAGTAACGTATTGTTTAGCCTCCATGTGTTTGTCTTTTTTACGTTTTTTCCCCTGTAATTCATTTCTAATCTCATAGCGTTGTGGTCAGAAAAGATGCTTGATATGATTTCAATTTTCTTAAATTTACTGAGGCTTGATTTGTGACCCAAGATGTGATCTATCCTGGAGAATGTTCCGTGTGCACTTGAGAAGAACGTGTAATCTGCCGTTTTTGGATGGAATGTCCTATATATATCAATTAAATCTATCTGGTCTATTGTGTCATTTAAAGCTTCTGTTTCCTTATTTATTTTCATTTTGGATGATCTGTCCATTGGTGTAAGTGAGGTGTTAAAGTCCCCCACTATTATTGTGTTACTGTCAATTTCCTCTTTTATAGCTGTTAGCAGTTGCCTCATGTATTGAGGTGCTCCTATGTTGGGTGCATATATATTTATAATTGTTATATCTTCTTCTTGGATTGATCCCTGGATCATTATGTAGTGTCCTTCCTTGTCTCTTGTAACATTCTTTATTTTAAAGTCTATTTTATCTGATATGAGTATAGCTACTCCAGCTTTCTTTTGATTTCCATTTGCATGGAATATCTTTTTCCATCCCCTCACTTTCAGTCTGTATGTGTCCCTAGGTCTGAAGTGGGTCTCTTGTAGACAGCATATATATGGGTCTTGTTTTTGTATCCATTCAGCCAGTCTATGTCTTTTGGTTGGGGCATTTAATCCATTCACGTTTAAGGTAATTATCGATATGTATGTTCCTATGACCATTTTCTTAATTGTTTTGGGTTTGTTTTTGTAGGTCCTTTTCTTCTCTTGTGTTTCCCACTTAGAGAAGTTCCTTTAGCATTTGTTGTAGAGCTGGTTTGGTGGTGCTGAATTCTCTTAGCTTTTGCTTGTCTGTAAAGCTTTTGATTTCTCCATCAAATCTAAATGAGATCCTTGCTGGGTAGAGTAATCTTGGTTGTAGGTTCTTCCCTTTCATCACTTTAAGTATTTCATGCCACTCCCTTCTGGCTTGCAGAGTTTCTGCTGAGAAATCAGCTGTTAACCTTATGGGGGTTCCCTTGTATGTTATTTGTCGTTTTTCCCTTGCTGCTTTCAATAATTTTTCTTTGTCTTTAATTTTTGCCACTTTGATTACTATGTGTCTCGGCGTGTTTCTCCTTGGGTTTATTCTGTATGGGACTCTCTGCGCTTCCTGGACTTGGGTGGCTATTTCCTTTCCCATGTTAGGGAAGTTTTCGATTATAATCTCTTCAAATATTTTCTCTGGTCCTTTCTCTCTCTCTTCTCCTTCTGGGACCCCTATAATGCGAATGTTGTTGCGTTTAATGTTGTCCCAGAGGTCTCTTAGGCTGTCTTCATTTCTTTTTATTCTTTTTTCTTTAGTCTGTTCCGCAGCAGTGAATTCCACCATTCTGTCTTCCAGGTCACTTATCCGTTCTTCTGCCTCAGTTATTCTGCTATTGATTCCTTCTAGTGTAGTTTTCATTTCAGTTATTGTATTGGTCATCTCTGTTTGTTTGTTCTTTAATTCTTCTAGGTCTTTGTTAATCATTTCTTGCATCTTCTCAATCTTTGCCTCCATTCTTATTCCGAGGTCCTGGATCATCTTCACTATCATTATTCTGAATTCTTTTTCTGGAAGGTTGCCTATCTCCACTTCATTTAGTTGTTTTTCTGGGGTTTTTTCTTGTTCCTTCATCTGGTACATAGCCCTCTGCCTTTTCATCTTCTCTGTCTTTCTGTAACTGTGGGTTTTGGTCCACAGGCTGCAGGATTGTAGTTTTTCTTGCTTCTGTTGTCTGCCCTCTGGTGGTTGAGGCTATCTAAGAGGCTTGATGGGAGGCTCTGGTGGTGGGTAGAGCTGACTGTTGCTGTGGCGGTCAGAACTCAGTAAAACCTTAATCCACTTGACTGTTGATGGGTGGGGCTGGGTTTCCTCCCTGTTGCTGTGGCGATCAGAGCCCAGTAAAACCTTAATCCACTTGACTGTTGATGGGTGGGGCTGGGTTCCCTCCCTGTTGGTTGTTTTGCCTGAGGCAACCCAACACTGGAGCCTACCCGTGCTCTTTGGTGGGGTTAATGGCAGACTCTGGGAGGGCTCACGCCAAGGAGAACTTCCCAGGACCTCTGCTGCCAGTGTCCTTATCCCCACGGTGAAACAGAGCCACCACTCGCCTCTGCAGGAGACCCCCCAACACCAGCAGGTACGTCTGGTTCAGTCTCCCCCAGGGTCACTGCTCCTTCCCCTGGGTCCCGATGCACACATTACTTTGTGTGTGCCCTCCAAGAGTGGGGTCTCTGTTTCCCCCAGTCCTGTCACAGTCCTGCAATCAATTCCCACTAGACTTCAAAGTCTGATTCTCTAGGAATTCCTCCTCCCTTTGCCGGACCCCCAGGTTGGGGAGCCTGAGGTGGGGCTCAGAACCTTCACTCCAGTGGGTGGACTTCTGTGGTATAAGTGTTCGCCAGTCTGTGAGTCACCCACCCAGCAGTTATGGGATTTGATTTTACTCTGATTGCGCCCCTCCTACCGGCTCACTGTGGTTTCTCCTCTGTCCTTGGACGTGGGGTGTCCTCCTTGGTGAAGTCCAGGGTCTTCCTGTCAATGATTGTCCAGCAGCCAGTTGTGATTCTGGTGCTCTCGCAAGAGGGAGTGAGAGCACGTCCTTCTACTCCGCCATCTTGGTTAATCTCCCGCCATTCCTTCTTATTGGTCAATTCTGCTCCTGTCAACTTACTGGGATGAAACTTTTTAGGAAAAAAAAAAAAAAAAAAAATATATATATATATATATATATATATATATATATATATATATACATACACACATACATACATACATACGTATATCACGCTGCCACTGCTTTTTTCAAAAGGGGGAAATTATCCTTAAAATTAATTTAACCCCCTCAACAACTGATGGCATTCCAAGCTCCTCAACCCTATTAGAAGGTTTTGCACTTAGGACTAGCTTGGAAGCTTGGAAGATAACATAAATGTAAAACACCTCAGAGAAGTCCCTGAGAAACTCTGGGCAATGTCCACAATTGACATTGGGTGGATTCATTCATCTCTCCCAATTGGAATTCAAATTGACCTTGGTATGCCTTTCCTAAAGTTAAAAAACATCCTTTAAAACCTGAGGCCTTAGCAGGAATTAAAACAATCATAGAGGAATATAAGACACAAAACCTCATAGTTTCTTCCACTAGTCCTTGTGATACACTCATTCTCTCTATTAAGAAACCTCATGGAAGAGGATGGATATTTGTCCAAGATTTGAGGACTATTAAAAACAGTTTCATCCCTTGTCATCCAGTTGTCCTTAATCCTCATACTCCTTTATGGTAATACCAATAGAGAATAAATTTTTTCTCTGCAATAGACCTCTGTAGCACCCTTTTCACAGATCCTAATAGCAGATTTAGCAGATGTCATTTTTCCACATGGGTCGATCCTCTTACAATATGTTGATGAACTTCTCTGCTCGTCTTCCAAGGAAGCAAATGAGCAAGATAGATAGCATCCATCTCCTCAAGCTGTTAACAACTAAAGGTCAGAAAGTCTCTAAATAGAAATTACAACTTATTCAAATGAAGGTCAAATACCAAGGACACCTGATCTTAGATCAAAGACTCCTTTTAGACCCTAATAAGATACAAAATGTCTCAAATTTCCCTTGGCCAAAGACCAAAAAAAAAAAAAAAAAAAAAAAAACTTTGAGGATTTTGGGGTCTGGCCAGGTACTGTAAGAACTGGATACCTAAATTTTCCTTAATTGCCTAGCCTCTTTATACTTTGCTCAAAGCTGAAAGACCAGATCCCTTAGATTGGAAAGAAAATACCTTTATGACTTTCTAGAAACTGAAAAGTGGACTTCTCAGTTCCCCTGCTTTACGACATCCTAATAATCAGCTTGGCTTTTTCCTCTTAGTGTGCAAAAGGAAGGAGAAGGCCTTAGGAGTGCTTACTCAAAGGAAAAGAGGTCAACACTGCTTCCTTGTCTATTATACTCAACAATCAGACCCTGTAGCCTGAGGTCTTCCCCCATGAATGAAAGCTATTTTAGCAGCAGCAGTCCTTACAAAGTCAACTGAGGAAATAATTATGGCTCTCCACTCATCATTCATGTTCCCCATTCAGTAGAAGCCTTGCTCGATTCTCATCCTACTCAACATCTTTCTGTAAGCTGTCTTACCTCTTCTGAAATGTTACTAACTTCTCCGCATATACCCTTTCCCACTGCAACAACCTCAACCCTGCAAAGCCTTCGCCATTTACCTGCTGATGAAACATCTCATGACTGTTTGTCCCTCACTGATCTCATATTAATTTCTAGAGCTGAATTACAATAAACCTCTATCGCTAATGCTGAGATTTCATGGTTTACTGAGGTTTTTTATTTGAAAAGTGGCAAAGGAAAACACTGATCAGATATACAATCACCTCCTCCTTTGAAATAATTTAGGCAGCTCTGCTGAACCACTACTTCAGCCCAACAGGCAGAACTCCATTCTTTAACTAGAGCTTGCATCATAGCAGAAGGTAAAACTGCAAATATCTATACAGATAGCTGCTATGCCTTTGGGGTAGTTCATGACTTTGGCATACTTTGGAAACAAAGAGGATTCTTGACCGCAGGAGGAAACCAGATTAAGAATGAAAATTGGGTCAATAAGTCATTGGAATTGGTCCAATTTCCATCTGCTCTAGTCATCATCAAGGTGCATGGGTATTCAAAATTAAATTCAGATGAAATCAAAGGAAACAATTTGGTTGATAAGGACAGCTGCCTTATGAGCCACCGAACCTGAAACTCTTACAGCAAATTTTGATTGTATTCTAAAAGAGGATCTAATGAAAATGTTCAAAGATGTCCAATTTTAAGGCACTGCATAAAGAAAAGTTTTGTTGGGATGATAATGGGTGTATTTTAGCCCATTAAATAATGGTATGGCCCAAATAGAAGACATGTCTTGCCAGAGTCCACAAAAAATTTCTGATGAAAATGACTCCTCAGATGACCCACTGGGCAGCAAATAAATTTGTAAATTTCATGAAACAATATTGGCAGGAAAATATTTCTAAGGCCGCCAAGGAGGCACAATTAACTTGTGCTGAATGTCCTAAATACAACCCAGGGAAAACTATCTAAACTTCCCCTGGACATTTTGACTTCCTAGTTTAAAGGGCCTTTAGACGTATGGCAAATGGATTTTATCCAGTTGCCTCCTTCCCAAGGCTATAAATTAGTTTTTGTTATGGTTTGCATGTTTTATCATTGGATTGAAGCATTCCCTTGCCAACATGTTACCACTTTGGCAGTTGCAAAATATTATTTAAAAAATCATACCCACCTGGGATGTGCCCTCAGAACTGCATAGTGACTGGGGAACACATTTTACTGACCATGTTACAAAATAGGTTTGTGAGGGTTGGACTATTCTACAAAATTTTCATTGTGCTTATCACCCTCAGTCCTCTGGACTGTTGGAAAAAAATAATAGTATTATTAATACTCAATTCGTAAAAGTTATGGAGACCTTGAAATTAGTTTGTCCTGAGGCACTTCCTCTGGTCCTTCTGAATTTAAGAGCTACCATGTTTGAGAAACACAAGCTATCACCATTTGAAATTATTACTGACTGATTTATGCATTTGGCTTCCTCTGCTCCTGATATTCTACTAACTATAGGAGACATGCTTCAGTATTGCAAAGGACCAATTAGAATGTTGCATAAAAACCATACCCTGGTAGAACAGCCTTTCCACTGTTGTGCTCCTGGGAGATGAAGACAACAAACTTCAAAATCTACAACCAGGTGATTTTGTCTGCTGAAAATGACATTTTCAAAAAGAATCTTTACAACATATTTGGAAAGGACCATATCAGGTACTCTTTTCTCAAATTAAAATGTAGTTTATGTACAGTATCATATCAGCTACTCTTTACTAATCCTTCTGTTGCAAAGCTTAAAGTGTTTATTCTTGAATTCATGTTTCTCATTTAAAGAATGCCCTAATACCCAATTGAACTTCTTAATGGACTACAGACTTAAAATTAAAATGAACTAAGAAGTGAAGCAGAGAGCATCTGATGCTGACAACTTTCTCGAGACTCAGGACCAGGTCAGTATATATATACATACCACGCTAACCTCATTACTGATCCTTTTCATAATAGATCTGCTCTATTGCACTGATGCATTTACTGAGTTTAATACAACAGTCTTGCTAGGGAAGGTCCACTCATTTGACTGGTGGTTTCAGAATATCACTTAATGATTTCCTTTTATTATGTACAAGATGGTGATGAGTCAGCATTTTATTGAAATACATTTAATCTTAACTCAAAATTTTACATTTCCTGAGGGTACTTCTTTTGGCAAATGTAAAGATAATGTTCTAGTAAACTATTCACAAACTGTAGCACCTGGGAGAAATCTGTCTGAGTGCTGGATATGTCTCCAAAGGCCACAGTCATCCAGATCTAAGGAGCCCCTAGTTACCCCCATCACCAATTTCTTCTTGGTTCCCAATATTATGGTAAATTTTAGGCACCCAGCCCTTAAAACTACCCTACATAGTAAAACTGTTTGATTTGGTAGCTCCACCTTGCTTTTGGTTGACACCACCACAGAACGTTTCTCTAAAACCCTACTCCTCTAACATTCCAAGCATCTGGGTCTTCCCACTTTTTCCTTTGCCTCCTGCATGAAGGAAGTGGTTGACAAAAAACTGTAAGAAATGAGATCTAACCCATCTATGTCAAGCTTTTTGTTGCACCAGGACCAGATGATTGTCAGCTGGCAACTTAATAGCCTGTAATGGCTGTACTGATCCTTGGCCATAATTTCATACCTATCAATGAAACTGTGAATAACCACACTCTTGGCAGGATACTATGTGTTTCTTTCAGGTACCCTTTTGTATGTGTTACAGAGGGAACTGTGGGCTTATGAATGTCTAGACCTTGCATATGACAGGACAATGCTTTTGGGGATACCATAGCATTCCATTTCAAGTTTTTGTTAAAGAAAAAATTCTAGCTGCAATCTTATAGGCCTAGGGGAAAATTGGTGGCTCCCTTTTTACACCCTATCTATTCTCCATTGCTTATCATTGCCAAAGGATTTGTTCCTTACATTGGTGAAATCCATAAGGACCTGTTGATAAAGAATTTAGCTCTAACCATCACTAAAGTAGCAAATTCTACCACTTGAGACTTGGGTCAACAAGAACAATCCCTGGATTACCTAGAGAGAGTCATACTAGATAATTGAATAGTGCTCAGTTATCTCCTTACACAACTGTGTGGTATCTGTGCCATAGCCAACACCTGCTGCACCTGGAGCAACACTTCTGGTGAAATTGCATTAGAACACATGAAGAAAGAAACATTGCCCAAGACCTTTTTGTACCAATGTTTTGGATGGCACCCTCTGGTCCCCTATTGATGTTTTCAGCTGGCTTCCTTCCATAGGGACTTAGATAAGGATTACAAATATTGTTCATGAATGTTATTGGAATTTTGCTTTGTGTGCTCGTACTTAAACTTTTCATGGTACTCCTCACTCTGATCTACTCTAAAACTTCTAGAAACACCAAGATTAACAGATTCAAATGATAGATAAAGCTTATTCAACTGAACTTTCAGGTAAATAGATGAAGTTCCTGGATGAGGAAACTACCTGAGTCATTACCTGAATGCCTCATTGTTCCTCAAATGTGGCCTAACCTGTATGACACAGACTTCTTGAAATAACCATTAGAGATTTAAAATTTCCCCAGCTGTGGGTTGCAACTTTCTGGGACCGGTTCATCTCAGTAATGTGGGACATGAATTTCTGGGACAAATCCTTCCCAGCGATGTTAGACAAAGTTAATCTATAAGTTGATCAGGGATATTTTCAGAGAAAGATCTTGATCAAAATGGGGAAATGTAAAATGTGGAAATATTAATAAAATGAAGTCACCTATTTCAAGAGGTTTTAAAATCGAGCCAGGAGGCCATTAAAAAGGTGAACCTTACACAGGTCCTCACCGGGTAAAACCATGAACTTTTGAATGGAGCCAAACCACAAATATCCCAAGAACTCTGCAAGGACACCTGCAACTTGTCACAGTAATGGACTTTTACTTCCCTCTAGTGATAGCCTTAGCTCTTAATCATGGTTAGCCAAGACTAGCTTCTGCTTCCAACTCCAATTAAAAATCTTTGTAATGCAAACTTCTCTTCATTGTCTTTAAAAGCCCCCGACTTTTACACCTCAGTGGGACCCTGTTTGGATTGCTACCCACATCTGTATGCCCCAAATTATAATTCTTTGGTTTCAAGTAAATGTTCTTTGCTTGATTATTGCCTCCTAGGTTTATTTAGGTTGACATATGCCTTATTTTTCTTCTTAGTACTTATCACCATCTGTCACCCTATAGATTTTACTTATTCATTTATTGTCTGCATCCTCCCACTATTTTTAATTTAGCAAACACCTATATTGCTCCTTATGTTCTTTATTTCACAAATATTTACTCTTTAATTATTATAATCATTGTGGAAGGTAGGTACTATTAATGTATCTAATTTGCTCTTTCTTTTCTTCACTTCTATTTCATTTATTTCTGCTCTGATCTTTATGATTTCATTCCTTCTACTAACTAAAAGCTGATTCATTGAAAGGCTAAACAAACTTGAAAAACCTTTAGCCAGACTCATTAAGAAAAAAAGGGAGAGGGCTCAAATCAATAAAATTAGAAATGAAAAACTAGACGTTACAAAAGACACCACAGAAATACAAAGGATCATAAGAGACTACTGCAAGCAACTATATGCCAATAAAATGGAAAACCTGGAAGAAATGGACAAATTATTAGAAAGGTGCAATCTCCCAAGACTGAACCAGGAAGAAATAGAAAATATGAACAGACCAATCACAAGTATGGAAATTGAAACTGTGATTTTAAAAATCCCAACAGACAAAAGTTGAGAACCAGATGGCTTCACAGGCAAATTCTGTCGAACATTTAGTAAAGAGTTAACACCTATCTTTCTGAAACTATTCCAAAACATTGCAGAGGAAGGAACACTCCTAATCCTACTCTATGAGGCAAACATCATCCTGATACCAAAACCAGACAAAAATACCACACAAAAAAAGAAAATTCCAGGCCAATATCACTGATGAATATAGATGCAAAAATCCTCAAGAAAATACCAGCAATCAAATCCAACAACGCATTAAAAGGATCATACACCATGATCAAGTGGGATTTAACCCAGGACTGCAAGGATTTTGCAATACCTTCAAGTCAATCAGTGTGATACACCATATTAACAAATTGAAGAATAACAACCATATGATCATTTTAATAGATGCAGAAAAAGCTTTTGACAAAATTCAACACCCATTTATCATAAACAAAAAAAAAATCTCCAGAAAATGGGCATAGAGGGAACATACCTCAACATAATGAAGGCCATATATGACAAACCTACAGCTAACATCAAACTCAACAGTGAAAGGCTGAAAGCATTTCCTTTAAGAACAGGAACAAGACATGGATGTCCACTTTTGCCACTTTTATGCAACATAGTTTTGGAAGTCCTAATCACAGCAATCAGAGAAGAAAATGAAATAGAAGAAATCCAAATTGGAAAAGAAGTAAAACTTCACTGTTTGCAGATGGCATGATAATATACATAGATAATTCTAAAGATGCTACCAGAAATCTACTAGAGCTCATCAATGAATTTGGTAAAGTTACAGGATACAAAATCCATACACAGAAATCTGTTGCACTTCTATACAGTAACAATGAAGGATCAGAAAGAGAAATTAAAGAAACAATCACATTTA
Organism: Balaenoptera acutorostrata; assembly: GCF_949987535.1. NCBI lineage: Eukaryota > Metazoa > Chordata > Mammalia > Artiodactyla > Balaenopteridae > Balaenoptera > Balaenoptera acutorostrata. Next base: position 71,310,624 of record NC_080085.1, read on the forward strand.
CCATTGCATCAAAAAGAATAAAATACCTAGGAATAAACCTACCTGTGGAGACAAAAGATCTCTACTCCAAATATGATCGTTACCATATAATCCAGCAATCTCACTCCTGGGCATATATCCAGAGAAAACCATGGTTTGAAAGGATACATGCACCTCAATGTTCACTGCAGCACTGTTTACAATGGCCAAGACATGGAAACAATCTAAATGTCAATCGACAGAGGAATGGATAAAGAAGATGTGGTATATATATATACAATGGAATATTACTCAGCAATTAAAAAGAATGAAATAATGCCATTTGCAACAACATGGATGGACCTGGAAATTATCATACTAAATGAAATAAGTCAGAGAGAGAAAGACAAATATCATATGATATCGCTTATATGTGGAATCTAAAAAAAATGATACAAATGAAATTATTTACAAAATGGAAACAGACTCACAGACTTAGAGAACGAAGTTTCGGTTACTGGGGGAAGTGTGGTGGGGAGGGATATATTGGGAGTTTGGGATTGACACGTACACACTACTCTATTTAAAATAAATAACCAACAAGGACCTACTGTGTAGCACAGGGAACTCTGCTCAATATTCTATGATAACCTAAATGTGAAAAGAATTTGAAAAAGAATAGACACATATATGTAAATAAATAAATAAATAAGTAAAATGTAAAGAAATAAATAAATCTTCCTCAAAAAATAGATATTTAATTTGCAGATGAGGAAAATATCCATAAATAGATTAATTAACTTGAACAGGACCATACACATATTAAGTGGTAGAGTTGGGATTAAAATGCAGATGATTTGGCCCCATAGTACATGCCCTTAAATAATATAATATACTTAAAATATAAGCCCTGTGAAGGCAGAATTTTTTTTTTAATCATTTTGTTTAGTAGAGTATTCCCCGTAGTGAGAAGAGTGTCTGGTTCATTGTAGAGTCTCAATAAATATTTGTTAAATAGATTAATGTATTAGTTTGAGGGTTAGGAGATAAGCAACTGTTTCTTTATACACCCTGGAGTTTTTCTTGGTAGCTTGAAAGATGGTATTTATCAGCTACTTCATGGAATTTATCAAGTACTAACAGAGAGAGGTTCATTGATAGGGACTGACGCTTTGGAAATATTCAGTGAGTTGCACAACAGCATAGTGTTTTTCAGTGCTCATCAAAGTGTGTGATGAGGTTCTTAAGAGGGCCCCTAGAGTTGTGAAAGGAAGTATATAGAGAGTGATGTGAGGTTATGGTTCTGAGCCCACAAATTCTTCTGCAAACAAATATTTCTGCTTGTATTTTTTTTTTTTATCTTTGGATTTTGCTAAGGATTTTATTTGAACAAAGAAATAAAAATTTTTGAAGACTACTTTTACAGTGGAAAGAACACTGCCTGGAGTCAGAAGACCTGGGATCCAGTTTTGTGTCCTCTCACTTACAGGCTATGACTCTTTCCCCGCCTTCTTCAATGGGTTACTGTGAAAATCAAACAAGATGATTCAAACAAATATATTTTGGTATGCACTGGACTGGCTCTACTGTGGGAAGAATAGGTGGTCCCCTATCTAGTGGAGTTAGGGAACCCCTAATAGCCCATCCTGCCACTAAACAAAATATTTTCCCATTAGCCTTCCACAATGCCCGTAATTCTCAACATCCAATTTAGTACTTTTGACTGAGTTCTTCAAAATGCTCATGATAATATATTACAAGTGAGAAATTAATCAACCACCACAAATTAACACCCTAGTATAGAATCATTTATCAGATTAGCAAATCATATTCCCCAACAGAAAGTTCCTAAAGAAATGAGAACTTGGAATGGCAAATATCAAGGAGAGAGAAGAGGAAAGAAGGGCTTTGAGGGAGCAAAAATAATAATCCTTCATATTATTTAATTATTTACAGTTTCCAAGTAATTTTCACATCTTCCATCTATTTTATATTGACAAGTATACAGAGTAGATATATTTATGCCAACTTTACAGATAATGAAATTGAGGCTCAGGAAAATCAATCTGACCTGTACCAAGCTACACATTTACCTTGAAATGTCCTCTCTCTAATGCATATATGACTCACAACTCATTTTTGCCAATCCATCTCAGTTTATACTTTTCCTCTAAAGAACATTCTTTAGTCCCTATAGACTTGATAAGACACTCTCTTCCAGAACATAGCCAAGTGAAATGTTATTGTGATTTCCTGTTCACTTGATTGTTTATACTACTAGATTTTCGGCAGGCTTGATGGAAGAAAACCTGTGTATCTTGCTCACTGTTGTTTTCTCTGTGCCTAAATTAAGGCCTGGCACATATATAGTACTTGTTCAGCAGATATTTACTGAATAAATAAATGGTTGATAAATATTCACAAGCAATAGTCTATGCTATTGAGTGGAAGTTAGGCCCTGGCAGACCTTGGCAACCATTCAAAAAGGAATAAGTGATCTTTGGATAAAACTATTTCAAATCCTACAATTTGTCCAAAGGTAATGCCATATTCCTTTTCTAAAGGCCAACTTTCATATTCTTTCTAAAGAACTCCAATTTAAAAAAATCACTTATATTTCATACTTGTCACAACTAAAATCAAGTAGATTGATGTTGTATGGTAGCTCAGTTTCAGAAATCATTTTGTTTTTGTGTTTTCTTCCACTGCTCTTTTTCATATAGGGACTAGCTTTTATTTCAATTTTTGCAAATGTGTGATATTAGTAAAAATTAATTTACTCAGTTAATAGACTTAGAATCAACTCAGACAGATAAAATGTACCTCGAATACATTCTTGATTTCTTTATTAAAACTCAATGTTTTAAAGTTTAATACAAATTTAAATCTACCCTATCACTATCCTATTGATCAGCAGATATATTTATTTTTTATTATTTAAAAATTTTTATTGGAGTATAGTTGCTTTCCAATGTTGTGTTAGTTCCTACTGTACAGCAAAGTGAGTTACATGTATACATATATTCTCTTTATTTGGACTTCTTTCCCATTTTTTTCACCGCAGAGCATTGAGTAGAGTTCCATATGCTTTACAGTATGTTTTCATTAGTTATCAATTTTATACATAGTATAAATAGTGTATATATGTTAATCCCCATTTCCCAATTCATCCCAACCCCCCCTTTCCCCTTGATACCCATACGTTTGTTCTCTACATCTGTGTCTCTATTTCTGCTTTGCAAATAAGATCATCTATAACATTTTTTTAGATTCCACATATGTGCATTAATATACGATATTTGTTTTTCTCTTTCTGACTTACTTCACTCTGTATGACAGTCTCTAGGTCCATCCACGTCTCTACAAATGACCCAATTTCATTCCCTTATGAGGCTGAGTAATATTCCATTATATATATGTACCACATCTTCTTTATCTATTCATTTGGCAATGGACATTTAAGTTGCTTCACTGTCCTGGCTATCGTAAATAGTTCTGCAATGAACATTAGGGTGCATGTGTCTTTTTGACTTATGGTTCTCTCTGAGTATATGCCCAGCAGTGGGATTGCTGCGTCATATGGTAGTTCTATTTTTAGTTTTTTTTTTTTTTTTTTTTTTAAGGAACTTCCATACTGTTCTCCATAGTGGTTGTATCAATTTAAATTCCCAGCAACAATTCAAGAGGGTTCCCTTTTATCGACACTCTCTCCAGAATTTATTGTTTGTACACAGTTTGATGATGGCCATTCTGACTGGTGTGAGATAATACCTCATTGTAGTTTTGATTTGCAGTTCTCTAATAATTAGTGATGTTAAGCATTTTTTCACGTGCCTCTTGACCATCTGTAGGTCTTCTTTGGAGAAAAGTCTATTTAGGTCTTCTACCCATTTTTTTTGATTGCATTGTTTTTTGTTTGTTTTGATATTGAGCTGCATGAGCTCTTCATATATTTTGGAGATTTGTTGTCAGTCCCTTTGTTTGCAAATATTTTCTCCCATTCTGAGGGTTTTATTTACATTTTGTTTATGGTTTCCTTGCTGTGCAAAAGCTTTGAAGTTTAATTAGGTCCCATTTGCTTATTTTTGTTTTTATTTTCCAGGAAGTAGGTCAAAAAAGATCTTGCTGTGAATTATGTCAAAGAGTGTTCTGCCTATGTTTTCCTCTAAGAATTTTATAGTGTCTGGCCTTACATTTAGGTTTTAATCCATTTTTAGTTCATTTTTGCGTATGGTGTTCGGGAGCACTCTAATTTCATTCTTTTACATGTAGCTGTCAAGTTTTCCCAGCACCACATATTGAAGAAACTGTCTTTTCTCCATTGTAAATCCTTGCCTCCTTTGTCATAGTTTAGTTGACCATAGGTATGTGAATTTCTCTTGGGGCTTTCTATCCTGTTCCATTGATCTATATTTCTGTTTTTGTGCCAGTACCATACTCTCTTGATTACTATAGCTTTGTGGTATAGTCTGAAGTCTGGGAGCCTGGTTCCTCCAGCTCCGTTTTTCTTTCTCAAAATTGCTTTGGCTATTTGGGGTCTTTTGCGTTTCCATACAAATTGTAAAATTTTTGTTCTTGTTCTATGAAAAATGCCATTGGTAATTTGATAGGGATTGCATTGAATCTGTAGATTGCTTTGAGTAGTAGAGTCACTTTTACAATATTGATTCTTCTAATACAAGAACATGGTATATCTCTGCATCTGTTTGTGTCATCTTTTATTTCTTTCATCAGTGTGCAGAAGTTTTCTGAGTACAGGTCTTTTGCCTCCCTAGGAATGTTTATTCCTAGGTATTTTATTCTTTTTGTTGCAATGATGAATGGGATTGTTTCCTTAATTTCTCTTTCTGATTTTTCTTTCTTAGTGTATAGAAATGCAAGAGATTTCTGTGTATTAATATTGCCTCCTGCGACTTTACTAAATTCCTTGATGAGCTCTAGTAGTTTTCTCATGGCATCTTTAGGATTTTCTATGTATAGTATCATGCCATCTGCAAACAGTGAGAGTTTTACTTCTTTTCCAGTTTGGATTTTTTAAATTTCTTTTTCTTCTCTGATTGCTGTGGCTAGGACTTCCAAAACTATGTTGAATAATGGTGGCAACAATGGGCACTTGTCTTTCTCCTGATCTTAGAGGAAATGCTTTCACTTTTTCACCATTGAGAATAATGTTTGTTGTGGGTTTGTCATATATGGCCTTTTTTATGTTGAAGTTGTTTCCCTCTATGTGCACTTCATGGAGAGCTTTTGTCATAAATGGTGTTGAATTTTGCCTAAAGTTTTTCTACATCTATTGAGATTATCACATGGTTTTTATTCTTCAATTTGTTAATATGGTGTATCACATTGATTGATTTGTGTATATTTAAGATTCCTTGCATCTTTGGGATTAATTCCACTTGATCATGGGGTATGATCCTGTTAACATGTTGTGGGATTTGGTTTGTTAGTATTTTGTTGAGGATTTCTGCATCTAAGTTCATCAGTCATATTGCCCTGTAATTTTCTTTTCTTTTCTTTCTTTCTTTTTTTTGGGGGGTCATATCTTTGTCTGGTTTTGGTATCAGAGTGATGGTGGCCTCATAGAATGAGTTTGGGAATGTTCCTACCACTGCAGTTTTTTAGAAGAGTTTGAGAAGGATAGGTGTTAGTTCTTCTCAAAATGTTTCATAGAATTCACCTGTGAGGCCAACTGGTCCTGGACTTTTGTTTGTTGGAAGATTTTTTTTGTGTGTGTGATAATCTATGATTCTTTAATGAATGCACAAAACAATTCCATTAAAATTTTATGTAGATAAATACTCTGGCATCATTAACGTTATATCTGCATTTATCTTAAGCCCAGTCAAAAATCCAATTTATCAAATTAGGCTATTGGAAATAAGGGGCAAAGCAAAAATAAAAAACATTAAAAACAAATCTTGATAGATATGCCCGTAAGTTACTCTACATAGTTCTGTGAGTGATCCTATACCATGCCCTCCACCTTGTAGTTCTCAGTCCAGGAAGGCAAATATCAGGCATTAGGGCATTTCCACTTCACGTATTTTTTTTTTTAAACATCTTTATTGAAGTATAATTGCCTTACAATAGTGTGTTAGCTTCTGCTTTATAACAAAGTGAATCAGTTATACATATACAATATGTTCCCATTTCTCTTCCCGCTTGCATCTCCCTCCCTCCCACCCTCCCCATCCCACCCCTCTAGGTGGTCACAAAGCACCGAGCTGATCTCCCTGTGCTGTGTGGCTGCTTCCCACTAGTTATCTATTTTACATTTGGTAGTGTATATATGTCCATGACACTCTCTTACCCTGTCACATCTCACCCCACCCCCTCCCCATATCCTCAAGTCCATTCTCTAGTAGGTCTGTGTCTTTATTCCCGTCTTGCCACTAGGTTCTTCATGGCCTTTTTTTTTTTTCCCTTAGATTCCGTATATATGTGTTAGCATACTGTATTTGTTTTTCTCTTTCTGACTTACTTCACTCTGTATGACAGACTCTAACTCCATCCACCTCATTACAAATACCTCCATTTCATTTCTTTTTATGGCTGAGTAATATTCCATTGTATATATGTGCCACATCTTCTTCATCCATTCATCTGTCGATGGACATTTAGGTTGCTTCCATGTCCTGGCTATTGTAAATAGAGCTGCAATGAACATTTTGGTACATGACTCTTTTTGACCTATGGTTTTCTCAGGGTATATGCCCAGTAGTTGGATTGCTGGGTCGTATGGTAGTTCTATTTGTAGTTTTTTAAGGAACCTCCATACTGTTCTCCATAGTGGCTGTATCAATTTACATTCCCACCAACAGTGCAAGAGTGTTTCCTTTCCTCCACACCCTCTCCAGCATTTATTGTTTCTAGATTTTTTGATGATGGCCATTCTGACCGGTGTGAGATGATATCTCATTGTAGTTTTGATTTGCATTTCTCTAATGATTAATGATGTTGAGCATTCTTTCATGTGTCTGTAGGCCATCTGTATATCTTCTTTGGAGAAATGTCTATTTAGATCTTCTGCCCATTTTTGGATTGGGTTGTTCGTTTTTTTGTTATTGAGCTGCATGAGCTGCTTGTAAATCTTGGAGATTAATCCTTTGTCAGTTGCTTCATTTGCAAATATTTTCTCCCATTCTGAGGGTTGTCTTTTGGTCTTGTTTATGGTTGTTGGAAGATTTTTAATCACAGTTTTAATTTCATTACTTGTGATGGGTCTGTTCATATTTTCTATTTCTTCCTGATTCAGGCTTGGAAGGTTGTACCTTTCTAAGAGTTTGTCCGTTTCTTCCAGGTTGTCCATTTTAATGGTATATAGTTGCTTGTAGTAGTCTCTTAGGTTCCTTTGTATTTCTGGGGTGTCAGTTGTAACTTCTCCATTTTCATTTCTAATTTTATGGATTTGAGTCCTCTCCATTTTTTTTTTTTTCTTCATGAGTCTGGCTAAAGGTTTATCAATTTTATCTTCTCAAAGACCCAGCTTTCATTTTTATTGATCTTTGTTATTGTTTTGTTCATTTCTATTTCACTTATTTCTGCTCTGATCTTTATGATTTCTTTCCTTCTACTAACTTTGTTTTTTGTTGTTGTTGTTGTTGTTCTTCTTTCTGTAATTGCTTTACTTGTAAGGTGAATTTGTTTATTTGAGATTTCTCTTGTTTCTTGAGGTAGGATTGTATTGCTATAAACTTCTCTCTTAGAACTGCTTTTGCTGCATCTCATAGGTTTTGGGTCATCGAGATTTCATTGTCTTTTGTTTCTAGGTATTTTTTTGATTTCCTCTTTGATTCTTCAGTGATATCTTTGTTATTTAGTAGCATATTGTTTAACTTCCTTGCGTTTGTGTTTTTTACAGCTTTGTTTCTTTCCCCTGGCAATTGATTATCAATCTCATAGCTTTGTGGTTGGAAAGTTGTTTGATATGATTTCAATTTTTGAAAATTTACCGAGACTTCATTTGTGCCACAAAATATCATCTATCCTGAAGAATATTCCATGAACACTTGAGAAGAGACTTTATTCTGCTGCTTTCACATGGAATGTCCTATAAATGCCAATTAACTCTATCTGGTATAATGTGTCATTTAAGGCTTGTGTTTCCTTATTAATTGCCTGTCTCAATGATCTCTCCATTGGTGTAAGTGGAGTGTTAAAATCCTCCACCATTATTATTTTAGTGCTGGTTTCCCCTTTTATGGCTGTTAGCATTTGACTTAAGTATTCAGGTGCTCCTATGTTGGGTGCATAAATATGTACAATTGTTATATCTTCTTCTTGGATTGATCCCTTGATCATTATGCAATGTCCTTCCTTCTCTCTTGTAATAGTCTTTATTTTAAAGTCTATTTTGTCTGATATGAGAATTGCTACTCCACCTTTTTATTTCCCTTTGCATGGAATATCTTTTTCCATCCTCTCACGTTCAACCTGTATATGTCCCTAGGTCTGAAGTTGGTCTCTTGTAGACTGCATATATATGGACCCTGTTTTTGTATCCATTCAACCAGTCTGTGTCTTTTGGTTGGAGCATTTAATCCATTTACATTTAAAGTAATTATCAATATGTATGTTCCTATTACCATTTCCTTAATTGTTTGGGTTTTTTTTTTAAACTTTGGGTTTATTTATTTATTTATTTATTTATTTATGGCTGTGTTGGGTCTTTGTTTCTGTGCGAGGGTTTTCTCTAGTTGCTGCAAGTGGGGACCACTCTTCATCGTGGTGTGAAGGCCTCTCATTATCGTGGCTTCTCTTGTTGCGGAGCACAGGCTCCAGACATGCAGGCTCAGTAATTGTGGCTCACGGGCCTAGTTGCTCTGCGGCATGTGGGATCCTCCCAGACCAGGGCTCGAACCCGTGTCCCCTGCATTGGCAGGCAGATTCTCAACCACTGCGCCAACAGGGAAGCCCCTGGGTTTGTTTTTATACATCTTTTTCTTCTTTTCTGTTTGCTTCCTAGAGAATTTCCTTTAGCATTTGTTGTAAGGCTGGTTTTGTGGTGCTGAATTCTCTTAGCTTTTGCTTGTATGTAAAGCTTTTGATTTCTCCATTGAATCTGAATGAAATCCTTGCTGGGTATTCTATTCTTGGTTGCAGGTTTTTCCCTTTCATCAGTTTAAAATTATCCTGCCACACCCTTCTTGCCTGCAGAATTTCTGCTGATATATCAGCTGATAACCTAATTAGGACTCCATTGTGTGTTATTTGTTGATTTTCCCTTGCAGATTTTAATATTTTTCTCTGTGTTTAATTTTTGTTAGTTTCATTAATATGTGTCTCAGTGTATTTCTCCTTACGTTTATCCTGTATGGAACTCTCTGTGCTTCCTGGACTTATTATTTTCTTTCCCATATTAAGGAAGTTTTCAACTATAATCTCTTCAAATATTTTCTCAGACCCTTTCTTTTTCTCTGCTTCTTCTGGGACCCCTATAATTCGAATGTTGGTGTGTTTAATGTTGTCTCAGAGTTCTCTGAGTCTGTCCTTATTTCTTTTCATTCTTTTATCTTTATTCTGCTCTGCAGCAGTTATTTCCACCATTCTATCTTCCAGGTCACTTATCAGTTCTTCTGCCTCAGTTATTCTGTTTTTGATTCCTTCTAGTGTATTTTTGACTTCAGTTATTGTGTTTTTCATCACTGTTTTTTTGTTCTTTAGTTCTTCTAGGTCCTGGTGAAAATTTTTCTTGCCTTTTCTCAATCTGTGTGTCCACTGAATTTCTGAGATTTTGGATCATCTTTACTATCATTACTCTGAATTCTTTTTCAAGTAGATTGCCTATTTCCTCTTCATTTGTTTATTTATTTATTTTATTATGGGTTTTTGCCTTGTTCCTTCATCTACAACATATTTATTTGTCTTTTCATTTTGTCTAACTTACTGTGTCTGATGTCTCATTTCCACAGGCTGCAGGTTTATAGTTCCTCTTGCTTCTGGTATCTGCCCCTGGTGGGTGAGTTTGGACCAGTGACTTGTGTAGGCTTCCTGTTGGGTGGGACTGGTGCCTGCATTCTGGTGGTTAGAGCTTGATCTTGTCCCTGAAGGGCACTGCCATGTCAGATGGTGTTTTTTTGGTGTGTCACTGAGCTTAGTACGAGTTTAGGCAGCTTGTGTGCTAATGGGTGGGTTTGTTTTCCTGTCTTGTTTGTTGTTTGGCAATGAGGCATCCAGCACTGGAGCTTGCAGGCGTTTGGGTGGAGTTAGTTCTTGCATTTGAGATGGAGACCTCCAGGAGAACTCTCGCTGATAAATATTCCCTGGGGCCAGGAATTCTCTGGAGATCCAATGTCTTGGACTCTGTGCTACCACCCTAGAGGCTCAGGTCCAACTTCCGGCCGGATAATTAGACCCTGCAAGTCACAGGTCATGGCAATAGAGGGAAAAAAAAAAGGAGAGAGAAAACAAACCAAGAAACAAAAGCCGAGACAGATGGCAAGCACAGAAACAAAAAGCAGCAACAACAGTGATAAAAAAAAAGACAAACAAAACCCCAGACAAGTTGTAGAAGCAAAACCAAACCAACAAAAACAAACAAAGAAACACACACAAAAAAGAAACAAACTCAAAATCAAAGAACACAAAAAACAAGAGAACAACCACACAAGCAAATGAACACAAAAATAAAATCAAAGAATTAGACATAAAATTAAGAAAAACACAAAACAGAAAACAAAACCAAAGCAAACCAAAGAATATAGCAAAGAAAATGAAATAAACACACAAAAACGATTAAAAACAGCTGCTTCTTTAACCCCGTCGTGTCTGAGCAAAGAAAAGATGCCTTCAGGCGACCTACACACAGAGGCGGGTCCAAATCCATAGCAGAACACTGGGAGCTGTGTGAACAAAGAAGAGAAAGGGAAATTTCTCCCAGCAGCCTCAGGAGCAGCGGATTAAATCTCCACAATCAACTTGATGTACCCTGCATCTGTGGAATACCTGAATAGACAATGAATCATCCCAAATGGAGGAGGTGGACTTTGGGAGCAACGATATATATATATTTTTCCTTTTCTCTTTTTGTGAGTGTGTATGTGTATGCTTCTGTGTGTGATTTTGTCTGTATAGCTTTGCTTTTACCATTTGTCCTAGGTCTCTGTCTGTCTGTTTTTATTTGTTTGTTTTTTACTTTTTAAATTTTTTTCTTGATAATTATTTTTTATTTTCTATTTTAATTATTTTATTTTATTTTACTTTATTTTATTTTATTTTCTTTCTTTCTTTCTTTCTATTTTTTCTCCCTTTTATTCTGAGCCATGTGGATGAAAGGCTCTTGGTGCTCCAGCCAGGAGTCACTGCTGTGCCTCTGAGGTGGGATAGCCAACTTCAAGAAACTGATGCACAAGAGACCTCCCAGCTCCACATAATATTAAATGGAGAAAAGCTCCCAGAGATCTCCATCTCAACGCCAAGACCCAGCTCCACCCAATGGCCAGCTAGCTCCAGTGCTGCACACCCCATGACAAACAACTAGCAACACAGGAACACAACCCCATCCCTTAGCAGAGAGGCTGCCTAAAATCATAATAAGGCCACAGACACCACAAAACACACCACCAGACGTGGACCTGCCCACCACAAAAACAAGATCCAGCCTCATCCATCAGAACACAGGCAGTAGTCCCCTCTACCAGGAAGCCTACACAACCCACTGAACCAACCTTACCCACTGGGGACAGACACAAGAAACAATGGGAACTACAAACCTGCAGCCTGGGAAAAGGAGACCCCAAACACAGTAAGATGAACAAAATGAGAAGACAGAAAAACACACAGCAGGTGAAGAAGCAAGGTAAAAACCCACCAGACCTAACAAATTAAGAGGAAATATGCAGTCTACCTGAAAAAGAATTAAGAATAATGATAGTAAAGATGATCCAAAATCTTGGAAATAGAATAGAGAAAATACAAGCAACGTTTAACAAGGACCTAGCAGAACTAAAGAGCAAACAATCAATGATGAACAACACAATAAATGAAATTAAAAATTCTCTAGAAGGGATCAACAGCAGAATAACTGAGGCAGAAGAATCGATAAGTGACCTCAAAGACAAAAGAGTGGAAATAACTACTGCAGAGCAGAATAAAGAAGAAAAGAATGAAAAGAACTGAGGGCAGTCTCAGAGACCTCTGGGACAACATTAAATGCACCAACATTCGAATTTTAGGGGTCCCAGAAGAAGCAGAGAAAAAGAAAGGGACTGAGAAAATATTTGAAGAGATTATAGTTGAAAACTTCCATAATATGGGAAAGGAAATAGTTAATCAAGTCCAGGAAGCAGAGATTCCCATACAGGATAAATCCAAGGAGAAACAGGCCAAGACACAAAGTAATCAAACTATCAAAAATTAAATACAAAGAAAAAATATTAAAAGCAGCAAGGGAAAAACAACAAATAACAAACAAGGGAATCCCCATTAGGCTAAAAGCTGATCTTTCAGAAGAAACTCTGCAAGGTAGAAGGGAGTGGCAGGACATATTTAAAGTGATGAAAGGGAAAAACCTACAACCAAGATAACTCTACCCAGCAAAGATCTCATTCCGATTTGACGGAGAAATTAAAACCTTTACAGACAAGCAAAAGCTAAGACAATTCAGCACCAGCAAACCAACTTTACAACAAATGCTAAAGGAACTTCTCCAGGCAGGAAACACAAGAGAAGGAAAAGACCTACAATAACAAACCCAAAACAATTAAGAAAATGGGAATAGGAACATACATATTGATAATTACCTTAAATGTAAATGGATAAAATGCTCCAACCAAAACTCATAGACTGGCTGAATGGATACAAAAACAAGACCCGTATATATGCTGTCTACAAGAGACCCACTTCAGACCTAGGGACACATACAGACTGAAAGTGAGGGGGTAGAAAAATATATCCCATGCAAATGGAAATCAAAAGCAAGCTGGAGTAGCAATTCTCATATCAGACAAAATAGACTTTGAAACAAAGACTATTACAAGAGACAAAGAAGGACACTACATAATGATCAAGGGATCAATCCAAGAAGAAGATATAACAATTGTAAGTACTTATGCACCCAATATAGGAGCACCTGAATACATAAGGCAAATACTAACAGCCATAAAGGGGGAAATCGACAGTAACACAATCAGAGTAGGGGACTTTAACACCCCACTTTCAGCAATGGACAGATCATCCAAAATGAAAATAAATAAGGAAACACAAGCTTTAAATGATACAATAAGCAAGATGGGATTAATTGTTCATTATAGGACATTACATCCAAGAACAACAGAATACAAATTTTTCTCAAGTGCTCATGGAATATTCTGCAGGATAGATCATATCTTGGGTCACAAATCAAGCCATGGTAAATTTAAGAAAATTGAAATTGTATCAAGTATCTTTTCTGACCACAACACTGTGAGACTAGGTATCAATTACAGTAAAAAATACAAACACATGGAGGCTAAACAATACACTACTTAATAACCAAGAGATCACTGAAGAAATCAAAGAGGAAATCAAAAAATACCTAGAAACAAATGACAATGAAAACACAATGACCCACAACCTATGGGATGCAGCAAAAGCAGTTCTAAGAGGGAAGTTTAGCAATACAATCCTACCTTAAGAAACAAGAAACATCTCAAATAAATAACCTAACCTTACACTTAAAGCAATTACAGAAAGAAGAACAAAAAAACCCAAAGTTAGCAGAAGGAAAGAAATCATAAAGATCAGATCAGAAATAAATGAGAAAGAAACGAAGGAAATGATAGCAAAGTTCAATAAAACTAAAAGCTGCTTCTTTGAGAAGGTAAAGAAAATTGATAAACCATTAGCCAGACTCATCAAGAATAAAAGGGAGAAGACTCAAATCAACAGAATTAGAAATGAAAAAGGAGAAGTACTACAAGCAACTCTATGCCAATAAAATGGGCAACCTGGAAGAAATGGACACATTCTTAAAAATGCACAACCTGCCAAGACTGAACCAGGAAGAAATAGAAAATAAGAACAGACCAATCACAAGCACTGAAATTGAAACTCTGATTAAAAATCTTCCAACAAACAAAAGCCCAGGACCAGATGGCTTCACAGGCGAATTCTATCAAACATTTAGAGAAGAGCTAACACCTACCCTTCTAAAACTCTTCCAAAATATAGCAGAGGGAGAAACACTCCCAAACTCATTCTATGAGGCACCATCACCCTGAAACGAAAACCAGAGAAAGATGTCACAAGGAAAGAAAACTACAGGCCAATATCACTGATGAACATAGATGCAAAAATCCTCAACAAAATACTAGCAAACAGAATCCAACAGCACATTAAAAGGATCACACACCATAATCAAGTGGTGTTTATCCTAGGAATGCAAGGATTCTTCAGTATATGCAAATCAATCAATGTGATACACATATTAACAAATTGAAGGAGAAAAACCATATGATCATCTCAATCGATGAAGACAAAGCTTTTGAGAAAATGCAACACCCATTTATCATAAAAACCCGGCAAAAAGTAGTCATAGAGGGAACTTTCCTCAACATAATAAAGGCCATATATGACAAATCCACAGCAAACATCTTCCTCAATGGTGAAAAACTGAAACCATTTCCACTTAGATCAGGAACAAGACAAGGCTGCCCACTCTCACCACTATTATGCAATATAGTTTTGGAAATCTTAGTCACAGCAATCAGAGAGGAAAAAAAATAAAAGGAATCCAAATCAGAAAAGAAGAAGTAAAGCTGTTACTGTTTGCAGATGACATGATACTATACATAGAGAATCCTAAAGATGCTACCAGAAAACTACTAGAGCTAATCAATGAATTTGGTAAAGTAGCAGCATACAAAATTAATGCACAGAAATCTCTGGCATTCCTATACACTAATGATGAAAAATCTGAAAGTGAAATTAACAAATCACTCCCATTTACCATTGCAACAAAAAGAATAAAATATCTAGGAATAAATCTACCTAAGGAGACAAAAGTCCTGTATGCAGAAAATTATAAGACACTGATGAAATAAATTAAAGATGATACAAATAGATGGATAGATATACCATGTTCTTGGATTGGAAGAATCAACATTGTGTAAATGACTCTATTACCCAAAGCAATCTACAGATTCAATGCAATCCGTATCAAACTACCACTTGCATTTTTCACAGAACTAGAAAAAAAAAATTCACAATTTTTATGGAAACACAAAAGACCCCGAATAGCCAAGCAATCTTGAGAACGAAAAACCGAGCTGGAGGAGTCAGGCTTCCTGACTTCAGACTATACTACAAAGCTACAGTAATCAAGACAGTATGGTACTGGAACAAAGACAGAAATATAGATCAGTGGAACAGGATAGAAAGCCCAGAGATAAACCCACGCACATGTGGTCACCTTATCTTTGATAAAGGAGGCAAGAATATACCGTGGAGAAAAGACAGCCTCTTCAATAAGTGGTGCTGGGAAAACTGGACAGGTATATGTAAAAGTATTAAATTAGAACACTCCCTAACACCATACACGAAATTAAACTCAAAATGGAATAAAAACCTAAATGTAAGGCCAGACCCTATCAAACTCTTAGAGGAAAACATAGGCAGAACACTCTATGACATAAATCACAGCAAGATCCTTTTTGACCCAGCTCCTAGAGAAATGGAAATAAAAACAAAAATAAACAAATGGGACCTAATGAAACTTAAAAGCTTTTGCATAGCAAAGGAAACCATAAGCAAGACGAAAAGACAACCCTCAGAATGGGAGGAAATATTTGCAAATGAAGCAACTGACAAAGGATTAATCTCCAAAATTTACAAGGAGCTCATGCAGCTCAATATCAATAAAACAAACAACCCAATCCAAAAATGGGCAGAAGACCTGAATAGACATTTCTTCAAAGAAGATATACAAATTGCCAACAAACACATGAAAGAATGCTCAACATCATTAATCATCAGAGAAATGCAAATCAAAACTACAATGAGGTATCATCTCACACCGGTTAGAATGGCCATCATCAAAAAATCTAGAAACAATAAATGCTGGAGAGGGTGTGGGGAAAAGGAAACCTTCTTGCACTGTTGGTGGGAATGTAAATTGATACAGCCACTATGGAGAACAGTATGGAGGTTCCTTAAAAAACTACAAATAGAACTACCATACGACCCAGCAATCCCACTACTGGGCATATACCCTGAGAAAACCATAATTCAAAAAGAGTCATGTACCAAAATGTTCATTGCAGCTGTATTTACAATAGCCAGGACATGGAAGCACCCTAAGTGTCCAGCAACAGATGAATGGATAAAGAAGATGTGGCACATATATACAATGGAATATTTTTCAGCCATAAAAAGAAAGGAAATTGAGTTATTTGTCGTGAGGTGGATGGACCTAGAATCGGTCATACAAAGTAAAGTAAGTCAGAAAGGGAAAAACAAATACTGTGTGCAAACACATATATATGGAATCTAAGGAAAAAAAAAGAAAAAAAAAGGTCATGAAGAACCTAGGGGCAAGATGGAATAAAGACACAGACCTACAAGAGAATGGACTTGAGGATATGGGGAGGGGGAATGGTAAGCTGTGACAAAGCAAGAGAGTGGCATGCACATATATACACTACCAAACATAAAATAGATAGCTAGTGGGAAGCAGCCGCATAGCACAGGGAGATCAGCTCGGTGCTCTGTGACCACCTAGAGGGGTGGGATAGGGAGGGTGGGAGGGAGGGAGACGCAAGAGGGAAGAGATATGGGAACATATGTATATGTATAACTGATTCACTTTGTTATTAAGCAGAAACTAACACACCATTGTAAAGCAATTATACTCCAATAAAGATGTTAAAGAAGAAACAATTTAAAAAATAGATGAAAACAAAACAGAACAAAGAGAAAAAAGGATAAAAACAAAATAGAACAAAGAAGAGGATGAAAAGGAAAAAACACAGAACAAAAAAGCAAAGTAAAAAGAGAAATATAAAAAAAATTAAAAATATATATTTAAAACAATTTAAAAAAAGAAGCAAAACAAAGAAACCTAAAGAAAACCAAAAAACTAAATAAAAATAAAATAATAATAATAATAATAGTAAAGATAACCAACAACAGAATGAATCAAAACATAATAAAAATCATAGTAATAATAATATTTTCCTGGGATCTCAGCTGTCATTATCCTTGCCCACTCTGTGAGCCTCAGCTCACCTCCACCTCCCCAGGATGCCCTCCAGTGCCTCTGGGTTGGTCTCTGTACCCTCTGTGGGCCCTGTGGGGGCAGCTCAGCCTCTGATATGGCTGAATTCCAGCATGTGCTTGCCTCTAAAGTCCTTGGTTGCCAGAGCTAGAGCAGTTTAATTTGTGGGAACACTCATTGTCCATTCAGATATTCCATAAATGCAGGGTCTACCAAGCCAATCAAGGGTATTTAATCTGTCATTTTTGCAGCAGATGGAAAGGTTTTCCTTCCTCTTCATTTGTTGCCCCACCCCTGGGGCTGAGCTCTGGTTTTAGCCACACTTCTGCGTGTGGCCCACCTGCAGAATTCTGCTCCTAAGGCTGCCCTGGAGCATTTGGATCTGCACCAGTGAGGACAGGGCACAGGGATGGCTCAGTTGTCTGGGTCGTGGGAGCCCCAGCAGCGACAGGTGTGTGGGGAAGCCAGCAGCCACAGATGCAAGAGATCTGGCCCTAGTGGGAGCATTTTCTAGTGCCTAACAGCAGGCTTGTGATGGTCAGCCGTGGCAGGGGCTTTTTCTAGAGCCCAGCCGCAGGCTCATGAGTGCCAGCCCTGGCGGGGCCCTTTCTTAGCACCTGGGGGAAGAGGGACTGGCACGTGCGGAGAGAGAGCTTGGAATGGAGGCTCCACCCTCTGCATGTCGCTCAACAGTGGTGCCTTGTTTCCATGTCAGTCCAGGTTTCCTCCACAGGCATTCTCGTTTGCGGATTTCCTCCCTCCCATCCCCTCAGGCTGTCTCCTTGTAGCCAACAGCAGTCCTCCCCCTGGGCTTGCTCTCCAATCCCCACACTCCAACTCCCAGTCCCCGTGCACCCTGGTAGACACATGTCCCAGTAGGGAGCACAAAGGGCCATGGCATGGACCTTCTGTGTAGTTCTCACTCTGTCTTGTCTGCCACAGACTGGCAGTTTCACCCTCTTCTGACAGCCTCACATGCTTCCCTTCTGTCCCAACCAATTTCCCCATTGGTGAAGGGACTTCCCCAGATGTGGGAACCTCTCCTCTGCTTCAGCTACCCCCCTGGGGTGCAGGTCCCATCCCGCTTCCTCTCCTCTTCTTTCTCTCTTCTTTCTTTCATCCTACCCAGTTATGTGTGGATCTTTATAGTTCTTTCCAGTGCCCAAAGTCCTCTGCTAGTGTTCAGCCAGTGTTCTGTGAGAATTATTGCATATGTAGCTGTAATCTTGATGCATTTATGGAGAGAGATGAACTCCATGTCCCCCTATTCCTCCACCATCTTGAAAACCGATCAGAGGATATATTTAAATGTTGACCCTTGTAAGAGACATTCTTGAGCTTAGTTTTTATTGTTATTACTTTTAACAGCAGATTGAAACTACTACATAACAAAAGGCCTTTTCTTCTTTTTTTCCCTTTTTTATTGAAGTATAGTTGATGGACAATATTTTATAAGTTATAGGTGTACAATATATTGATTCCCAATTTTTAAGTTTATTTTCCATTTAATGTTATAGAATATTGACTATATTCTCCATGCTGTGTAATATATTTTATACCTAATAGTTTTTTCCTCTTAATCCCTACTCCTGTATTGCCCCTCCCCCTTCTCTCTCCCTACTTGGAACCACTAGTTTGTTCTCTATATCTGTGAGTCAGCTTCTTTTTTGTTATATTTGCTATTTTGTTGTGTTTTTTAGATTCCACATATAAGTGATATCATACAGCATTTTTCTCTCTCTGTCTATTTCACTTAGCATAATACCCTCTAAGTCCATCCATGTTGTTGCAAATGGCAAAATTTCATCCTTTTTTATGGCTGAGTAGTATTCCATTTTTATGTATATACCACCTCTTCTTTATCAATTCATTTGTTGATGGGCACTTAGGTTGCTTCCATAACTTGCAAATTGTAAATAATGTTGCTATGAACATTGGGGTGTATGTATCTTTTTGAATTAGAGTTTTTGGGGTTTTTTCAGATATATACCCAGGAGCGGAATTGCTGGGTCATATGGTAGTTCTATTTTTAGTTTTCAAGAAACCTCCATAATGTTTTCCACAGTGGCTATACCAATTTACAGTCCCAACAACAGTGTGTGAGGTTTCCCTTTTCTCCACATCCTTGCCAGCATGTGGGGTTTTTTTGATGATAGTCATTCTGACAGTTGTGAAATAATATCTCATAGTTTGATTTGTCTTTCCCTAATGATTAGCACTTTTGAGCATCTTTATATGTGCCTGTTGGTCATCTGCATTTCCTCTTTGGAAAAATGTCTATTGAGGTTTTCTGCCCACGGTTAATAGAGCTTATTTATTTATTTTTTTTGGTGTTGAGTTGTAAGAACTGTTTATATATCTTGGATATTAACCCCTTAATAGTTATATCATTTGCAAATATTCAGTAGGTTGTCTTTTTATCTTGTTGATGGTTTCCTTAGCTGTGCAAAAGCTTTTACTTTAATTAGGTCTCATTTGTATTTTTAAAAATTTAGTTCAACACTGTCAAAAAGTAATTTTTAATCGGTGATTATGTTTGGTTAGCAGATGCTATTTTTGTATCTTTAATAGAGATTATATATTTTATATGTCTCATAGTGATGATTTCATAGTGATGATTTCATGAGTTACTTTCTATGTTCCTATGCCATTCCTAGTGAAAAGTGAAGTTGGAGAAAAAATCTGGGAAGTTCGGTCCACAAAGAATGATTTTGTTTTAATGACCACATCAAGAAGGGATTTACCTTCTTCCTGTAGATAGTTTTACCCTATTAGTAAAATACAAATACCACATCTATAGAATGCTGCCAGTGCTCAAGAAAACACTTACATTTTCAGTAGATTAACAAATATTTTAAACTAAAGTATCAAAAACTGATGTCAATAAATAAATTCCTCAACTTCATTCTGAATCTTTCAGATTGTTGAAATTATATAAAATTAAAAGTTCAGATGTTGTACTTACATATATATTCACTTATATTTGATAGTGTTAAATGTGTAATATTTCATGCTATCGACAACTCTAAAGATTGACGGACAAAGAGTATAAGAATATATTATTCTTTAATGAATAATTACAAAGTAATCTATTGATAGTGAGGGAAAACCAAGAAAGGTTAAATAAAAATGGCAGTACCTGCAGTCTTTCTCAGAGTAGTGTCCTGTAGCTAGCAAGCATTGTTCTTGGGGTGTAAGATTTGATTTTCTGACCTGGGCATTAAATATTCACTTCTAATTGTAGTCTTATGTGATACAAAAATTAATTTGCATTATTAATGATGTACAAAATATGATGTTTATTCTCTTAAGATTGGTAACAAAGAGAAAATATTTTTTCTCCTTTGAAAGTAAGTTAGAATAATAAAACTTATTGAATTAACTACTCAGTAATTACATGTTTCTGCCAACTAGAATATACAAGTTGTATTGTCTGAAATGGAACTAGGACTACAAAGCTTTCATTTTCAGTCTCAGAGTCTCCAGGGGGAAATCAAAAGGTTTCTGTCTTTCAACAGTTTGGGTGAGATGATATTTTGAGATGTTGAGAGCTGCCAAACTACAAAAACATTAAAGGAACTCCCCCAAAGAAATTTGTTTTTATCTACACAAGTGTTTCTGTTTGTTTGTTCCTTTATTCTCTTATTGAGTTACAAAAAAAAAAAAAAAAAGAAGTGGAGGAGTGTCTAAGAATATTTGCCATTCTTCTCAGCCAGAAAGGAACAAACTAGAGTTTGTAGTAATCATTCACCAAGCCATGCCTCCCCCAATCTTCTCTTCACATATAGTTCTACCTGCTTGATTATAGACAACCCAATATGAACCAACCTGAAAACCTAACTTTCATTCAAATAAAAGGGAGATTACTAGAGGACTCACTACTTTAATCTGATGGAATTAATCGCTTCTCCTACCATTCTTTATTTTAAAACTGTTCCTTAGCTCCTTTGAACTGAAAACTGTGAGAAGACGTATTTGAGGTGAAAAGAGGCAATATGATTTGGACAGTGATGTCCCATATAAATCCGGTCTATGAGAGGTGAGGTGATTTTTGTTCTTGTTTCCTGAAATGTTAAGTGTAGGACAGTATTCTCTCCAGCTAATCTTGGGAAATAGGTGCTTTATATTTTCCTTTGAGGAAAAGGCTTAACATGGAAAGAAGGAAGAGGTGAGAGGTTAGTTTAAACATTAGCCAAAATCTGGAAAATAGAAGTGACATAACAGAATAATGAAGTCCTCAAGGAGGCTTGGGATTCCAAGCCTTTGGAGAGCCTAGCCATGAAAATTAGCAACTTGTATTCATTCACTTGTCCTGACTCTAAAGTGTCTGTGAGGAAGGTTCCCTTTATTTTTATCTTTTAACTGCTGATTTTGAAAAAAATTCAGACTTACACAAAAAATGCAAAAGTAGTACTACAAAGAATTCCTGTATATCCTTGACCCAGATTCCCCAAAAGTTAGCATATTACATAACCACATTACAATTATCAAAATCAGGAAATTAACATTGATACAGCATTCTCGTCTACAGACTTTATTGAAATGTTTCTAAGTGTCCCACTAATTTCCTTTTTCTACTTCAGGATCTGATGTTAGATCACATGATGCACTAATTATCATGTCTCTTCAGTATTCTTTAATCTAGAATAGCTTCTCAGTATGTCTTCATCTTTCATGATCTTGACATGTTTGAAGAGTAAAGGCTATGGAATCCCCCTCATTTTGCATTTGCCTAATGTTTCCTAATAATAAAAGTTAGGTTATCCATTTTTGACAAAGATATCACAAAATAATGTTTATTATTTTCTTATTGCATCATATTAGGAGGTCCATGATGTTGGCATGTCTCATTATTGATGGTTAGCTTTCATCATTGAGTTCAGGTGATATCTGCCAAGTTTCTAAAGTGTAAAGTTGATATTTTCCCCTTTGTAATTAATAAGTATTTTTTAAAGAGATACTTTGAGGCTATACAAATAACCTGTTTCTCATAGTACATTTACTCACTAATTTTATCACCCATTGTTAGTTAGCAACTGAAACAATTA
Source organism: Balaenoptera acutorostrata (assembly GCF_949987535.1). NCBI lineage: Eukaryota > Metazoa > Chordata > Mammalia > Artiodactyla > Balaenopteridae > Balaenoptera > Balaenoptera acutorostrata. The sequence goes on from NC_080085.1 coordinate 71,332,824, forward strand.
CTGTGGTGTTTAGCAATGGTACTTTTCTATTTCCATAATTTGTCTACATTTGTTTGAATTACATTTTCTGTTATTAATGAATTTATTCAATTGTTTGTTTGTGTTAGTATGGATCCATTTATTCTTATTTTACTCTGTAGATTGTAGTCCATTACTATCATTATATATTTTTGCTAAAGTTTTCCTTTTGGTGGTTGGGAGCTGCTTCAAATTGGATCCTATAAGCAGGTCTTAATTTTAGTCATCATATTTTTAGAAAACAAAAATTTGTTTCATTAAACAATATATACATGGTGGAACCTAGTTTTATTTGGGCTATTTTTAGGTGCCACAAATGAGGAGATGTGATAATCTTAACTTTGAACAAAGCAATTAGATTTCTTGTCTCAGTTTAGCCAAGAACCAGTTGTCAGTAAGTTATTTCTCATTCCTTCATCTCAGTGACGTTTTATCAGTAACAAGAGCATTGGGTAGTTTTAACAGTAAGGGATATTCTGATTCTACAAATCTTTGACTCTTATCTGACAGAAAGAGGTGCTGGTAGTCAGTTGACAGATTTTTTTTCCAGTAACTTGATGGGGATGGGAGGCACTTAAAAAGAGTGAGGAAAGGTATTCTTGGAGATTCCTAAGGGAAACAAAGTTGACACAGAAGTGCACAAGCAAAGCAAGAGGACTTCCAAAAGAAGATTTGTTGTATATCTCTAAAGAAGTGATGGAGTTCTTGGTCTTCTATGGCATGTACATTTCTGTAAATGTTACATCACCTCAAAAAGACAGCATTGATGAAATTCTACTGTTTAACTCAAGAAATGGCTATAATACTACAAATATACAACTATTGCTTCACATGCAGAATCAAAGGAAAAGCAACTCTTGGATTCAGGAAAAAAGTATTGATGAATTACAAAAGTGAGAAAAAACTGAACACTACAGGCAAGTAAGATTTAAGGCTGGCAGATATAAAGTGAATAGGATTTAAGGTTGACAGACATAAAAATCTCCTTTAAGTAATGCTTTGCCTGATTTTTTCTGGTGGAATAATTTTACTTACAAATCCTTGTTATATGCACTTCAGTATTTCTCACTCTCAATGCATATATTTCTATCTTACACACAAAGTACATTTTCAGAAAAAGTTGAACATGTTAAACATACAAAGAAGAATATACATGAAACTTTTGGTATCTTGTGGGAGAAAAACAGCATCATATTACTTGAAGAATTATGTTTTAATTCCAACCAAGATAGTATTGTTTTAATTTATGATTTCTCAACTTTACTTATAACAAAAACAGTCTTTTAAAATATATTTTCTTCACTATTGCATTCAGAGCAACACCTTTTAAAATTATGGCCAAGCACAACAAATTGATGTTTAATTATTATTAAAATTCTTTATACCCAAACAAATAATTCTTCATTGGTTTATATTAAACACACACAGTATTTGTAGATTTCCTTTTTTATCCATTTTAATGACAATATAGACATCAACATCAATTGTTTAAATAAAAAGGTACTGTACAATGTTCTCCTTATATTACAATGGATGTAACCTATAAGACAGTCACCCATTAGTGTCTCACATCAGTTCATTTCATGAAAGCTAAGATGTTTAATTGAATATTAGTTTTTTTAATGCAGTGCTGGTTTTTGCTAGAGTATGGAGTAACAGAATCATTAATCAACTTCTTACAGGACATAAAATTAATTTTTTCTATTGAGGCAGATGTGTCTTTCATGTGCAATCAGATCCTCATTAACAGTATATGGGAAATCTGAAATCATACTTATGCCTATGATTGATCTCTCACAAAGTGGACTGACCTAATTTAACTTTGAGTTATTTAGAAGGCTATGTAATCCACCCTGAATTTAAAATGGAACCTAAAGGTCTCAATTCTCAAAGTTCTCAAGAAGTTTAATTTAACATAACAAGCACTATTTCCACTAACTGGTTTCATTTTCAGGTGCCAGTGAAGAGAGTTACGGGAGCAGAAAGTGTACATTTGCCAGGGCTCAAGCCAATAGAAGCCTGGATTTTAATTTGTTCTCAGTTGAAAATGATAATAAATTCATGGCAACTTTGCCCAAATGGAAGGATTTTCACCTCTGAGGGTCCACAGCATAGTAACCAACTGATCAGCAGTACATGAAAGCTTCAATCTTCATGATGTAAATATCCAAAAGTAGGAGCTCTCATATTATACCAAGCCCACCACACATTTCCAGCCTAGTAAACAGCATCTGGAGCCAAAGGAAAAGAAGAAAGGGGAGGGATTTGCATCTGACTCAGGCAACTTAAAATAAGTGGATAGAAAAAGAGAGAGCAATGGGAAGCTATGTGTGGTCAGCAATGATGGCAATAACAAATGAGCATGTATAGTCACCATTATACACATTTTACACTACCCACTTCCCTTGTGAACCAACATTTCTGTGGATTAGAGCGGCTGCCCGTTTTTCAATCAGGATGACTGAGGCATTGTTAAATTTCAACCATTTGCCCAAACATTTTTCATGAGGATTGAGAAATAGAATTGTGCTTCATAGATGGAAATTCCCAGGAAAATTCCGAGAGGGTGGTGAAAAGAGATGTGGAGAATGAAATTACAAAATTTCTACCAGCTGTTCAGTAAGAGTAGTAAGAAACTGGAGTTTTCAGATCTACATTTACTAATCTTTAGCCCTTTGATCCTGCTCTGCTCCCTTGAAATTTTGAAAGCATTTTAGGACCTTAATATGAAGACCAAGGTAGATTATTTTTAGAATAAAAATATTTGAGACAGTCCAAATCCTACTTACCATTCAAAACCAGTTCCAATTCCTTCTCCCCCAAGAAAGACTTTTCCAGGGCACTTTAGCCCAAATGCATATGCCCTCTTCTGAACTTCTCTGGACTCTATTTCCTTTATTACTCATTGTGATACAAGTGATTAATCACATTGCCTTATAGCAATTCACCTTTTCCTAGATTTCTGTTCTTTTGTATTATTTTAGCTTTTCACATGTTTACATATTTTATAGCTCTAGATGATAAGCTCCTTGAGTCTATAGACTTTCTTATGCTTCTTAGCATCTCTCCTGATACTTCCCAAATGCCTTTCATATACAGAAGCTCTTAGTATAAGTGTGTTAAATAATTGGGGATAATCAGGAATTAAGAAAAATGGAAACCACCAAGGAGAAAAATTTCACTGGGAATTCTAAAGAAATTGAACCAGACCAGGAAACTGAAAGCACAAAACATAGAGGTATGGCCTTTTGGGTCTCGATTACTTTCTTAAATATATTCTCATTTCTATTTAGTAATAGTATCACACACAATTTTTATTTAAAAGTTAGTTTCCTTTAGAAATATCCTTGAGGCTAGTTGGACATTCCATTAATTGATTATAAACTCTATTTTAATCATCCTAATGCTTTTCTTTTCCCCAAATCATATCAATGTCTTAAATATTTACTCTTTGCAATTGAAATGAACTGTTTTATTTCCTAAATGCATTATTACCTGTGTGTGGAGACTGCGGTTATTATTTGGAGAATCCTTAATTCTTTAGGTAGAGAAAATTCTCTAGTCAAAAGCAAAATGTATTTTTTTGTTTTTAAATAAATTTCTCTTTTCCACAGACAGCTTCATTTGTTAGACCAGGAATATTAAAGACAGAACACAATCCAATGGAGTTCAATGTTCAATAAGAACACTGAACTCGATTTTAATATTATCCAGCACTTTTAAACTCTTGCTATATACCAAGTTTGTGTATGTTAAATATTTTATATGTAAAATTATTTTCATTCTCATAATATCACTGTGAAGATAATTACTGTTATTAATCTCATTTTATAAATTAAAAACTGTGCAAGATTATACAGCTAGAAAATCCTAGAGCTAAGATTTGAATTTCAGTCTGTCTAACCAGAGATACCAAACCCTTAGCTATGTTATCATTCTAGAAAGACAAAACAGAGATCATGTTCATATGTCAGAACATGGCTATCCATGGCCTGATTGAATGAATGATTTTGGACAAGCTCAGAGCAGCAAAGACATGAAGCTAGACCAACCACTAATGGGACACATGGTAGTTGAGGGATTGGGAAAGAGGAGACAGACTCACTAATAAGTGTTAAGAAAATCTAGTGTAGAAACAGAATGTGTACCCACAGGATATGGTCATAGACAACAGGAAGTTCAGGCAAAATAACATTACTTATCTCAGGCTTGCTGTGAGGTATATATAATGTAATACTTTGAAAGTACATAGGCTAGACATTAGAAAATAGTTATTACTCAATAAATATTATCCATTTTTATTAGTATTATTATTTAAATCCAACCAATACAGCTAGCAGAGCAGAAAAGGGAATCCAATTGGTTGTGAGCTCTAAAATCCAGGTAATAAAATCAAGAAAATTCTGTGAGTAGCTAGCAAGGTCTCAACTAGTATTCATCTGGGATCCAGGGACAAGAACTCTAGACTTGAAAGAAGTCTAGAAGAAGTGAATCAGGGTTCCAATTCTAAAAGAACAGGGGCATTAAAGCAAGTGTTCACACATAGGAAATGAAAACAAGACCCCAGGCAATAGTTCAGTTAACAAAACTGGGGCCCAAAAATTGGGATCAGATAAATAGCAAATGATACATGATGAAGCGTTATAGTTCCCTCCTGTCTCCGCCCATGATTGCAATTAGGGATTGGGACAGGTATGAGTCCATGGGCCAAGGGATTCCTGCTATTAAGAGCAAGGAGATGCAAGGGCTAGGAATCAGACTAACAGTGATAACTTACTTATGGAATTTTTTTCTCCAGTCGGCATTTTTGGTATAACTAGTCCCTATGATCTACCATAGTTTAAACTGAAAAGATAAACCTGCCACATGTCAGAGGCTGCGTTGACAGAACTACAGTTATTATTCAAGACTACAAAGTGAACACTGGTAATTACAGGGAAGTTTGGTGAAGAGCCTGAGAGGGCAGTCCAAGCAGTAGACCAGAAAACTAGCCAAGTATAATGTGTTGGGAGGTCAGGCTGAAGCAGACCAAGGAAGCCAGTCCAACTAGGAGCTAAAAATGTAAGCCAAGCTTGGAGAGTCTTAGGAGACCAGTTCAAACAGGGACTGGAAGATTTGAACCCATACCTGGAGGTAATCGTGCGGGCATGAAATTTCTAGAGTCAGATTTCGTCAAATGGAGCTCAAGTTAGCCAAGCAAGCAGAAAACTTAGTCACAGACTGGTAATAAATTTTACTGATCAAACAAAAACTAAATTCAGAAAGTCAATTTTACCCCTTGAAGTGTTGGACATAGAAGGTGCTATTATAAAAATAAAGATCTTGTATCTGACAGATTAAATGATTTTTCTCCAAGGAGCAATGAGAGTTTTCATAAATTTATACAGATGCAATAAGCCTTCTTTTCTTTGAGGAGAGAAGCTATCTGATTTAAAAAAAAAAATGAAGAGAAAGAGATATGGAATCAAGAGTCTGTAGTTCTAATAATTTAATTTTTGCTATAATGCTATGACCTTACGCAAGTCTTAACCTCTGCTTCCCCGCTATGGAATAAGAATAATAAAACCTAAACACTCACTTCTATTGAAGGCTATTATTTAAAATGAAAGAATCTAATATAAGTGTCTGATTTTTTAAAAAGTCTAACCGTAAATGAAATAAAATATCAGAATGTTGATAATGTTTCAAGCTTTGAGATGAGTACATGAGGAAGGAGTTATTATATCTCTTCTATTTTACAATTATTTATGATACAAATTTAAACACAAAAGTTCAATTCTCACAGAAAAAAAGAAGGATCATTTCTCCAGTGGCAAAAGATGAACTGAGGTTATGGATATTCTGGAAGAAGTAAGTCATGGGGAAATAGCCAACCATTCAAAGAGCATCCAATTCCATCTTTAAAAATCCTTTCAACTGCAAGGTATCAGTATGACTGAGGTGCATTTCAAAAATTATTAGGGAGAAAATGAAGATGAGCTATGATCTTCCTTCCATAATTGGATATGCATAACAGTTTTGTCTTAGGCTCAATAGGGAGAGTTCAACTCAGTAACTCTCAACTACAAATCTTTGATTCTAGAATGACATGTAGCTCTCTAGAGACTCATATGCAGCCCTTAAAGAAAGACAGACAATAAAAACTGGATTTTATTATAATTTGTATTGATGCTTTGAATGAGTAACACCATGTCCTTTGGAAATCCCAAAGCACTATTATAAAGTGGAGTGAAACATTCTGAATTCAGATAAACAAATAATGTAGATGTCTTTCATTTCTTTTCAGTATATGGTAATGGTTTTCACCTTGAGAAACTCATTGTGTTCAATTTGGGATTCAGATATACATCAATGGGAGGTTTATGGCTAAGACTGACACTCTGTCTACTTTCATAAAGTACTGAAGGTTCTACTGGGAAAAAAAGCTTATCTAAAGGAAAGAGATAGAGAAGGCATAAAATTTTGACTAAGGACAATGGACCAGCATAGGATGAGAGACTATTTTATATGCAACAGGTGACTTGTTCAGATTTTCCTCCAGTTAGTCTAAGATGAGGAATATCTCTGAAATGTTCTTCCTACCCACCATCTCCACTTCCTTTGACTTCATATCGCTTCCTCAAGGAAGATTTTTCTGAACTCCTTTCCACTGGTATCACTCTCATAGCACCAGTCTTCTCCACAGTCTTTGCCATACTTGTAATATGGAATTTATTTGTGTATTTCTTTTATTAATGTCTGTCTCCCCCACTAGTATGTTGCTCCATGAGGGCAGAAACTATGTTAGATACTGTATCTCCAGTGCCTAATGTAGTGCCTGGTACTTCTCAACATTCATTTAATTAATAAATATGCCAATAAATTTTAGAAGGTAAAATTTAAAGAAGTAATTTCATTAAAACCCCTGCAGGTCATTAGAAAATGTAAGGTAATGACAGTGTATTCAGTAGTAGGGGTAATACTACTGAATTGGCAACATAACCTGATAACAACATTCAGCATCTTTGACTTCCAGATATCAGCAGACTTAATAAAACCTGGGAAATTAACACCTTGGATGAAGACATTGGTGCCTTAGGCAGTAGACATAATGAACATGAAGTAAATCAAGAGATAATAAAATTTGAATTCTACATGGGAATCAAGTGAACTAAGTTCATGGATACCTGCATGTTATTCTTCACGTTGTCCATAAGTAGCTGGGAAACAACCTTAAAAATTGAGTTTGTGCTCCTGAAATTGCAGGTGGAGCCATATTCAGAGAATTACAACTTTATTATCTTTATTATGGCCCTATTTTTTGCCTCCCAACTGGTGGTGTTTTGGAAGTTTGAGTTACAAGTATAAGAAACGTAGTTAGCTATGAAAATGATCAACAGAAATTTGACTGCACTCCTTTAAAAGCAATACTAGTGAATTTAGTTCATTCCTTGACCATATTGTCTTTATTAAGTATTCTGTCTTTATTGACAGAAGTGACATATGTGTTCGTAAGTACTGTGAACCCATAAATATACATGATGTATATGATCGAGTTCACCAGATATTACCAGGATTAATTTGGTCCTTGATGTCTGTATGTAGCCCTGGATAGCACATATTTTCTCTGGGCACTCTATTAAGTTTTCTGTATTACACACTCTTATTTTCAACTAAGAAGCCTAAATCCCATGTTTAAGTCTTATATCCAAGGATTTTGAAGTAAGGAAATAAAGCTTTTGTGCTTTTTATCAAAATATATTACACTGATACCAACAGATTAAACATAAGAAGTATAATATAACCAATAGGAGGAGCCTGAATTTATGGGATCAGAAAATGGGCAGAAGACCTAAACAGATATTTCTCCAAAGAAGACATACAGATGGACAACAGGCACATGAAAAGATGCTCAACCTCGCTAATGATTAGAGAAATGCAAATCAAAACCACAATGAGGTATCACCTCACGCAAGTCAGAATGGCTATCATCAAAAAGTCTACAAATAATAAATGCTGGAGAAGGTGTGGAGAAGGGGGAACCCTTTTACACTGTTGGTGTGACTGTAAATTGGTGCAGCCACTATGGAAAACAGTATGGAGTTTCTTTAAAAAAACTAAAAATAGAGCTCCCATATGATCCAGCAATCCCACCCCTGGGCATATATGTGGAATAGATGAAAACTCTAATTTGAAAAGATACATGCACCCCAATGTTCATAGCCGCACTAGTTACAATAGCCAAGACATGGAAACAACTCAAGTGCCCATTAACAGACAACTGGCTTAAGAAGATGTAGTATATATACAATGGAATATTACTCAGCCATATAAAAGAATGAAATATTGCCATTTGCACCAACATGGATGGACCTAGAGAATATTATACTAAGTGAATGAAGTAAGTCAGACAGAGAAATACAAATATTATGTGACATCACTTATATGTGGAATCTAAGAAATAATACAAATTAATCTATATACAAAACAGAAACAGACTCACAGACATAGAAAATAAACTTATGGTTACCAAAGGAGAAAAGGAGGGGGGAAGGATAAATTAGGAGTATGGGATTAATGGATACACACCACTATACATAAAATAGATAAGCAACAAGGATTTACTGTATACCACAGGGAACTATATTCAACATCTTGTAATAACCTATAATGGAAAATAGCCTGAAATATATATACATATATAATCTGAATATATATATATATATATATATATATATATATATATATATCACTTGCTGTACACCTGAAACTAACAGAGTATTGTAAATCAACTATACTACATTTTAAAAAATGTTATTGGAAACTGGTCTAATTAATTTTTATTCAGTGATTGTGATTCTAAACAAAACTGCCTTGTCTTTGTTTCTCTTTCCACAAACTATTTATTTGAGTTGAAAGTTTTAAAACATTGAGTGTCTTTTATCCTTCAGTGGCTTTATGCTTACTTTTCAAGAATGCTTAGCTGCTTTCAAAGGGCCCAGGGAAAATTTTTTAACTACTTTCTGAGCGACTCATTGTCTTTTATGTTTTAAGGTAAAATTTTTAATTCCTGCTGAATATTTAGCCATCAACAATTTGAGACAGAAATTTACAATAAAACTGATATCTAATTTTAGTGGAGTGATGATCTTTTCCTGAACATTAGATGGAATAATTTTCCCTTCATTTACATTTTAGAAATATAAGATCCAACTTCACAAATTTTTCTGTCTTTGTCTCCAAATTAATAGATTATTGACTAGGAAGTTTCTGGGGAAAACCTAAATAATTTCTTTCAGAGTCATATAACAAATGAAACAACAGCTATCATTCCATTCTAGATTTAGAAAATAAGAGACTAATGAGTAATACTTGTACTTTAAGACTGTCAAAAGGAATTTCAAGGTCTCCATTACATTGGAGGTGCCTAATGAGCGAAAACTTCCAAAAGGTATAAGTTCTGTTATTTCAAAATAAGATGAAAAAATATTTGGTGATGCCTTGGTGTAAGATGTATCAGTAACTCATGCTTTTTAATGTCTATATAGAGAGATGTATACAGAGATAAACAGAGATGTGTGTATTTACATACATGTTAGTAAGCACACCTATATTTCCTAGCTCTGTCCACTGAGAGGGTCTAGAAGCAATGGCACTCAAAGTAGTAATAAGCACATCGAGCACCCAGATCTTGGTTTCCAAATATCATTCCCTAATAAAAGGAACCAAGGCTCCTTGATGATGTGGTTGATTTCAGGACTGAGGGCAAGGAAAATACAAGATGAGCCTGGAGCATCTTGTGGTCTCATATAGTAAGGAAATGCTCATCAAGTATAATAATAACAACAAAAATGAAGGGACATGTTAAAAAGACAGAGAAGCTGATCTGAAAGAGCTCCCAATGACCAAGCTGGAAGAGTTTGAACAACAAAATAAATAGTGATAACTTTAGATTAGAACCCAAAGAATAAATATCTATTAAATTCATAGTGATATAAACAAATGATTAGATAAATAAAGGAATGAGGGAAAGATACAACCTTTTTTGAAGAAGTACTTCAATTTTTTTTTTTTATTGGAGTATAATTGCTTTACAATGGTGTGTTAGTTTCTGCTTTATAACAAAGTGAATCAGTTATACATATACATATATCCCCGTATCTCTTCCCTCTTGCATCTCCCTCCCTCCAAAATGAGAAACATAAAATCACCATCAGAACGTCTGAGTAGGAAATATTGCAAATAAATATTAAAGTTAGTGAGCAAACATTTAAAAGAAACAAGATATTAGCATAACCTCAAAATATTTCTCCAAACATATTTACTAATTACAAAAGGGGAAATAGTCACTTTACAGTGGAGAAACCTGGCTGACATCAACTTAATCATGTGATTAAATTTAACACCACCACTAATAAGACATGGTAACTTCATATACCTACTGATATCATGCACTGAGAAGGGCACAATATCATTTCTGTGGCATTCCTGTCCAAAATACATAACCTCAATCTAGTTATAAGAAAAAATAACACAATCCCAGATTGAGGAATATTCTACAAAATATGTGATTAGTACTTCTAGTGATCATCAAGGTTATGAAAAATAAGGAAAGAATGACAAATTATCACAGACCAGAGGAGACGAAGGAGGCATGAAAACTAAGTACATTATGGAAAGGATCCTGGAACAGATAAATTATATAAGTGGAAAAACTGGAAAATCCTAATAAAGTCTGTAATTTAGTTAATTTAGTAATTTAGTTAAATTACTAATGTTAATTTCTTAGATTTGATGGTTGTAGCAAGGTTATGTAAGATGTCATCATCAGGAGAAGCCGAGTGAAATATATGCAGCAAATCTCTATAAGCCTAACATTATTTAAATTATTTTTTGAAATGTGAACTACATTTCATTAAAAAAAATATTTTCTCATATCAATAGAATTTTCTCAAGTATTGAAGACTTTGTTGCATTACATTCCTGAAGATAATTTTCTTTAAAAAAATCACAAAGTACATTTTTTGAAAGTCAAAATAAGTTTTCCTCTTTTATCACATTGTTTTACAAGTATTGCAAAAAAAAATTTTTTTTTGTAAGATTAAGAAGAAAACCCGTTCAAGGCTTTCAAAAACTCTAAACTCTGTACAAATGGAAGGAATTAATATTCTTTTATGTACCTTCTCTCTAATGAGAAATGGAACTATGTCTACCAGCACCACTATATGCCAAATGACAAAATAAGCATAGGCTGATTTGTGGCACATTGTATGCTATGTCATTTTTGCTGCTAGCTTCTATCATTGAAGGCAGATGTTATATGTCGTTAAGTTAACCATGAAGAATTCATTGCCATGAACAATGGAGGAGGTCCACACAAAAGAAACACACCAAGGAAACACTATTTGGGCCTGAGCAATTCTCTAACATCTGTGAAGTACTGTCTGAAAGCAAACAGTCCGAATTCTATTGATTTATCAATTTGGTTACTGCCCTTCAATCACACTGAAGCTGAAGATTTGTAAGCAGTGGGCACTGGCTATATGTTTTGGGTACATGAAGTTCAATATTAAGATTCCTTTTGCACAAAAATTCTCCTCCACCTGGATCTATTGCCTGAACTTCCCACCATCACTGGATGATTATTTATTGACATAAAAGCCATGGAATTTTATTTAGGTTAATGTTGTCTGTGATATATATGTATATATAACATATATATATATAAGCATATATATACATGCATATATACATGTATGCATTTACTATGGTAATATATATGGCAAAGATTTTATAGTTTATAAAAGTATATTTAAAGCCTATATAAAAATAAAGAATTTATAAATGTCCCAAAGCATATATTTGAATGATTGATCTTTACAAAAAATCTGGTATTATTATCTAGGTTTTAGAGATAATGAAGCAAAAGATTAGGGAGGTAAGGGGAATTGCTTAAAGCCACATTGTATGAAATTGAACTGGAACTAATGTTCAGGTATTTGGATGACAAGCTTATTACACTGGAACAGAATATGAGAAAATATTTTCAGAGCCCCAACCTTGTACTTTTCCATCTTGAAGTGAACTCAGTTCCTCAAGCAAAGCATGTGAAGAATGACTGACATAGAAAGGTAATTTCTCTGAACCAGTGTTAGTTACCAAGTTTAATGTCCAGGACTACTTCTTTCCTTCTCTCCTCACTGCCAAAGATATTCTTCACAAGTGACAGAACAAAAGGAAAAAGAGGACTAGGCAAGAAGCTCCTGATCGTGCTATTTTTCTTGTCCAAGCTAAAGATAAAAATGCTTTTCTCACAATGCATTTCCTCATCTGAGCGCTCATTAGTATTTGTACTATAATTCAAAAAATAATGAGTTATACTGACTTCTGGGAATTCACTGGGAATCCTAAATGTGACCTAAATTTACATTCAATAAAATAATGTACTCCAGAACTCAAACAATTGTCCAATGAACAAGGTTTTATAGAAACGTCCTTTGGCACATTGGAGATAATTTATATACATTTAAATAGCATGTTTTCTTACTACTTACACCATCTACATTATTATTATCCACACGTATATTTAATTCTCAGTAATATAGTTATTTTGTCATTGAACAAGTTTGTAATTGCAAATGCCCAACTAAACCTAAAATGATACTTTTTTCTAGGTAGCTTTGGTTCTGTCCAAATCAAATGTGCTCTGGTTTTACTTTTGAACATATTCAAAATTAGATTAATCAAATAATAACAGCTACCATTTATTAAAAGTTTACTATGTGCTAGGAACTTTATAAATTCTGGTTCAATTGATCTGAGTTGAGGCCTAATTATTTTCAAAACTCCTTAGCTGATTCAGCTGCATACTGATGGCTGAGAACCAAGGACCTAATTTATTTAAGGCATGCCTTATTCATGAAGTTTTCTTTAATTATTTTAATTCATGTGTCTCAATCTCTTTAGAAATAATGTTTTTCTTATAGTTGTCCCCATACAATAATGAACTATATTTTAATTGTCTTAGGTATATTGATGTGTTCATCCTAGCTAGAATATAAGCTTTCTGTGAATAAGAATATTGGCTTACTTTTTTTTTCTCTCTCCACCATAGGACTTAGATAACTTACATGCATTGACTTCCTAGTGTGTGCCAGATGCTGTTATAGATGCTTTTATTTATGTTATTTTCTTTTATTTAATCCATGAGAAATTATGTGAGATAAATATTATTGTCTCCAACTTAAAAAAATGAAGATTCTGTGGCTTAGAGTTTAAATAAGTTCACCTAAGGATATACAGAGAGATTCTAGGCCACAGAGAGTTTAAACTAAAATTTCATCTAAGGTTTGTCTGGCTCCAATTCCTAAACCTGCTCTTTGCAGAATAACAGTAATTTTCACCAGTTTTCCTTAGTAGTGGATCCCTTTCTTTAAGAAAATATCTAACACAAAAGATCAATGCATAAAACAGAGAAAAATAGGCCTATTCTGATTCATCAGAGTTGGTGACTCAGACTCCATCCACTTAGCCACACGTTTCCCCTTCCACTCAACTCTTACAACCCACTCTCAAGTTGGTTCTGAAATGATACCTTGGAATCTCCTCAGACACTGAGAAGCACAATTCAAAAATAATACCATACTGCTCCACATATGTGGCACATTGTAGGAGCTCAAAAAATACTGACTATATTTAGATGATCACTGCCCTATGGAGAAGTTTAAATAAAGAGCATAGAAGAAAACCTTTTTCTTAAAAAGGTTAAGGTAAAAAAGATAAACAAATGAAAAGGAGTGGAAGATATCAGCTAAAAAAAAAAAAGAAGTAGGTGAAAAGGAAAGAAAAGCATGAGGCTTTTTAGCCCTATAGAGTCAATAATGAAAAATAAGTGGCCTAGCTCCTCTGAAGACCTCTAGGATTGAATCAGTCCTTGGGAGGTTCTAAGCAACTCCAAGCACAAATTCTTGGCATAGTCAATTATGTCAGCAAGACTTAGTCATCACATGTTTTATAATAAGGTACAAAAAGTCACTCCAGGTGTTTCTTAGGCTACCAAAAACGGAAATGGCTAGAACTAGCAGCCATATATTTTCTTTCTGACAGCTGCTAGGAGGTCCTGTGTGTACAGATGTACATAGTTTTTCATTTGCCATCAAAAATAACTAACTTTTTTGGCCATGTCAAACAAATGCCCAGTCTAAGTTGCCATTTGAACACATCCTTGACAATATGTGATAGGAGAAATTGATCCAACTTAAACTTTTATCTCTTCCAAAGAACACAGTAGGCTGAGGAAAATCTTGTAGAGTGCCAGACAAGAGACAGTATTATTGTCAACAGCAAAAATTACCACTTTAGACTAGTCTTCTCTATCACAAACTTTTGGTTTTTCATGATTAGACAAGAACAGGGATATCTAGTTTGGGATTTAGTGTTGTTTTTAGCTCAGAAAATATTAGGTAATTCTCCATTTTAATTCACTCTAATTACTTAATAGATTTAATATATTTTCCTAGAGAGATGATTTTCACAAAATATAAACATCAGGACATCAAACAGAGATCCAAAAGTGAAATAGAATGAGTGTTTTTAGATTAAAAGGTTTGTTTTCAAATTAAAGCCTTTGTATGCCATAGCTTTGGCTTAAGGCTTTTATTAAGTCATTGTCAGTGTTACAAATACTACATTTTAGCATAATTAGAGATCTCTCTTTTGGTTTGGATATTAAATGATAAGTTCCACCCTACCTAATATAAGGCAATAAATTTGTCTTTTCTTGAATTATTCAAAAGCCTGTGGCTTATCTGTAATCATTTATTTAACAATCTCTATTGAGTGCCTACAGTGTGCTAGGCACTGTTCTACAGCAGATAATTAGACACAACAGAAAATGAGACAGACAAGGTAACTGCTCTCAAGAAACTTTTATTTTAAAAAGGCAAGACAGACAATGCACAAATAAAATATTTAGATAAACTTCTAGGTCATGATAAATGGCAATAAAAAGGTACAGAGATAGAAAGTTGAAAGCTACTTTAGATTGTCAGAGGAGGCTACTGCAAAGAAGTGATATCTGAACAACAAAAGAGCCTTCCAAGTAAAGATCTTGATTAAGAGCAGTCCAGACAAAAGGAAGATAAAGTGCAAAGGCCCTAAGGCAAGAACAAGTTTGGTGTGTTTGAGGAAAAACAAGAAGCCTGTATGGTTGGAGTACAGTAAGTGAGGGAGAAGGTAGGATGAAATGAGAGAGGAGAGGTAGGTAAAGGTTAGATCACTTAGGGACATGATATACTGTTTACATTTCATTATAAAAGCCAAGGACTTAAAGTACAGAGTTTTAAGAAAAGAAGTGAAAGGTCTTATTTACAATTTTAAAAGATCGATTGATTCCTTTGTGGAAAAAAAGACTATTTTTATGCACTAACAATGAAAGACCAGAAAGGGAGATTAAGGAAACAATCACATTTACCATCACATCAGAAAGAATAAAATACCTAGGAATAAACCTACTTAAGGAGACAAAAAACTTGTATTCTGAAAACTATAAAAGAAATCGAAGATGACACAAACAGATGGAAAAATATACCATGTTCATGGATTGGAAGAATCAATATTTTCACAATGACTATACTATCCAAGGCAATCTACAGATTCAGTGAAATCTCTATCAAATTACCTATAACAATTTTCACAGAATTAGAACAGAATATTTCAAAATTTGTAAAGAGACACAAAAATAACTGAATAACCAAAGCAATTTTGAGAAAGAAAAATGGAGCTGGAGGAATCAGGCTCCCTGACTTCAGACTATATTACAAAGCCACAGTCATCAAAACAGAATGGTACTGGCACAAAGAAAAACAAAAATATAGGTAAATGGAACAGGATAGAAAGCCCAGAAATAAACCATGCACCAGTGCTCAATTAATCTATGACAAAGGAGGCAAGAATATACAATGGAGAAAGGACAGTCTCTTCAATAAGTGGTGCTGGGAAAACTGGACAGCTATATGTAAAAGAATGAAATTAGAACATTCTCTAACATAACACAAAAATAAACTCAAAATGGATTAAAGACCTCAATATAAGATCAGATACTATAAAACTCTTAGAGAAAAACTTAGGCAGAATAGTCTTTGACATAAATTGCAGTGATAATTTTTCATTCCATCTCCTAGTGTAATGAAAATAAAAACAAAAATAAACAAATGGGACCTAATGAAACTTAGAAGCTTCTGCACAGCAAAGGAAACCATAAACAAAATGAAAAGACAACCCACAGAATGGGAGAAAATATTTGCAAATGAAGCAACCAACAAGGGATTAAACTTCAAAATATACAAACAGCTCCTGCAGTTCTATGTCAAAAAAAAAAACAAACAGCCAAATCAAAAAAGGGACAGAATATCATAATAGATATTTCTCCAAAGAAGACATACAGATGGCCAAAAAGCACATGAAAAGATGCTCAACATCACTAATTATCAGAGAAATGCAAATCAAAACTACAATGAGGTATCACCAGTCAAAATGGCTATCATCAAAAAATCCACAAACAATTAATCCTGGAAAAGGTGTGGAGAAAAGTGAACCCTCTTACCCTGTTGGTGGGAATGTAAATTGGTACAGCCACTATGGAGAAGAGTATGGAAGTCCCTTAAAAAACTAAATATAGAACTACCATATGATCCAGCCATCCAACTCCTGGGCGTATATCCAGAGAAAAACATAATCCGAAAAGAATAGCCAAGACATGGAAGCAACCTAAATGTCCATCAACAGAGGAATGGAAAAAGAAGATATGGTACATGTATGCAATGGAATATTACTCAGCCATAAAAAAGCATGAAATAATGCCATTTGCAGCAACATGGATAGACCTGGAGATGACCATACTAAGTGAAGTAAGTCAGACAGAGAAAGACAAATATCATATGATATCACTCATATATGGAATCTAATTTTAAAAATGATACAAATGAACTTACAAAACAGACACTTTTTTACAGATATTGAAAACAACTTATGATTACTACAGGGGAAATGTGGGCGGGAGAGATAAATCAGGTGCTTGGGATGAACATACACACACCACTATATACAAGATAGATAACCAACAAGGACATACTGTATAGCACAGGGAACTCTACTCAATATTCTGTTATGACCTACAAGGGAAAAGAATCTAAAAAAGAATGAATATATGTATATGTATAACTGAATCACTTTCCTGTACACCTGTAACTAACACAAAATTGTAAATCAACTGTACATCAATACAATTAAAATTATAAAAAAAAAAAAAAAGACTAGGGGAATAGGATAGAAGCAGGAATACCTGTTCAGAAGCTATTACTGCCATCCTGGAAAGGATGGAGGTAGTCGTACAGATGATGATAAGTTTTGAAATTAGAGCAGACTAACACAAACCAAAATTATGCAAATCTGTACAATGGCAAAACAATAGGTTGCATTTATTAAGTAAAAAGCCCAATCCAAATTACATCTTAATATTTATTAAATGCAATCTATTTAAGTAAAATTATTATTTATATCCTACTTATTCTAAAAAGGTATGACTTAAGATGCTTTACAATTAAAAATTAAAGATACAATTTTACTACTCTATTGGCAACAGGACAGGATCCAAAAAATACAGGCAAAATAAAAACTGGATTAAAAATTGTTTGCTGAGGGAAGGGGATCAATATGGTGGAGTAAGAGGACTTGCAGCTCACCTCCCCCCACAAACACATCAAAAATACACCTACATGTGGAACAATTTTCATGGAAAACTAACTGGAAACTGGCAGAAGAACTCCTGTACAACCAATGCTACCGTAAAGATCTCCATATAACCTGGTAGGATGGATTAAAAGGCATTATGTTGAGACCTGTGCCCCTGGGAGGGATCCAGAAGGAATAGAAGGTCTATGAGGTAAACCTTTGACCTGGGGAGCTAGCAGGTGAAGCCACAATAAGCATTCCAGTTCTGAGGTCCTGCATGGAGGAGACCAGTCCCCTTGTCTGCTGGGAAATCCACTGAGACAGACAAAAGGGCTGAAGAAGCCTAGACCCTACACATGGGGAGTATGTGTATGCTGGCTTGCAGATAGAGCTGTACACTGACAGTGGCTGCCTCGCTACACTTCCCAATCCTAAGAAGCAAACATCTTGGCCCAGCTCACTATACACCACAGCCTGGTGCAAGCTCTGGGTAAGGACTCAGTCCAGCTATGCAGAGACAGACCAGGGTGCCTGGGGTGTGATCTGGGAGGAGCCGCAGAGACCATTGTCAGTGCACACACAGGGTGGTGCCAAAAGAACATATAGCAGCTAAGCACTGAATCTTAGGCAGACATCCCTGGGAAAGGACACATTTAACTATTCAGAAATAGCTGGGAGGGCCTGGAGTGTGGTCTGGGTGGGGCGGCAATGGCCATTGTCAGTACCCTGAGGAGTTATGGTTCATCGCTCAGGGAGAGTGCCCTGGCTCTGCCCACTCCACATTGCAGTTTAGTTCTAAATCTGGGGAACACAGGTCCTGGGAGAAGACTGCCACAGAGGCAGCCCGGATCCCAGGTGGCAGTGCAATTACCTCAATTTATGCAGCCTCAACACGCCAACCCCCAGCCCCAGGCTATTCTACACCACAACTTTGCAGTAGGTCTGGTACAAACACAACAGAAAAAGGGACATGACTTTGGGCTGCATCTGAGTGGAACTGTGGACACCTATACAGGTGGCAAATAGGTTCTCTGTGACCACACTGACCTCACATCCTTCAGCAATCACCTCCCTTGGGACACGGCAGGCACTCAAGGATAATGGAGCCTGATCAAACCTAACCCTCAGGGCTTCTAATTCAACAAATGGAGAGAATACCTTGCCCACAATAGGGCCATGAGAGCCAAAGAAGAGGCCCATCCAACATTCAAAGCAGACTCTGGACACCACAACACCAATCACACCACCTATCAAGAGGATAACAGTCAGCATACTTTGAGGAAAGATGTGGCTGGCATCCAAACTAAAACCAGTCCTTGTATCAAAAATATTGGACTCAGTCTACCCAGAGATGATTCCACATAAAAATAGCCCTTTAAGACCACAGTAGACAATTTCTCCTAAATTCATAGAGACAAAGAAAGTTAAATAAAATAAAAGAGCAGAGGAACTACTCCCATTTAAAAGAACAAGAGAAATTCCCTGAAAGAATAATGAAGCAGAGCTCACCAGTCTACTAGACCCTGAGTTCAAAAATGAGGTAATAAGAATGCTAAAGGAATTAAGAAAGATTATTGATAGAAATGCAGATCATTGTAACAAGGAACTGGAAACTATAAAGATGAACCAATCAAAAGTAGTCAACTCAATTGATGAGATAAAAACCAGTCTAGAAGCAATGAATAGCAGAGTAAATAATGCAAGAGAACAAATAAGTGATCTGAAAGATAGAATAATGGAAATCACCCAAACAGAGCAACAGACAGAAAGACAAATGGAAAAAAAAATGAAAGCAACATATGAGATCTATGGGATAATATAAAGCATACCAACCTATGCATAATAGGGGTTCCAGAAAGAGAAAAGAGAGAGAAGGGAATCGAAAATGTATTTGAAGAAATTATGGCTAAAAAATCCCAAACTTAAAGATGAAAAGCCATATCCAGGTACAGGAAGAACAGAGGGTCCCAAACAAGATGAAACCAAACAGACCCACATCAAGACATATCATAGTTAAAATGGCAAAAGTTAAAGATAAAGAGAGGATTCTAAAGGTGGCAAGACAAAAACAGTCAGTTACAAAGGCTTCCCCATAAGGCTATCAGCTAATTTCACTGCAGAATCTTTGCAGGCCAGAAAGGAGTGACATGATATATACAAAGCCCTGAAAAGGAAAAACCTGCAACATAGGATGCTATACCAAGCAAGAATATCATTTAGAATAGAAGGAGAGATAAAGAATTTCTCAGACAGGACAAACTAAAAGAATTCAGCAGTACTAAACCACCCTAAAATAAATATTAAAAGGTCTTCTCTAAATATAAAAGAAACAAGAATCGATAGGAAAGGGAAAAATCACAATATGAAAGGCAAATATATTAAAGGATTGAAGGTCACTTAAGCCAGTCAATAGATGTAAAAAAATCACAAAAATTTGTAAAAGTGATTATAACTATAATAAACAGTAAAATGATAAGCATAAAGATATAAAATATGATATCAAAATCACAAAATGTGGGGGAAGAGAGTTTAAAAATGTAGTTCTCTTACACATACAGACCGAAAGTGAAGGTATGGAAAAATATATCATGCAAATGGAAATGACAAAAGAGCAGGGGTAACAATACTCATATGAGACAAAATAAACTTTAAAACAAAGTCCATAAAGACAAAGGAGGGCACTATAAAATGATAAAGGGATCAATACAAGAAGAGGATATTGCAATCGTTAACATATATGCACCTAGTATGGGAGCTCCTGAATTTATAAACAAATAATACCAGACATAAAGGGAGAAATTAACAATAATACAATAATAGGAGGAGAATTTAACACCCTGCCAACATCAATGGACAGATCATCCAGACAGAAAATCAGTAAGGCATAAGAGGTTCTAAATGTTACAGTAGACCAGTTGGATCTAATTGATATCTACAAGACACTACATCCCCAAAACACAGAATAAACATTCTATTCAAGCAAGCATGGAACATTCTCTGGGTAGACCACATACAAAGTCACAAAACAAGCCTCAACAAATTTAGGAGGATAGAAATTATTTAAAGCACCTTTTCTCAACACAATGGTATGAAACTAGAAATCAACCACAGAAGGAAAAACAGGAAACGAATGAACACATGGAGACTAAACAATATGCTCCTTAGAAACATATGGGTCAATGATGAAATCAAAGAAGAAATCAGAAAATACCTGGAGACAAATGAATATGAAAACACAGCATTACAAAATTTATGGGATGCAGCAAAAGCAGTTCTAAGAGAGAAGTTCATAGTGATACAAGCCTTCCTCATGAAACAAGAAAAATCTCAAATAAACACTCTAACCTACCACCTAAAAGAATTAGAAAATAAGAACAAACAAAACGGAAAGACAGCAGAAGGAAGGAAATAATAAAGAACAGAGAAGAAATAAATGGAATACAGATCAAAAAACTTTAGAAAAGACCAATAAAATGAAGACCTGGTTTTTTGAAAGATAAACAAAAGTGACAAATATCTAGCCAGGCTCACCAAGATGAAAAGAGAGAGGACTCCAACAACATAAGAAATGAAAGACAGTAAATAAGAAAGGATATCACAGAAATGCAAAAAATAAATAATAAAATAAGAGAATAATAAGAACAGTTATATGCTGACAAATTTGACAACCTAGAAAAAATGGACAAATTTCTAGAAACAGACAGCCTCTCAAAACTGAGTCGAGAAGAAACATAATTTGAACAGACCAATCACCAGAAGTGAAGTAGAATCTGTAATAATAATAATAATAAAAGTATCTACAAATAAAATTCCAGGACTGGATGGCTTCACTGTGGAATTCTACCAAATATACAAAGAAGAATTTACACCTATTCTTCTCAAATTATTGCAAAATATGGAAGAGGAGGAAACACTCCCAAACTCTTTCTATGAAGCCACCATTACCTTGATACCAAAACCAGAAAAAGACACTGCAAAAAAAGGCAATTATAGGCCAATATATTTGATGAATAAGAGGAGCTTCAAGATGGTGGAGGAGTAAGACGTGGAGATCACCTTCCTCCCCACAAATACATCAGAAATACATCTACATGTGGACCAACTCCTACAGAACACCTACTGAACGCTGGCAGAAGAACTCAGACCTCCCAAAAGGCAAGAAACTCCCCACGCACCTGGGTAGAAAAGAAAAAAGAAAAAAACAGAGACAAAAGACTAGGGATGGGACCTGCACCAGTGGGAGGGAGCTGTGAGGGAGGAAAGGCTTCCACACACTAGGAAGGCGCTTTGCAGGTGGAGACTGCGGGTGGCAGAGGTGGAAGCTCCGGAGCCACGGAGGAGAGTGCAGCAACAGGGATGCAGAGGGCAAAGCAGAGAGATTCCCGCACGGAGGATCAGTGCCGAACAGCACTCACCAGCCTGAGAGGCTTGTCTGATGACCCGCCGGGACAGGTGGGGGATGGGAGCTGAGGCTCCGGCTTCTGGATCAGATCCCAGGGAGAGGACTGGGGTTGGCTGTGTGAACACAGCCTGAAGGGGGCTAGTGCACCACAGCTAGCCAGGAGGAAGTCCGGGAAAAAGTCTGGAGCTGCTGAAGGGGCAAGAGACATTTACTTGCCTCTTTGTTTCCTGGTGCGCGAGGAGAGGGAATTAAGAGCACTGCTTAAAGGAGCTCCAGAGACGGACGAGCCGCAGCTATCAGTGCAGACCCCAGAGACAGGCATGAGATGCTAAGGCTGCTGCTGCAGCCACCAAGAAGCCTGTGTGCGAGCACAGGTCACTATCCTCACCTCCCCTCCTGGGAACCTGTGCAGCCCACCACTGCCAGGGTCCCGTGATCCAGGGACAACTTCCCTGGGAGAACACACAGTGTGCTTCAGGCTATTGCAACATCACGCTGGGCTCTGTTCACGGCAGGCTTGCCCCCCATTCCATACCCCTCCTTCCCCCCAGCCTGAGTGAGCAAGAGTCTCCTAATCAGCTACTCTTTTAACCTCATCCTGTAAGAGGAGGAACAGACACCCTCAGGCAACTGACACGCAGAGGTGGGGCTAAATCCAAAGCTGAAACCCAGGAGCTGTGCGAACAAAGACAAGAAAGGGAAATTTCTCCCAGCAGCCTCAGGAGCAGTGGATTAAATCCCCACAATCAACTTGATGTACCCTGCATCTGTGGATACCTGAAGAGACAACGAATCATCCCAAATTGAGGAGGTGGACTTTGGGAGCAATGATATATATATGTTTTTCCCTTTTTCTCTCTTTGTGAGTGTGTATGTGTATGCTTCTGTGTGTGATGTAGTCTGTATAGCTTTGCTTTTACCATTTGTCCTAGGGTTCTGTCTGTCCGTTTTTTTGTTTGTTTGTTTGTTTTTTAGTATACTTTTTAGCGCTTGTTATCATTGGTGGATTTGTTTTTTGGTTTGGTTGCTCTCGTCTTTCTTTCCTTTTTTTTTTAGTTTAAAAAATTTATTTAATATATTTTTTTTAATTTTTTATTTTAATAACTATTTTATTTTATTTTATCTTCTGTCTTTCTTTTTATTTTTTTCTCGCTTTTATTCTGAGCAGTGTGTATGACAGGCTCTTGGTGCTGCACTCAGGCATCAGGGCTGTGCCTCTGAGATGGGAGAGCCAAGTTCAGGACATTGGTTCAACACAGACCACCCAGCTCCACGTAATATCAAACGGTGATAATCTCCCAGAGATCTCCATCTCAACACCAAGACCCAGCTCCACTCAAAGACCAGCAAGCTCCAGTGCTGGACACCCTATGCCAAACAACTAGCAAGACAGGAACACAATGGCACCCATTAGCAAAGACACTGCCTAAAATCATAATAAGGCCACAGTCACCACAAAACACACCACCAGACATGGAGCTGCCCACCAGAAAGACAAGATCCAACTTCATCCACCAACACACAGACACTAGTCCCCTCCACCAGGAAGCCTACACAACCAACTGGGGCAGACACAAAAAACAACAGGAACTATGAACCTGCAGGCTGTAAAAACAAGACTCCAAACACATTAAGTTAAGAAATATGAGAAGACAGAGAAACAGAGCAGATGAAGGATCAAGGTAAAAAGCCACCAGACATAACAAATGAAGAGGAAATAGGCAGTCTACCTGAAGAAGAATTCAGAAAAATGATAATAAAGATGATACAAAATCTTGGAAATAGAATGGAGAAAATACAAGAAACGTTTAACAAGGACCTAGAAGAACTAAAGAGCAAACAAACAGTGATGAACAACACAATAAACGAAATTTAAAATTCTCTAGAGGGTATCAATAGCAGAATATCTGAGGCAGAAGAATGGATAAGTGAGTAACCTGGAAGATAAAATAGTGGAAATAACTACTGCAGAGCAGAATAAAGAAAAAAGAATGAAAAGAATTGAGGACAGTCTCAGAGACCTCTGGGACAACATTAAACACACCAGTATTTGAATTTTAGGGTTCCCAGAAGAAGAGAAAAAAAAGGGGGGCAGAAAAAAATACTTGAAGCGATTACAGTTGAAAACTTCCCTAATATGGGAAAGGAAATAGTTAATCAAGTCAAGGAAGCACAGAAAATCCCATACAGGATAAATCCAAGGAGAAACATTCCAAGACACATATTAATCAAACTATCAAAAATTAAATACAAACAAAAAAATATTAAACAGAGCAAGGGTAAAAAACAACAAATAACACACAAGGGAATCCCCATAAGGTTAACAGCTGATCTTTCAGCAGAAAATCGCAAGGCAGAAGAGAGGGGCAGGACCTATTTTAAGCGATGAAGGGGAAAAACCTACAAACAAGATGACTCTACCCAGCGAGTATCTCATTCAGATTTGACAGAGAAATTAAAAACCTTACAGACAGGCAAAAGCTAAGACAATTCAGCACCACCAAACCAGCTTTACAGCAAATGGTAAAGGAACTTCTCTAGGCAGGAAACACAAGAGAAGGTAAAGACCTACAATAACAAACCCAAAACAATTAAGAAAATGGTAATAGGAACATACATATCGATAATTACCTTAAATGTAAATGGATTAAATGCTGCAACCAAAAGACATAGACGGCTGAATGGATACAAAATCAAGAGCCATATATATGCTGTCTACAAGAGACCCACTTCAGACCTTGGGACACATACAGACTGAAAGTGAGGGGTGGAAAAAGATATTCTATGCAAATGGAAATCAAAAGAAAGCTGGAGGAGCAATTCTCATATCAGACAAAATAAACTTTAAAACAAAGACTATTACAAAAGACAAAGAAGGACACTACATAAAGATCAAGGGATCAATCCAAGAAGAAGACATAACAGTTGTAAATATGTATGCATGCAATATAGGAGCACCTCAATACATAAGGCAACTGCTAACAGCCATAAAAGGGAAAATTGACAGTAAGACAATTATAGTAAGGGACTTATCACCCCACTTTCACCAATAGACAGATCACCCAAAATGAAAACAAACAAGGACACACAAGCTATAAATGATACATTAAACAAGATGAACTTAATTGATATTTATAGGACATTCCTTCCAAGAAGAAGAGAATACACGTTCTTCTCAAGTGCTCATGGAACATTCTCCAGGATAGATCATATACTGGTTTACAAATCAAGCCTTGGTAAATTTAAGAAAATTGAAATTGTATCAGGTATCTTTTCCAACAACAACGCTATGAGACTAGATATCAATTACAGGAAAAAATCTGTAAAAAATACAAACACATGGATGCTAAAAAATACACTACTTAATAATCAAGAGATCACTGAAGAAATCAAAGAGGAAATCAAAAAATACATATAAACAAATGACAATGAAAACACGATGACCCAAAACCTATGGGATGCAGCAAAAGCAGTTCTAAGAAGGAAGTTTAAAGCAATACAATCCTACCTTAAGAAACAAGAAACATCTCAAATCAACAACCTAACCTTACACCTAAAGCAATTAGGGAAAGAAGAACAAAGAAACCCCAAAGTTAGCAGAAGGAAAGAAATCTTATACATCAGATCAGAAACAAATGAAAAAGAAATGAAGGAAACGATAGCAAAATCAATAAAACTAAAAGCTGGTTCTTTGAGAAGATAAACAAATTGGTAAACCATTTGCCAGATTCATCAAGAAAAGAAGGGAGAAGACTCAAACCAATAGAATTAGAAATGAAAAAGGAGAAGTAACAACTGACACAACAGAAATACAAAAGATCATGAGAGATTACTGCAAACAACTGTATGCCAATAAAATGGACAACCTGGAAGAAATGGAAAAATTCTTAGCAAGTGCAACCTTCCGAGACTGAACCAGGAAGAAATAGAAAATATGAACAGACCAATCACAGGCACTGAAATTGAAACTGTGATTGAAAATCTTCCAACAAACAAAAACCCAGGACCAGATGGCTTCACAGGCGAATTCTATCAAACATTCAGAGAAGAGCTAACACCTATCCTTCTCAAACTCTTCCAAAATATAGCAGAGGGAGGAACACTCCCAAACTCATACTACGAGGCCACCATCACCCTGAAACCAAAACCAGACAAAGATGTCAAATAGAAAGAAAACCACAGGCCAATATCACTGATGAACATAGATGCAAAAATCCTCAACAAAATACTAGAAAACAGAATCCAACACCACATTAAAAGGATCATACACCATGATCAACTGGGGTTTATCCCAGGAACGCAAGGATTCTTCAATATATGCAAATCAATCAATGTGATACACCATATTAACAAATTGAAGGAAAAAAACCATATGATCATTTCAATAGATGCAGAGAAAGCTTTCGACAAAATTCAACACCCATTTATGATAAAAGCCCTACAGAAAGTAGGCATAGAGGGAACTTTCCTCAACATAATAAAGGCCATATATGACAAACCCACAGCCAACATTGTCCTCAATGGTGAAAAACTGAAACCCTTTCCACTAAGATCAGGAACAAGACAAGGTTGCCCACTCTCACCACTATTATTCAACATAGTTTTGGAAGTGTTAGCCACAGCAATCAGAGAAGACAAAGAAATAAAAGAAATCCAAATCGGAAAAGAAGAAGTAAAGCTGTCACTGTTTGCAGATGACATGATACTATACATAGAGAATCCTAAAACTGGCACCAGAAAACTACTAGAGCTAATCAATGAATATGGTAAAGTAGCAGGATACAAAATTAATGCACAGAAGTCTCTTGCATTCCTATACACTAATGATGAAAAATCTGAAAGTGAAATTAAGAGAACACTCCCGTTTACCATTGCAACAAAAAGAATAAAATATCTAGGAATAAACCTACCTAAGGAGACAAAAGACCTGTATGCAGAAAATTATAGGACACTGATGAAAGAAATTAAAGATGATACAAATAGATGGAGAGAAATACCATGTTCTTGGATTGGAAGAATCAACATTGTGAAAATGACTCTACTACCCAAAGCAATCTACAGATTCAATGCAATCCCTATCAAACTACCACTGGCATTTTTCACAGAACTAGAACAAAAAATTTCACAATTTGTATGGAGACACAAAAGATCCTGAATAGCCAAAGCCATCTTGAGAATGAAAAATGGAGCTGGAGGTATCAGGCTCCCTGACTTCAGACTATATTACAAAGCTACAGTAATCAAGACAGTTTGGTACTGGCACAAAAACAGAAATATAGATCAATGGAACAGGATAGAAAGCCCAGAGATAAACCCACGCACATATGGTCACCTTATCTTTGATAAAGGAGGCAAGCATATACAGTGGAGAAAAGACAGCCTCTTCAGTAAGTGGTGCTGGGAAAATTGGACAGGTACATGTAAAAGTATGAAATTAGAACACTCCCTGACACCATACACAAAAATAAACTCAAAATGGATTAAAGACCTAAGTGTAAGGCCAGACACTATCAAACTCTTAGAGGAAAACATAGGCAGAACACTCTATGACATAAAGCACAGCAAGATCCTTTTTGACCCACCTCCTAGAGAAATGGAAATAAGAACACAAATAAACAAATGGGACCTAATGAAACTTAAAAGCTTTTGCACAGCAAAGGAAACCATAAACAAGACCAAAAGACAACCCTCAGAATGGGAGAAAATATTTGCAAATGAAGCAACTGACAAAGGATTAATCTCCAAGATTTACAAGCAGCTCATGCAGCTCAATAACAAAATAACAAACTACCCAATCCAAAAATGGGCAGAAGACCTAAATAGACATTTCTCCAAAGAAGATATACAGCTGGCCAACAGACACATGAAAGAATGCTCAACATCATTAATCATCAGAGAAATGCAAATCAAAACTACAATGAGGTATCATCTCACACCGGTTAGAATGGCCATCATCAAAAAATCTAGAAACAATAAATGCTGGAGAGGGTGTGGGGAAAAGGAAACCTTCTTGCACTGTTGGTGGGAATGTAAATTGATACAGCCACTATGGAGAACAGTATGGAGGTTCCTTAAAAAACTACAAATAGAACTACCATACGACCCAGCAATCCCACTACTGGGCATATACCCTGAGAAAACCATAATTCAAAAAGAGTCATGTACCAAAATGTTCATTGCAGCTGTATTTACAATAGCCAGGACATGGAAGCAACCTAAGTGTCCATAATCGGATGAATGGATAAAGAAGATGTGGCACATATATACAATGGAATATTACTCAGCCATAAAAAGAAATGAAATGGAGGTGTTTGTAATGAGGTGGATGGAGTTAGAGTCTGTCATACAGAGTGAAGTAAGTCAGAAAGAGAAAAACAAATACAGTATGCTAACACATATATATGGAATCTAAGGAAAAAAAAAAGGCCATGAAGAACCTAGTGGCAAGATGGGAATAAAGACACAGACCTACTAAAGAATGGACTTGAGGATATGGGGAGGTGGAGGGGTGAGATGTGACAGGATGAGAGAGTGTCATGGACATATATACACTATCAAATGTAAAATAGATAGCTTGTGGGAAGCAGCCGCATAGCACAGGGAGATCAGCTTGGTGCTTTGTGACCGCCTGGGGCGGTCGGATGGGGAGGATGGGAGGGAGGGAGATGCGGGAGGGAGGAGATATGGGAACATGTGTATATCTGTAGCTGATTCACTTTGTTATAAAGCAGAAACTAACACACCATTGTGAAGCAATTATACTTCAATAAAGATGTTAAAAAAAAGAAGATATAATACACAGGCACGCAGACACACACATACATATATACAATGGAATATTACTCAGCCATAAAAGAGAATGAAGTATTGTCATTTGCAACAACATGGATGGACCTAGAGAATATTATACTTACTGAAGTAAGTCAGACAGGGAAAGACAAACACTAGATAATATCACTTATATGTGGAATCTAAAAAATAATACAGATGGATCTATATACAAAACAGAAACAGACTCACAGACGTAGAAAATAAACTTATGTTTATCAAAGGGGCAAGGAAGTGAGGTAGGGACAAATTAGGAGTATAGGATTAATAGATACAAACTACTATACATAAAATAGATAAGCAACAAGGATTTACTGTATAGCACAGGGAATTATATTCAATATCTTGTAATAAACTACAATGGATTATAAGCAGAAAAAAAAAATAACTAAATTACTATGCTGTATACCTGAAACTAACAGACTGTTGTAAGTCAACTATACTGCAATAAAAATAAAGTAAATCAAGAACATGAGAAAAATTGTTTGTTTCAATTGAGCACACATTTTTTGTTTCAAACTTCTGTTAGTCATGGCTAATTTATCAGGCAGAATACTATTTATCAGTAGGACTACATTTTACCTCTTAGTACTAAACTTTAAGAAAATGTTTTCCGGTGAGTCTTTATACATAAAGGCAAACTAATAGATGATGTTAGTTTTATTTTTGGTAGTATTCTTAGTGCAACTATTTCTTTGTACCTTTTTGGATAAAAATACTATTGTTACTGAGTATGAATGTTGACTCCCTCTGTCATATAACGTATTTCCACAACATCTACTAAAAAGAAAATCTGATCACATTGTTCAGCTGACCTTTTAATTCTCATGCAGTAACCTTTCCCTTATAATGAACTACTTGTCGTTTTAATATCAGTATAAAATAATAACAGTGATACTATGAATAGCTATTACCTTTACTAAGCACTTACTAAGGTATGTACCTTATATAGAATAGTAAACGTATTACCTGTATTTTGTAAATGGCAGATTGAAAGTTAGAAATATCAAGTGACTTGAATACAAGGTCACAGTTAATAAGTGACATAACTGGCACCAAAAATCAGATTTGAAATGGAAATCCATGATCTTAATAATTATTGTATCTAAGAGGAGAGCATTTTTAAGATTAGAAAAGATGGGGTTCTATGAAGTTAGCCAAAGTCAAATGATGATAACCTCTACAGAATCACTTTGATTTTTGTCCCCACCCACATGTGGATATCTGAGTCGGATGGCTGTACTCTACCTTCTTTAACACTTGTGTTCCATCTGTTTTCAAGGATTACCATGTTTGCCTGGGACAGTCCCAGTTTTTGCCTCTTGTCCCAGTAAAAGTATTCCATAGGAAACTCTTTCAATCTCACAAGTGTTCAGGTTTGGATATAAATTACCTGGCCACTTAGATTTGGCCTATAGCAACACAAGTGGTTATTGGAAATTAAAATAATTTCCCCATTTGGGCTTTCTCCTACTTAGGTAAGAATAGAATTGCCCGAATATTTTGGCATCAATTTCTCTCCTTTATCCTTTCCTTTAACAAAATGTTCCTTAAGTATCTCAGAAGAAGGAGTAAGGCACGGAAAGAGGGAGGGAGAGGTTAATAAAGATTCACCTTGCTGACACAAGTTTGCTGAAGGCTAGAGCCCCAGTTGGATCTCTTGCTGTTAACCTACCTCATCAGCTTCTGCTCCTCTTTATGTTTTGCCTGCACTTTCAAGTACAGTAGTGTTTTCTCTTATTAGGAAATCCTGTTATAAATTTAAACACCAAATTGGAATTATGCTTCTTGAGCCCTTGTGGATCTTATTATCTTCAGATAGAATCATTTTAATTCACAACTGGGTAGTAAAGAAAAAAAAATATATTGTTTAACACAAGGATAATAATGAAAAAATGCATTACTGACCAGGATGCATTTTAGTAAATGGCATTCATTAGGAAGCAGCATAGTCCATGCAGTAGGAGGCAGGCTGCTCTGGAATGTGGGAGATCTGGGATCTAGTCCTGATTCTACCCTAAACCTGTATGTCCTCTGGCAAGTCACATTCTTGCTGTGAGCTTCAGTTTCTCCATCAGTAAAATGAGGGCTTCGGGCTTAGTGATCTCTAAGCTGTCCTCAAGTTCAGACTTTGTTTGATTTTACTCACAAAAATTCATTCATGTTCATTCTCCAAGTGGAAATTGTGATTTCAAGAGCTTTGTAAATGAACTTGAAATAATTCTATCAGAAATAAAAGTTAGGCTGTCTGGCTGAGGGAGGAATGGAGGAGGGATGAGTAAAATCATGCAAACAGTATTACCAGGGACAGATTTATCCCCCTTAAAAGAACAAACTGTTTTCAGGCACTTTTGAAGCATCTATTTACATACAAATCCATTTACATACACATTTCTGATGACAAATAATTCTCAATTCATTACACTAGTTCCCAGAGGCCCTATATTGGCAACACTTTTTTAGCTTGGTTTGGGTTGCTGTAGCTCCTTGACTGTAATAAAATTACCTTTCAAATATTCTATCATTTTTTTTAAACATCTTTATTGAAGTATAATTGCCTTACAATAGTGTGTTAGCTTCTGCTTTATAACAAAGTGAATCAGTTATACTTATACATATGTTCCCATATCTCTTCCCTCTTGCATCTCCCTCCCTCCCAACCTCCCTATCCCACCCGTCTAGGTGGTTACAAAGCACAGAGTTGATCTCCCTGTGCTATGTGGCTGCTTCCCACTAGCTATCTATTTTACATTTGGTAGTATATATATGTCCATGCCACTCTCTCTCTTTGTCACATCTTACCCTTCCCCCTCCCCATATCCACAAGTCCATTCTCTAGTAGGTCTGTGTCTTTATTCCCATCTTGCCACTAGGTTCTTCATGACCTTTTTTTTCCCCTTAGATTCCATATATATATAAAAAAGTGAATCAGCTATTGTATACATATATCCCCATATCTCCTCCCTCTTGCATCTCCCTCCCACCCTCCCAATCCCACCTCTCTAGGTGGTCACAAAGCACCGAGCTGATCTCCCTGTGCTATGCAGCTGCTTCCCACTAGCTATCTATTTTACATTTGGTAGTGTATATATGTCCATGCCACTCTCTCACTTTGCCCCATCTTACCCTTCCCCCTCCCCGTATCCTCAAGTCCATTCTCTAGTAGGTCTCTGTCTTTATTCCCGTCTTGCCCCTAGGTTCTTCATGACCATTTTTTTGTTGTTTTTTAGATTCCATACATATGTGTTAGCATACGGTATTTGTTTTTCTATTTCTGACTTACTTCACTCTGTATGACAGACTCTAACTCCATCCACCTCATTACAAATACCTCCATTTCATTTCTTTTTATGGCTGAGTAATATTCCATTGTATATATGTGCCACATCTTCTTTATCCATTCATCTTAATCATTTTTAATTAAACATTTTTAATTAAAATTATTCAGGTCCCCAATTAGACTGGATTAGCAAGGTTTTGCATTACCACATTTTTGTTCATTAAGATCTGCCAAGGCTCTTGCCATAGAACACCCATCTACAGCTGTGCCCAGGACTCTTCTCCAACTCAGTGAGTCTGAGAAGCACTGTTGCTCCCTGAGTGCCTACCGTGCTCGGGCAGCCACATGGACCTAACTGGAAAAGATCTGCTCACGTCCTTCTCAAGTACTTTCTTCCCTTGGTATCTATTAATCCTTCCTTCCCACCCTGGCTGACTTTATGGGAATCTCTCCTAGACTTTTCTTCTCGTGGGCATGACAGCTGGATTGGAAGGAGCCAGGATAAACATGGTAAAGCAATTCAGAAAACCACTGTATCTCCAGAAGGCACCTGGCTAAACTGTCTCAGAATGTGGTCCAAGAACTACATTATTTGTACCACCTAAGACACTTGTTTAAAATTCAGATTATTGGAAGAAACTTCGAGAACTATTGAGTCATAATCTTTGGAGATGGTCCCAGGAGGTATATTTTTTAGAAGTTCCTCAGATGATTCTGACACATACTAAATTATGAGAATCATGGTAATTCTATGTCACCAGACACAGAATGGCTCACAGTGTAACAGAGAAGAAAGAGTATTGGGAAAACCTCTGGGATAGCTAAAGCTAGTATCCATTACGGCAAGGTAGTCCTCTTAGGACTCACAAAAGCTACAATTATGTCAGTAATAATTGCTTATAATAGATAATAATTATTGAGTACTTACCATGTGCCAGGCATTTTGCTAAGTGCTTTATCATTGTCATCCCAACTAACAACAGGCACCATTTACAGGACTCACTTTATCCTCTATCAGCTTTATCCCACTGAATTCTCTCAACAATCCTATGAAGTAGGCATTATTGTTATTATTATTATCTTTTTCCAGATGAGAAAACTGAAGCTCAAAGAAGTTAAATGACTCTCTAAATGTTAAGTACCTAGTAAAATGGCCAAGGCTGGAAGTAAAGTGTTTTCCTCACTAGGCAGTGAGGTTCAGAAAGTCAAGGAAAAAGCTTGCTTTAACTCTGAATCCCAATTTCTTCATAACCTGGAGCTTGTACAGAGCAGAGATCTAGATAGTGTTGAAATAAAATGAGGATGACTGTCCTTAAATGCAAGGGAGAAGAAGAGGAGCCTCTAGAGATGGGGACCTCAGGAAGACTTAAAACCTCTGAGACCAATTTCTCCCCCTGACCACCGTCCAATAGGCTCAAGCACTTTGGTTCTCAGAATCTCTTTCCTACTCTCTCTCCCATTGATTTTGTGATCCCATGTTAACGCCTTTCTTATTTACTTAATGCTTCCATTTGCTGAGAGCTTCAGTCTGAATCCTCTATCTGACTCAATTGAGTGATTCTCTCCCTTACTAATATTTTTTCTCCATCCTCTTGCCTCTTCCCCCTTCCTGGGAATGTGGAATTAATGTGATAAAATAACCAAAAGAAGATATTATAGCAAATAAAGAAAAAAATATGTTAATCTTCTCCTATATGTACAAAAGCCTTTCAAACCTTTCATCCAAAAAGTAACTAATGTTGGGAATTTCAGACATTTTTGTAGTCACTAGCATGAATACATTTAGTCCCAGATGGAAGGGCAAGGGCACTATGTAGATGAATAAACTACACCAAGAAATTATTTTTTTTATTGAAGTGTAGTTGAATTACAATATTAGTTTCAGGTGTACAGCACAGTGAATTCGTATTTTTACAGATTATACTTCATTAAAATTTATTACAAGATAATGGCTATAATTTCCTGTGATATACAATATATTCTTGTTGCTTAACTATTTTATACATAGTAGTTTTTATCTCTTAATCCCATACCCCTAATTTGCCCCTCCCCCTTCCCTCTCCCCTTTGATAACCACTAGTATGCTTTCTATATCTGTGAATCTATTTTTGTTTTGCATATACATTCATCTGCATTATTTTTTAGATCCCACATATAAGTGATATCATGCAGTATTCATCTTTCTCTGTCTGTCTTATCTCACTAAGCATAATATTCTATAAGTCCATCCATATTGCTACAAATGGCAGAATTTCATTCTATTTATGGTTGGGTAATATTCCACTATGTAACTATTAATACCTGATTTTTTTCCAAAGTAGAAAGGTTGCCCATATATGAGATTCCAAATAGTATAAAATTAATTTTCTAAGATCCAAGTTATTCATCATCTTCTTAGCTTCTTATGATTAGATGAAATGTTTGGCTCATTTGTTTGCATACATTAAAGGACCCCAACAGTGTCAGTAAACTCAGAAGTGATACCTTTCACCTTATGAGGCTTAAATCACATGATGATGGACTCATGAGAAATCAGGATTCTTAAGCTGTCACAGGCTAACATCATAGAGTGAATTTCAAGAAGATAGATTTTTTTCTGTAATATATCCTTGCCACAAGTCAGCAATATGAAGAGAATGCAATTTGTGACAAAAAAAGGCAATCAAACATCAATTAAGTAGAGCCTAATTATATTTATTAGGGACAACGAAAGTGGAGTAAATAAACCAGGAACAAGCAGACATTCTTCCCTGGCTATGCTCTGACAGGGTCATATTCTTGCCGCATGCTTACAGCATCTGAGAAATACATTGGTTCTGAAGGTGCAAGCCTATAATGTAAGGTAAAGGTGACAGTTTAGGGATCATTTATCTTGTTCTCACACTTTGGCATTTTCCCCCTGAGGATCCCTTGTAAGGAACCCCCAGTTTTAGGAGGTGAAAAGTGCTAAATACTGACTGAACTTGGTAGCTTCCTCATCATTAAAAATAAATTCTTCTATGACTCTAATGAAAATGGGTTTTAGTATCTTTATCACTTAGAGCTCTTTAACCTGCTTTTATCTTTCTTTTTTAAAAACTGCTATTGTAATTTAATTTAATTGTATAACTGGGCTCCAACTAGCAATAAGACATGATTAATAAGAATGCTTGCTGCTCTTTGGTCAGGAAAAGTTGAATAGATCTCAGATGATAATAGATCACAACCTTTATCAGGTTGAGGAAGTTCCCTTCTGTTCCAGTTCATACTTTTTATCAGAAATGGGTATTAGATTTTGTCAACTGTTTCTTCTAAGTCTATTGAAATGATTGTGTAGACTTTGTACTTTATTCTATTAATGTGGTGTTATTTTTTTGGATTTTTGGGTGTTAAACCAACCTTGAATTCCTAGGATAAATCTCACTTGATCTTCGTATATATCTTTTTGACATCTTGCTGGATTTGGATATCTACTACTTTGTCAGGATTTTTACATCTATATTTGTGGGAAATATTGGTCTGTAGTTTTCTTCTCTTGTGATATCTTTGTCTGACTTTGGTATGAGGTTTCATATTGGTATGATATTGGTTTCATAAAATGAGTTGGGAAGTATTCCATTCTCCTAAATTTTTGGGAAAAGTTAGATAAGTGTTGTGATTATTTCCTATTTGAATATTTGATAAAAATGAAATTTGGGTTTCAGCTAATTTTTAAGGCAGGTTTTTAAATTACTAATTTAATTTCATTTATTATACTTTTATTTCTATTTTCTATTTCTTGTTCAATGAGTATTGTTAATTTGTGTCTTTTAGAAACTTGTCCATTTCATATAAGTTGTTAAATTTGTTGGCATAAAGTGTTTCATAGTATTTCTTTATAATCATTTTAATTTTTTGAGGAGTCAGAACTAATTTACCACTGTCTGAATATTCTCATTTTCTCTTGACTAGTCTTTGTAAAATTTTCTCAATGTTGTTGATATTTTCAAAGAACCAAATTTTGATTTTATTTTCTCTATAGTTTTTCTGTTTTCCATTTTAAAAATAAATTGATTTATTTATTTATTTATTTTATTTTTGGCTGCATTGGGTCTTCGTTGCTGTGCACAGGCTTTCTCTAGTTGCAGTGAGCAGGGCCTACTCTTCATTGCAGTGCATGGGTTTCTCATTGTGGTGGCTTCTCTTGTTACAGAGCACGGGCTCTAGGCGTGTGGGCTTCAGTAGTTGTGGCTCACGGGCTCTAGAGTGCAGGTTCAGTAGCCGTGGTGCACAGGCTTAGTTGTTCCACGACATGTGGGATCTTCCCGGACCAGAGTTTGAACCCATGTCCCCTGCATTGGCAGGCGGAATCTTAAAAACTGTGCCACCAGGGAAGTCCCTGTTTTCCATTTTATTAATTTCTGCTCTAATCATTATTTTTGTCACCTTGCTTACTTTCAGTTATTTGCTCTTTTTTATATTTTAAGGTGTCGTCTATTAATTTGACAATTTTCTCTTTTTTGATGTAGGCATTTACACCTATAATTATTCTTCTAAGTATCACTTCATTTGCATCCCATAAACTTTGACATGTGTTTTTATTTTCATTCAGATCAAAATTCTCTTCTCTATACTTACCCTAATTTCTATATTTATTCTAATTTATAATTAATAAATATATTCCTAATGAAATAACTCTTTTATCATTATAAAATGTCTCCTTCTCCCTCTGAGACAACCTTTATGCATGTGTTGGTAAACTTCATGATGTCCCATAGGTATCTGAAGATCTGTTCATTTATTTTTTTTTGAAATATAATTGACCTATCATACTGTGTAATTTTAAGGTGTACAACATATTGATTTAATAACTTTACATATTGCAATATGATTATCACTGTAGTGTTAAATAACACCTCTATCACATCACGTATTATCACTTCTTGTTTATAATTAGAACAATTCAGATCTAGTCTCTTAGCAACTTTGAAGTTTATGATATAGTATTGTTGACTATAATTTCTCTACTGTCCATTATGTCTCCAGGACTTATTTACTACTAGTTGCAAGTTTGTACCCTTAAACAACATCTTCTAAACTCTCCCACCCTTAAGCCCTTGGTAACCACCAATCTACTCTCTGTTTTTATGAGCTCAGCTTTCCTAGACTCCACATATAAATGATTACAAAGTTTGTCTTTCTCTGTCTGACTTATCTCAGGATAATGCCTTTAAGTTCCATCCATGCTGTTGCAAATGGGAGGATTTCCTTCTTTCTCATGGTTGTAGAGTATTCCATTCTGTGTGTGTGTGTGTTTATGGATAGAGACAGAGAGTAGAGATAGAGATATCTATATCTACATCTTATATATATCCTCTTTATTCATTCATTTGTTGGCATTTAGGTTGTTTGCATGTTTTGGCTAGTGTGAATAATGCTGCAATGAATACGGCAGTGCAAATATCTCTTTGATATTCTTTTTTTAATTTCCTTAGGATATATACTCACAGTGCATTTACTAGATCATAAGGTAGTTTCTATTTTTACTTTTTGCCAGAACTTTAATACTCTTTTCCCTAGTCTCTGAACAAACTTACAATCCCAATAATAGTATACAAATGTTCCCTTTTCTCCACATCCTCACCAACATTTACCTCTTGCCTTCTTGTCATTCTAACAAGGGTGAGGTTATATAGCATTGTGATTTTCAGTTTCATTTCCCTGATGATTACTTTTATTGAGCACCTTTTCATGTACCTGTTGATCGTTTGGATATCTTATCTGGAAAAGTGTCTATTTAGTTTCTCTGCCCATTTTTTAATTGCATTGCTGGTTTTTAGGTTATTGAGTTGTATAGGTTATTTATATGTTTTGGATATTAACTGCCTATCTGATGCATGGTTTGCAAATATTTTCTCCATTCCATAGATTGTAAGGTTTGGTTAACTTTTATTCATTCCTTTTTTCTTTTGTTTCTCAAACTGGATAAACTTGATTGACCTATCTTCAAGTCTGGTGATTCTTTTTTATTGCTGGTTCAAATTTGCTGTTGAGGCTATATAGTAAATTTTTCATTTTAGTTAATTGTACTTTTCAACAGCAGAAATATTTTGGTTCCTTTTTTAAAAATATTCTGGTATTTTTACCAATTCTTTTCTATTTGGTGTGATGTCATCTTTATACTTTCCTTTATTTTAATGAATATGGTTTATTTTGACCATATTACATTTAGATGATATTAAAGTCTTTGTCTAGTAAGTTCAAAATCTGGACTACCTAAAGGGCAGTTTCTATTTTTTCCCTGAATATGGGCTTTAGTCCCCTGTTTCTTTGCATATATGTCATTTTTTTTTTACAAAAGCTGGATATTTTAAATATTATGTGGCAATATAATGTGGCAATTATGGAAATCATAAATCCCTGCAAATTTCTTATCATTGTTAGGTTTTATTCTATAGTTGTTATTGTTGCTGTTTATTTGTTTAGTGACTTTCCTGGAAAACTTCTGTAAAGTCTGTATTCTTTATTGTGTGTGTCCAATGAAGTCTCTGCTTGATTAACTTATTGGTCAGATAATAATTGAAGAGATATATCTTACCTGGGACTATGCATAGCCCTGCAACTGTGTGTGGCCTTCTAGTCCTCTAGAGCTTTACAAAGCCTTCTATGGGCATTTTGTTTCCTAGACCTTCATTTTAATTTTTCCGTCAGGCACTTGTTAACTCCAACGGGTATCATAGCCTCAGGCATATGCAATGTTAAACAACTGCTGCTGATTGCTTTTGACAAACACTGTGGGAATACAGCTTTTTCTGCAGAATTAACTATGAGTTAAGTGAAAACAAAAACCCTCTGAATATAGGACTTTTCCAAGCAGCTGGGAGACTGTTCAAACAGTGATAAAATTCTGAGTATGGGGCATTTTCAGGAGCTCCAAACCTGTCCTGCTTCTTACAGTGACCACAGACTGATGATTTTAACATCTACCATAGTTGCAAGCTTGTTGGTTTTCAGTGCTACTGTGGAACTGAGAAGAGGAGGATAAATGTAAGCCAAGTTGAACCATTACAAATTCTATTTTCTTACCAAGGTTCAGCAGTGTTTTTCTTGAACAAATACCTCTCAGAATTTTGCAAGCCTTTGCTTATTTACAAAAGTTCTGTAAAAGTTGATTTTGACAAAATTTGTCAAGGCTTTTGGTTACTTTCATGGATGAGTGTATTTACAAAGTCCTCACTCTGTCATGTTAGAAGTTCTATTCTCTATGTAATTTAATTTTACCACATAAGAATTTCTTTTTGCCGAGGTTAAGTATATAAAATACTATGCCTATTTTCTAAATGAAACCTGTATTTTATTACTCATCAGTATCTATTGGGCATAAAAATATACACATTAAACTTTGAACCTGGGAGAAAATTCATTCTGAATCATAGCACTTGCAATCACATGATCCCATAACATTGTATTCTACAAAATTATACTGTGCCATTTCATGACTAAGTTGACTAGAATACAACAGTGAATCTACCTAATTCTCAATCAGTAAGGTGTCTTCCTTTTGAAAGTGAGAGCTACATATATGCAAAGGAAGAAAATGTACTCACCCACAGGTTTCTGTATTGTATGTTTACATACTGTTTTTTGGTTTAGCCTTATTGACATTAAGGCTGAATGTCTTATACCCTTGGTTCAAAATATACCTAACAAAATATGTATCTTGTCATTTACTATTTTATTCTCTTTTAAATTTTCAGTGGAGAGTATTCTTTTTGATTCACATTTTTCTGAAAGAAAACAAAACTTTCAAGTGCATATTGAAACTTTCAAAAGAACAAAAGATGTTGGAAGATGGAGTCGTGACATACATGCTGAGCTATTTTTCTATGTAAATGATGGACTTTGTTCATCCACTTGGGGAATTACCCATTAGTGGTAGTGCTGATGTTACACAGCCGTGAGTCATGAAACAAACCAAAATACCCTTTTAAAATGTGCAAAACTCTATGACAATGTACTATTTAATGAAGATGATGATGGAACTGCACAGTTTGTTGGCATGAGGAAGTGAAAATGTTTCTTTACCTCTGGGTACCTCAACAAATTTTTGACAAAGCATGGCCTTTCTTTGAAAAGTTGAGGAATCAGGCTCTGATAAGATTTACTTAGCTAGAGCACACCAGCCCTAGGATGGGATTCATAGTTCAGGTTTATTTTACATTCAGTAAAATATGCATCCCTAGTATTCACCACTTTTAGAATTTGTAGTTTACATGTTTATAACCGTCATTATCCATGAGTCCTTTTTAAAAAGTGAGCAAGTGCCATGTTTTTTCTTTACCTCCAGTGCATATCAAACTGTCTACCACATAAGAGGTGCTCAATAAATAGTTCTTAAAAGTAAACAAAATTGTCATTCATAAATAAAAATGCTAAGCAATGGCTAAACACCAGAATACTGAATAAAGGAGAAGGACTTATTGAGTGCTTACTAAGTATCAGGCACTGTTGTAAGCACTTTACATGCAGTAACTTATTTCATCTTTTTATAAAACAAACAACTAGGAGATAGATGCTTAATGTTTGCAAGCACTGAAACAGAGAGGTTAAATATCTTGCCCCAAATCCCCACAGTAATTGTTGGATAAAGGAGTAAATCACAGGCAGTAACAGTAAGTACATCAGTGGTTCATTTACTGACGGTAAAATTCTGTGGTAAGTTTCTTTGCTAATTGAACCCCAGGTCAATTATTCATCAATAACCCTTTCTGGGGTCTTGGATACCCTTTGAAGTTATGTTGTGGAGGCTGAAAAGGAGTATAATCTAACAACCATTTTCCTGGTTCAAGTGATGGTATCCTAGAAAATTAATAATGCTAAAGATAAAACATGTGATTCTGAAAAAAATCAAGTAGCTCCACTACGCATTTGAATAAGAACATCTCCCATACCACATGAAAGCCACTGGTTTTACTGGATAGTTTGGAACTTTATCAATTCTTTTGAATTAGATATAGAGAAATTTTAAGAGGAATAAAAACCATATAATCATTTTCACACAAGTAAAATATAAGGGAAGTAATTAGTGTAGTAGCTGCCTAACGACTCTCCTTGTCACCATCCTGTTCCCCTATAATCCATTCTCCTGCTTTACTCCTACCACTCACTCCATTGCTCACTGTGCTCTACCCATGTTGGTCTCCTTGCAGTTCCTTCAACAGGCCTGGAGGGAAGGTTATTTAACCATCCCTCCAGGAAGGAATAGATAAAATATGATGCTGCAAATAGCAGAGTATTTTGACAGAGGCCAGTAAGGACACATTTACTGGTCAGCTTTACCCCATCATTGGATAGAAATGGTTGCCACAAAATAAAAATGCACCAGACTGCCTGGGTTTCTATTGCGGCTGTAAAATTTACTAGCTGTGCGATGTTCAGAATTTTCATTTAATTTCACTTTGCCTTAGTGACCTCATAAGTAAAATGGAAATAATAATAGTGTCTGTCTCATCATAATTTTTGCGAGGAGTATAAGACATAAGCAATGAAAAGTGCTTAACTCAATGCCTGATTCATAGTAATCCATGAGTAAATGCCAAGAACTGTTATTATTATAATCATAATTATTACTTAAAAAGATTAAATGCAATGACTTTTTTTATCTGACATCTTATTATCTGGCTCATATCATATAACCTGACACAAATCTCATTATTTCATTTAATCATTAAAACAATCTCATTAGGTAGTTATTCATTTCCCCAGTTTTAGATGAGGAAACTGAGGTACAGAAATGTTACTTAGTTTAGCAATTTGGATTGGAAAGCATGGAAAATTCGATGAGGAAAACCTGTGTTAAGGTCACATTTATAATAATAATAAATTATAGTTTCATAGATATATTACAGTTGGAATATCTGGTATAATGGTTAAACACCTTAGTTCTAAAGTCAGATTACTTGATTCAGATCCTAGCCTCACCATTTATAAAAGCTAGAATCTTAGACAACTTACTTAATCTCTCTGAGCCTCAGTTTCCTCATGTATAAAATGGTGACATGTGAGTATCTGCTTTATATGGTTGATTTAGATTTTTAAATTATAATTATATATGTAAAATGCCTAGCATAGGACCAAGCACATAGAAAGTGTTCTGGAAAGGTTAGCTATTACTTATTATAAATGAGAAATACACATAGCCCATATGTTATGATTTTCACCAGCAATTATCTTACCAGGCATATTTTATAGTTTAGAATCATAACATGCTGACATTGCACACAAAGCTGACACACTAGCCCACCCAAAGTACAACATGTGCTTTGAATTGTTTTCCTCCAGTAGTAGCAAAGGATTTGCAGGAAAACATCTTCATGGCTTCATCTAGTCTTGTAAATAAGGTCTCCTTTTGCCAGATCACCAGCCAGGATCAAGAAGGCCTACCTTGTCCTTCAAACAGCTGATCTCCTGAATAAAACATTTCTAGGTTATCCTAAGAAACCATGGATACAAATATACAAAAGCATAGTCAG
Organism: Balaenoptera acutorostrata; assembly: GCF_949987535.1. Lineage (NCBI taxonomy): Eukaryota > Metazoa > Chordata > Mammalia > Artiodactyla > Balaenopteridae > Balaenoptera > Balaenoptera acutorostrata. The sequence goes on from NC_080085.1 coordinate 71,375,551, forward strand.
TCAAATTGGCTTAGCCCTTGTTTTCAGAGCCATTCCTTGAACTTCAGCTTCTCATTAAATTTCAGTCTTTATTGATGTTTTATCAGAATTAAAATATCTATTTTGCAGACAGAATAGGAGAATCTGTAATATGCTGGAAATTCCATGTATAAAAAATCAACTCTTTATCATGATTTTAAATAACACTTATAACTATAGATAGTTGGAACACTTACCTTTTCCCCCCACATATCTGCATTTCCAGTACTATTACTGGAGAAAATCTGCTTGTAAAAGCATAATAAATGAATGAATGAATGAGCTTTTCTCAACAATAACGAAACAGTAGTCAATAAAATGTCTAGTTAAATAGTAACTCTCTACTGGGTTTCTTTTTTAGCTATTTATTAAGAGTGGTCCCAAAGAGGAACAGAAAACCATGTGGTCACTGTTACCACTAAATAAGCAACAGATTTCTAATTGATTTTCCTTTTTTTCACTAAGCATCATATATGCATAGAGTAATTTTCATGAAAATGCAAGGAAAATTAAGTTGAAATTTCTTATTTACATTTCCTCTTTATTTCTACTTTTTCAAGGATATGTGTAATTTCTGGTTTTGTTAGTATTTTTAGTTCCTTCAATTTTCAGACCTTTCTATAAAGTTACCCTCAAATAATACTATATCTTCTAAGATATTTTAGCAGTAGTTAATGCACAGCCTCCTTACAGAAAATCTATAGTTGGGGGGGTTTTCAAAATAACTTTTAAACCTCCTATTTTCAAACTTTTCAAACTCCTATTTAAGCATAAAAGATTTGCCCCTGTGAAAAGAAAGTGCTATAATAAGTACTTTCCTCAGGACTTACCACAGATTTCCCTATTACTGTTATTGTTTAAAAAACAATAATTTTTAAAATTATACACTAATAATTTTACATGAATAAGATAACTTTTACCAGTTCCATAACATTATAAAAAAGAGAAGAGAGTAGATTTGAGGAAGAAGGTAGAATCTATTGCATTTAATAAGGCTTATATGTAAAAATAAGTGTATTTGTCAATTAGCAAAAAGAACTCTCTAAATTCAGAAGAACTGTATTCTCTGCTTTAAGCAGTAAAAGAGAAAGTGTCTTGAGTCCCATAAATGAGCTTGAAAATAAATGTGTTAATTGAAAAATACTACTGTATTGACCTAATTAAAATGAAATTAATTAAAACCAGTTAAAATTAGATTTTGTTAACTTCTTTTAAATTATTTTTATATAGTTAAAATATTTTATTCTTATTCTTATTATTACTATTATTATTTTCCTTTGGCAATCATGAAACAAGCTTTCTCAGTGTTTGGCGAGGCCTTGTCTGCCAGTTTATAAATGGACCCTTTAAAGTTCCTGGTCCCTGACACACATAGATGTAGAGAGTTCATATCTATACTATGTATCATTTTCACTGTTACCTGGCTAGGAAACTACTCTCCACCTACCATATTTACTATACAAGTGGCAAAGAAATAAATTGACATAGAAACATAGCTATCTCAGCCAACAGTGAGCTGAAATCCTAGACCTTGAGGAGAGTAAATCATTAAAGAAACATCAGTAACAGGACAACAAATGTGAACTGGCTCTTAGGCATAGTTTTCATTTGTTTCATTGAGTGGATTTTAAAATTTCAAGATAGAGAAAAGGAACTATGCTATGCATGGATAAACACATGCTTAGAAATGATAGACACATTTCAAACATTCTTATAAATCCAAAATATCTAAAAATATTTTATGCCAAGTGAAATATCTCCTATTAATCAACTACAGTTCACGGCAGGACAGCCTAGTTGAGGTACCTTATTTTGCTCATTGGACATTCCCAAGGACAAAACAATGATTTGAGGGGAGGCCTCTTAGTCCAAATGTTGAGTTTGGGTTTGAATTTTCATTTCAAATATTTTGTTTTGTCTACACCAATAATACAAATCAAGTGATACAGAAGTTTGGAATATATAGGCTTAGAAGTAGTTGATGTTTTTGTTTTGTTGCAGTTTAATAGCTTTCAAAAAATATATGGTTTTGCTCTGGTTCAAACTAAGGTGTGTGTGTGTGTGTGTGTAAAACATTCAGTTCATAACTCATTAGAAAGTATGCCAATCAGCACAGTTCATTTTGGCTACAAGATCTTGGTCTAGTTCAAGTCCTGCTGTTCACCAAAAAAAAAAAAAAAAAAAAAAAGGCCAGCAGTTAAAAGTTTCCTAAATAAAGGCTTTCATTAAATCCTTAGTCCAATCATTTCCCTTACCCTGCTAACAAAGATAAGCCAGGCCCCAAGTGTACTTTTAGTCTTGCATCCTCTGGCCCCACAAAAAGGGCTGCACATCTGGAGAAGCAAACCAGAGCACTGTTTCCTGTGAGACCACCAAAATTCGTAAGAAGCAGCAGAGCTCTATATGATCTAGTCAGAGGACAAGACTTAGGCTGAGAAACTGCAAATGCCAAAGGGCACAAAGTGGCAAGTAGCTGAACAGTAACATTATTATATACAATTTTGTTACTGAGCAAAGCATGCTTGTGACTTGGTGGAAGAAAAGGGAAAGAAATTAGCATAGGTTGAGAACACACTATATGCCAAATACGTTGCTGTGTGCTCTCATATATACAATCTCACTTATACTTAAAACAACCCAATGGCATAGGTATTATCAATTCCCTCAGTTTTAGATATGAATAAACTCTTGGCCCATATAGGTTAAGTAACTGTTCCAAGACCACATAATTAATATATGATAGAGCCTAGATTTGAACCCTCCAAGGCCTATACCCTTCCTATTTCTATAAGGGCCGAGGGTAGGAGCAGGTGAAAGGGTATTCTGGCTTTCATAATGGCAAGGTGACCTGCAAATCAAACTTTCCTTCTTCCTTTTAAGGAGCAGCATCCTTAGTACTGACAAAGACAGTTCTCACCAAGTCTTTCTGTGCAGTTCTGCATATTATCTCTTATACCCCTCTCCTTCTACTTCACTAAAGAAAGCAGTGACCATTAACAAAGGCAGCAGGTAGGAATTAAATAATATACCCATCCCTTAATGAAAAATAGTACACATACATTTGCTCATTTATACACATAGGTAGATCCTTCTGGGTATAAACACAGAAAGTTCTAAGACAAATTATAAATATTCATTTTATTATTGCCTGCACTGATGAAAGGAAATCACAAGTTATCTAATCTAAAATATGAACTTCAACTGAAAAAAAACCCCAGCAAATATTTGTTAAGAAATTAGGTACCAAGTGCTGAGCTAGGCATTAATGTGGTCATTGTCTAATATTCATCGTAAATATCCTGGGAACGTGCTTTAAAATGCAGATTCCTAGCCCTTTTCCATTCTGATTCAGTAGACCTGGGATGGGCTCAGGTATTTGCAATTTTAATTATCACTTCAGGTGATTCTAATGTCAGTAGTCCTTTAAACAAGTTTTGAAAATAAATATTCTAAAATAAATCACATACTTGGAGTGGGGGGGGTGGTGGTATGGAAGATAATTTGAATCAGCTGTTGCATTTTACATTTTCTTATTTATTTAGTTAATTTAGGACAATGTTGTTGAATCTTAAGCAACTATACTTGGCAATGATGTTTCCAGAAATGTTCTTGTTTGTTAATAGGTGAATATAAACAAAATATGCAAGTTTCCAAAGAGTAAAGGTGGGGAAATGAGGAAACTTAACCAAACAAACGAAAGATATAAAAAGAGGAGAATTTTAAAGAAAAGAAAAAAACTAAATGGAAGATATAAGAAGATGGCATAAATAATTCCAATATATCATTAATCATAAGAATCATGAATGGGTTAAGTGTGCATATTAATGCTTAGGTTATTGTTGTTTTTAATCCATCTGCATACTATTTGTAAGAAGTCAAATTAAAGCAAAACTTCACTACTTTGGATACTTAAGAGTAAAGGGATGGAAATAAATATATCAGAAAAATGCTAACAGGCAATGCAGACTCTTCAGTATTGCAATCTAAGATTTTGATTCAGAATTTACTGTTTTAGCAGGTGCTCCAAGTGATTCTAAAATGCAGGTGGTCCTGAGGTCATACTTTGAGAAAGACTTAAGTAAAGCACAATTGAAGAGAATGGCTTCTCTGTTTCAAAAAGCTTAAAAGTAATTTCTACCTGGATTTTGATTTACGTTTTCACATGAATATGTTTCTAATTATGGGAATTTATTTTAATCAAATAATTGTGCCTTACAGGAGGGCCTATCTCCAGGAAACCTGAGAATTTTTCAAACCCCTTCATTCTGAAATTCCCCCTTTTTAAATGTAAAGCTGCCCAAATTAGAAACAGGGAAATCAACTGTTAGACTGATACAAGGTATCATCTTAAACTGAAAGTCCTTCTCTTAAAATTCTCAGAGAAGAGTTCAAGTGAAGCTGAGAAGATACATCTTAATGTCAAAATCAATTTAATTAATCACCACATGCCTCTCCCAAAATCAGCCATAGATGTTTGGGGGAAGAGATTTGCCTCCATCAGCTAATGATATCTTGGACATTAATAAAGAACAGATATTATAGAATGAACGATCTGACATTCACAGTATTGGTCACATTTATCTCATGTGCAGATTGATTGGTTGATCCCAACACTTGGGATAGGGCATTAAGAGAGGTATGATGCATTTCAGGAAGCAGAGATGAGTACTACCTTTTCAACCTCCTCTTTCATCATTTCCCTATATAAGCTGTGTGTGCCAATAAAACCATACTACTAAGTATGTTTGATTTTTAAAAGAGGCTGCTAAGAAAATTAAAAGGCAAGCCTTGGGGGTAAAATTGTATTAAAATATATGTCAGTATATATAATATAAAGGGCTTGTATCCATAATATATAAAAAGCTATTATGACAGTAATAAGAAAAACAACCTGAAAATAACCAGTGCAAACACTCTAAGATGGAGACATGCCTAGCATGTTGAAGGAGGCTACTGTTACAAGAGCAGAGTGACTGAAGGAGAGAATAGTAGAAGGGAAGATAGAAGTAGGAGCATTAATCTTTAGGACTCTATGTTCTAATAAGAACTTGTCTTTTACCCTGAGTGAGATGGGAAGACAGTAGAGCAGGGGTTCTTGACCTTGAAGTCCTTTGGATAGAATTTAGGAGGTCTATGAAACTAGACAAGAAAAACAGTTGCATCTTTATTTTCATTAACCTTTAACTGAAATTTTTCATTTCCTTCCATCATGAACGTAGCAACAAACCACAGTAGTATTAACATTATCTGTAATTTTGTCAGCAGTAGAAATCAAAAACAGTTTTATATCATATAATAGTTGTTTCAGATATATCAAAATATTATTCACACGTATTACTACTTGGAATTATGGTAGTTATTAAACCTGACCCCAGAGCTTGTTATTTAATGCATTAATTAAGAAATGCATACATTACTATATCATAAATTTGGTTTTTAAAATATTTTGGCTATGCACTTCAGAATGATTGGTTTACTCTCTACTCCTTTTTAAATTTTATCCATTTAAAAATATTCTGAGAAGGAATGCACAGGTTTCACCAGACTACCAAAGGGGATCCTAATACAAAAAATGTTAATAACCCCTGGGCTACAGAGATTAGGGCAGAGTAATAATGTAATTTACACTTGTAAAGTATCACTCTGGCTACTGTGTTGAGAATAAACTACTGATGGGTGAGATAAATTAATTAGGAGTTTATTGCAGTGATCCAGGTAGGAGATTACGGTGGCTCAGATCAGGATTATAGCATAGTAAGAGATGAATTGTTTTGAATTCATTAGACTTAAATTGTCTTTGATATAAGGACTGGAGGTTGGATTCTTGTATTTTGAAGATATAGCCAATAGGCTTAGCTGATGGATTGAATGTGGGGTATGAGAGAAATGGATGTGTCAAGGATAACTCTAAAGTGTTTCTGCAAACCTTACTTTCTCCTATGGATTTAGAACTCTAAAAACAAAGCGAGAAATTCTCAGACAATTCCATGCCACATACTTCTCCAGAGACAATGAAATTGAATATGAGGGAGGTAAAGGGATGATGGCAGAGAACAAATTGTTGTCTCAAAGTAATATCCAGCCATGTCTATTTTGATATTTTATTGCCCTTGGGAATTTTATTCAAAGGTAAAGAATCATAACCTAGTGCAACAATGAAAAATAATTTACAGACCTACTCTTCAGAGCTATAGAATTTCTGTGGTGTGTCCAACTTTGTCTGGGTACCCCAAAGTTGTAGGATAAACAAGAATGGGAAGAAGCTGTGCATACTTCAGACCAAACTGTGTTTTAGTAAACTAAATATGTGGTCTATTTAAGTGATAGATCAGTTCAAATTTAAGTTGAAAGCAGTAAAAGCACCCAGACTTTCCTATAAAATGACACTGAGACAAATGTCCTTGTCAGAAATGGAAATCTGGCCTTGATGAACCATAGAACTACCCATGTGACAATTTCTACACCTAATATGTCTTTTACTAACAAAGGATTCCGAAAATTTCATTGTTGTTGTCATTGTGCTGCTTTTTAATGGGGATATGGGAGTAACAGGGGAGTGGCATAAATTTTATTTATATCAAAGACAATTTAAGTCTAATGAAATTCAAAACAATTTCAAATAGTGAATTGGTTTTCTATCCAACTATTTTAAGTATATGATTCATCTCAGTGAAGTATGTAATGATCAATGCAGCCATTTAATTTCTAAACCCTCTACTTATATAATTTAGAAGATTTGACTTTTATAAGATGCTTTGGAAAGCTCCAGAATATATAATCAAATAATTATTTCATTCCAAAGAATAGTAAGGCAAACAATGATTCATTCTTCTTTTATTCTTACCATCATCCTTTTCTGGGCTCATTTTCATCAATGATATTGCATTTTTTGAAAGACAATCCCTAATGGGAGAAATTGAGATAGAGCTGCCTGGGAATGTTTATTGTTAGATTTGGAACGCTTTCATCTGACCATGGTTCCCAGAGAGGCCAATTAAGATTGACTTGTGTGTGAGTGTTTGCTGAGACCTTGCTACCATGGATATTATTTGTTTTTTTAGCTCATTCTGACAATGTCTCCAGTCCTCTTGCAACTTGCTAGTAGAAAATAAATGAAAATTATAAGATGAGTGATTAATGTTGAGTTCAGTCAATGTAGCCAGCCTTAAACCATCCAAGTCTACCATTCCCCCTCTTTCATTCACTATTACAGATATTAATAGATAGCATGGGGGGACTGAGTTAACTTCAGGGATAGGTGGATTTTTATCCCTTTTTGGATTCTATCTGTGGGAACTGGTAACATTTAAAATAGATTTACTCCACTAACATCACTATGAAGCTCAAATTCATGTATTCACGGAAGGGGTAATAGAACTTATCACTCCTCTACCAAAACTCCTATAGTACTTAAAGGCTGAACTACTTAGTACCATGTCATATGATGTATTGTTTGGTTTGCACTCTAATGGTTATACTGCATGTCTTACCTTCCCCAAGGGTCTTATAAGTAATTAAAAGACAAATATGTTCAAAATCTAACTTACTCCCTACTCTGTCCCCTCCATAAGAGAAAGTCTTCATCTCTTCCAGCATTCCCTCTTTCAGGAACCTCCTTTCTGCTTTTAAAACTTGAAACTTTACCTCCTAAATATCTCTCTAATGTGTGAGCTTCTTTCTTCCACTGCCAGAAACATTGTTAATGCCATTATCTCCCACATGGGCTAGCACAGTAATATCCTAATTTGACTTTCTGCTTCATTCTGGCATCCACCCATCAGTCCTCTACACCTCAGCCAAAGTAATATTCTAAAAATACAAATCTATTATATCACTTCACCAATGCTTGCTTAAAACCCCTTAAAGTCCTCTTTTTTGTACCTGTGTGAACTGACCCATATTTAACTCTCTTGCCTTATCTCCCATGTCTTCCTTGCAATTTCTGTACTCCCTCCATACTAGATATTCAATTACTCAAAAGTACCATGTTTCCTCCTACTACAAACTTTTTCTCTACTTAGGACATTATTAACCTTTCCTCCTCAAATCTTTAGCACCTATTTATCCCAAAGATTTCATCTCAAGGAAGACATCCCTTACTCCTCAGAGCAGGTAAAATCCCTCTCTTATATGTTTTCATAACACTATGGACCTCTCTGCCAGTTGGAATTTTACAGTTATTTGTGTGATTCTTTGATTAATGTATGCTTTCTAGCCAACAACAAAAGACATTTAAGTTCTAGAAGGGAAATATAGTAACTGTTTTTGTTAGTACAGTGCCTTGCATATAGTAAGTGGTCAATAAATATTTGTTGAATTAATGAATGAATCAAGTGTTTAATATTTATTTTCATAGTGATCAGTATTATCAAGTACAATGCTGCAAACATAGTAAGGGCCTTATCAATTCATTTGAACCCATGGCTTGATGTTGGACCTTAGTTTGAACAACGACAACAAAAAGGTCAGGATTTCCACATTTGCTTTGCAACCAGAAACTGAAATTTGGAGTTTTAAATTTTAAGAAACAGGAAATTCAGAGAATACAATGTCCAGAAGTGTTGAAAATGTAGATAAATGAGAACGTCAAATCAAATACAGTAGACGTCCTTTTACTCAAAAAAAAAAAAAAAATTAAAAAGTGGAACATCTGGTTTAATATATCCTTGGTAAACGATGAGTTTACACATTTAACATACATGAATTCCCAAGTTTTGAAGACCTAGAATAAGATAAGTAAAAACAAAACATGCAACACTAAAACTATACTATATACCTACATTTTATTTTGAAGATTTAGAATATACTTTAAGATCTTACAGTGCCCCAGAAACATCACTATAAATGCCAGTTATCATTGCCTTCCAGACTGCCTGGTTAGAGCTATTTAATGAAATATTCGAGTTAAGAGAGCATATCTCAAAGCTTTCCCATAGCAATAGGTCTAATTATGACTGTAAGGAAGGATCTGAGGGTGATCTTCATTCACATATATGCATATTCCTTCATTCACAGGTGTCAAAACAGAATACACATGGGTGTGTATTTGTACACATTCATATTTGCATTTGGCAGAAAGATGGACACCCTCCAAAAGGTCTGGCCTGCAGATGGTTATTGCATTTCTAGTTGCCAAACCCTAATGGTCAGGCATTATGAGAAAAATTTTAATGTCTATTCTGATTTTTATACAGTGTTAGGGTGTCTCCTTCCTCCATTTATTACTCTAAAGTTAATCAAATTCAATATGGTTTCATTTAGTTATCATTTCCAAAGCTATCAATAGAGAATGTGAAATGTATCAGCTGAGCCATGAATATGAAAAAACAAATGTAAAGGAAGACCAATGTTTAATTAGGACCAATTAAAATGAAAGAAAACCTAGCAAAGTATCTTTCATTTGATGTTTACTTAACATACAACACTGTGTAGAAACATTGACAAAGGAAAGACATTTTGAGGGAGAAAATGTATTTCAACAAACACATATGAAAACCTATTATATAAACAGTTTGCAGTAAATGGGGCCAGTGTTTTAGCAACTGAATTGTGAGTATTAGATGAAATATGCATGTTTAACTGAGGTAGAATTCATTTTGGTTCCTTCCACAATGGGACTTTGAAGAGTTGATTAGTTCGTCTAAAGCGTCACAGTGATCTATCTATCTACCTGGATTTTTTTGCCCCCTCCTTCCAGGTGGCTCTAAGTATTGGCTACTTTATATTCTTAGCTGAACCCATATCATGTGTTCTAATACACAAACAATATTGCCTCATTTGCCCAATATCCCCCAACCCACTCTCTCATCAGACCAATTGGAGCCCCCAAAATGAATAGGCATGGGACTTCCCTGGTGTCACAGTGGTTAAGAATCTGCCTGCCAATGCAGGGGGCACGGGTTCGAGCCCTGGTCCGGGAAAATCCCACATGCCGTGGAGCAACTAAGCCTGCATAGCACAAGTACTGAGCCTGCACTCTAGAGCCCACGAGCTACACTACTGAACTCACACGCCACAACTACTGAAGCCCACACACCTAGGACCCATGCTCCTCAACGAGAAGCCACTGCAATGAGAAACCCGCACACCACAACGAAGAGTATCCCCCACTCACCGCAACTAGAGAAAGCCTGCATGCTGCAATGAAGACCCAACGCAGCCAAAAAAAAAAAAAAAAAAAGAGGCATAATATTGGTAAAGGAGTGATATTCGGCCATCAGAGTGGAGTGAGGCCTAGAGCAAGAGAGTAGGAGTAGTGTTGGCAGTGAATGGCAACAAGGTTAACTAACCTTACTTCTAGGGAAGAGACAAATGCAAGACTTCCACACAGAGTTTACAAAACTATTTTGGTCATTAATATCTCCTGACTCCCACACACACCCAGAGACCACTGCCATGGTCTGAATGTTTGTGTCCACCCCAAATTCACATGTTGAAATTCTTAGGGTGGAGCCCTCATAAATGAGATTAGTATCCTTATGGAAGAGATCCCACAGAGATCCCTCTCCCTTTCCACCATGTGAGGACACAGCAGGTAGGCACCAATTACAAACCAGGAAAAAGAACTTCACCAAAATGTGACCATTTTGGCGCCATGATCTTGGACTTCCCAGCATCCAGAACTATGAGAAATAAATTTCTGTTATTTGTAAGGCACTCTGTCTATGGCATTTTGTTATAGCAGCCCAAATGGAGTAAGACAACCAACCGTAAGCTATTAACTTTCTGGGACCTTGTAGATTTATGAAGATCTGCATTCATTTTCATGTAGTACTTACATTACCTTCCAATATATTGGGTTTGATAATATTAGAACTGAGCACCTTGAATTCATTTTGCTCTTTAGAGAATGCTGAAAGCCCTGATAAAGATTTTGAACTTTACTCACTATGTTACTGTTTTTCAAAGTGTGGTAAAGGGAATTCATACCTTAGGGTTACCTGAAAGCTAGTTAAAATTCAGATAAGTGAGCTCTGTCCCATGTTATAAATCATAACTCTAGGGGTGGAGTTGAGTCATCGACATTTTAGAAAGCTACTTAGGTGGTACTGATACATAGTAGAAGTTGACTACCTCTTCTTGGCAATTGGAGGAGGGTAAGTAGAATATTTCCAACCAGATTTTGACTTTGATGTGAAGAAAAAATTGGAAAGGGGAGAAATTGGGATCATGGAGACCAGTTAAGGGTCTATTTCAATGATGTAAGTGAGAGATTATGAAGGCCTGAACATTTCAGAGGTGTAATCAAAACGATTTTGTAGTGCAATTTGACCATGGTTCAACTTTTCATAGAAATAAAATCATGGATTAAATCATATCTGAATATATGTAGTAGTATCTTCATACAGCAGAATAGGGAAGGATTGTTCAACTAAGTGTCTCTTTGAGCCACACATCATTCTAAGTACAACAATTGCACTTAAAATACAGTAACAGATTCAATTTAAAGTATTTGAGGCAGAAGATCTTAAATCCCACCCTCCTATAATCTACATTAATGACAGGACTGGGTATATGCATAACAAGTAAAAGAGAACAGGACACAAGTAAATTTTCCATAATCTCCACTCTTAATATCAATCTTGATTTTGAATAGACTATAGCTCGTATCTACCTTTAAATGTTTTGCAGGTGACAGCATAGCTCTATTCACTTTAAGGACAATTTTTTTAAAACTAAATTACTACTACTGGACTGGCTAAAACTTCCTTAGAGTTAAGATCAACAGACTTCCTTAGAGGAAACTCATGGATTATTACAGCTGTGTAAATCTGTTCTATTCTCTGTGTAAATTATCTTTTAATGTATTGTATTTTACATACATTATGGAAAAAGAGGCAGTAGAGAAGGGCTGCTGCCCACAACAAAACTGTACTACTAGATTTCAAGTGGCACTACCTAAAATCTGGTAAAGAGTGTCCTTTATTTGCTTCCAGTCCCATTTCTCTGAAAGAATGGCTTTCCTGAAATCCAATTGTGACAGTGATGAATTTTGCCAATTCTCCTCCAGGACATGAAATCTCTTCTTTGAACACTAGATCTTTGCCAAGGCCCTAATACCTATAGATTACCTTCCCTGAGGCCAGATTTCTAACTGCTTATTTGGATCTCCAAATGTCAACTGTTCCCAACTTCCACACTGCTGTGGTCAGATGACATACCAAGGTACGCTGTTATTCCATGTTGTATTTCTCTGTTGCCAACTGCCCTATTAGACTCTTCCCCTTCTTTAAACAACTTTTGCCAGAGGACTGGATTTTCTCTGAAGAATTGTTCCTTTTAAATGAGTATTGCAAAGTGGTGCTGGGAAAACTGCACATCTACGTGTAAAAGAATGAAATTAGAACACTTCCTAACACCATACACAAAAATAAACTCAGAATGGATTAAAGACCTAAATGTAAGGACAGACACTATCAAACTCTTAGAGGAAAACATAAGCAGAACACTCTATGACATAAATCACAGCAAGATCCTTTTTGACCCACCTCCTAGAAAAAGGGAAATAAAAACAAAAATAAACAAATGGGACCTAGTGAAACTTAAAAGCTTTTGCACAGCAAAGGAAACCATAAACAAGATGAAAAGACAACCCTCAGAATGGGAGAAAATATTTGCACATGAAGCAACTAACAAAGGATTAATCTCCAAAATATACAATCAGCTCATGCAGCTCAATGTCAAAGAAACAAAAAACTCAATCCAAAAATGGGCAGAAGACCTAAACAGACATTTCTCCAAAGAAGATACACAGATTGCCAACAAACACATGAAAGGATGCTCAACATCACTAATCATTAGAGAAATGCAAATCAAAACTACAATGAGGTATCACCTCACACCAGTCAGAATGGCCATCATCAAAAAGTCTACAAACAATAAATGCTGTAGAGGGTGTGGAGAAAAGGGAACCCTCTTGCACTGTTGGTGGGAATGTAAATTGATACAGCCACTATGGAGAACAGTATGGAGGTTCCTTAAAAAACTAAAAATAGAACTACCACACAACCCAGCAATCCCACTACTGGGCATATACCCTGAGAAAACCATAATTCAAAAAGAGTCATGTACCACAATATTCGTTGCAGCTCTATTTACAATAGCCAGGACATGGAAGCAACCTAAGTGTCCATCGACAGATGAATGGATAAAGAAGATATGGCACATATATGCAATGGAATATTACTCAGCCATAAAAAGAAATGAAATAGAGTTATTTGTAGTGAGGTGGATGGACCTAGAGTCTGTCATACAGAATGAAGTAAGTCAGAAAGAGAAAAACAAATACCGTATGCTAACACATATATATAGAATCTAAGAAAAAAAAATAATAAAGGTCATGACGAACCTAGGGGTAAGACGGGAATAAAGACACAGACCTACTAGAGCATGTACTTGAGGATATGGGGAGGGGGAAGGGTAAGCTGTGACAAAGTGAGAGAGTGGCGTGGACACATATACACTACCAAACGTAAAATAGATAGCTAGTGGGAAGCAGCCCCATAGCACAGGGAGATCAGCTAGGTGGTTTGTGACCACCTAGAGGGGTGGGATAGGGAGGGTGGGAGGGAGACAGAAAAGGGAGGAGATATGAGGATATATGTATATGTATAGCTGATTCACTTTACTATAAAGCAGAAACTAACCCACCATTGTAAAGCAATTATAGTCCAATAAAGATGTTTTAAAAAAATGAGTATTGCATGTTTGAGCAGCTAATACTATAATAACAGTAAAAGCTGATTTACTTATTTCCTTACTACAGACAGATACATTGGCCTGTTTAACTCATGAACAACCAAATTGTGTAGATACTTTTATTCTGAGTTTATAGATGAGAAAACGAATACTTATAGAGTTTAGCTAGTTAGTATAAGTAACAGAACTAAGAATTAGTCTAACTTCAGCTTCCATTTCCTTCTAATCAGCCCCATTCCATTTTGGTAATTGTGGCATTCCCATCTTGTCACAAGATGTGATGGGTAAGTATTAAATCTTAAGTTTAATATCATCTGGCATCCCTAAACTGAAATACACACACACACACACACACACACACACACACACACTCACTCACACATACACACACACACTTTTCTGAGTTCTTTAGTTTAGTGGACCAATTAGAACACTCAAACAGCCTTTATTCCAATTTGGAAATTGGGACCTCATTGCTTTTCTGTCTTGATATTTCATTAAATTCAGTCTAAGATTTAGTCATTTCCTAGAGAAAAATATATAAGACTTGGCTAAATAATAAAGCTATCTTAAGAATAAATGCCCATGACCCCAAGAATAATCCAACTGTATAATTGCTATGAATTACAAAAATGCCTAAAAAGTTCTGACCCAGATTCAAATAAGAATATAGGTCTCCAAAATAAAAGTGGGTGCATATATCAACAATATATAAGTGTGTATTTGGGTGGGCTCAAAGAAAAGAATTAAAGTTGGTATGTATGTATATATGGAGAAAAGGAGCTAGCATCTTCTAAAATCCAAACCAAACTCAGAGTCCTCACTGAATTTGAAAAAAACATTTCAGATAGTGGCGTTTCTAGTTTTGCATTCTTCTGCAATTGTGCTGCTGAGTCACAGCTACATCCAACCACTCCAATTCTGCTATTTGTTCGGGCTAGTTATTTTGTGTGACTTTTCTTTGTGAAGTGAACAATAGTAATTATTGTAATTTTTCAGCAATATCTATGAATATGCATAGTAGCTGACAGGTTTATGGTACTTCTAGACCAAGGTTTCACAACAGTGTCACTGTTGACATATGGGGCCAGACAGTTCTTTGTTGTGGGGACTTGTCCTCTACATTGTAAATGTTTAGCATCATCAGTGGCCTCTACCCATTAGAAGCCAAACAACGTCTTGCCTCACAGCTGTGATATTCAAAAATGTCTCTAGACATTGCCAAATATCCCCTGGAAGACAATATAAATCCCAGTTGAGTATCACTGCTCTGCACAGAAAATTATCAGTCACCTACATTTCTTAAATTACTCCTTCAACAAATTCTCTCTCCCTTCCAATGGAATAATAGGCTAACTATGGCCCAATACTGGTTGCTGTTTGGAAATTTTGGAGTACAGTTAAAGAATGAAAGCTTTGCCACTCTGTGGAGTGGATCTTACTATTTATTCAACTTGAATTTTAAATAAAGCCATAAATATTAATTTGAGTGTTTATTCTATGTTCCCAGACATGGAGACACACACACACACACACACACACACACACACAGAATCAATAAATATACAGTTTATGTCTTCTACGTCCATGGCCACACCTCCATTCATGACTGCATTTGTGTGATTCAAAAACAACTAATATACTAAAACATATTAAATAAGACATTTAAAAATATTGATTTGTTTCTCCCCTTATCTTTTTATCTGACAAATACTTCCCTGAGATTCAACTGTGGTGGCGATGGAGAAGGGAGTCCTTCATGGAGAACTCATTCAGCTGCTTAGCCCAACAGCATAAATTTGATCTTGTAATTAGTATTCAACTCAGCATCTTGGACAGAAACCAGTGTTACAGCCAAGAGGTGGTTTAAATCACATAAATCATAGATCAATGACAGAACTTGAAGCACTGGATAGATTACAAAAGTTAAGCTTTAGTTAAAAATAGATTAACTGTTTCCCTGCAGGAATCCTTTAATCCTCCCAAAATATATAAAACAAATAATATTAGATCTAATCGTTTTGGGGAGCATATGCATATAATGTAAGTTGAAATATACTTTCCCTTCACAGTCACATTGATGCTTTGGAAATGTAGAAATGTATGTGCGCTCCCTACCCATGAAAATAACCCACATGTCTAAGAATTTGGTTTTGCGTAAGAGCCACAGAATACATTTGTTATAGTAGCAACTGTACAATAGTGATGTGAAAGCTGTTTTACATTACTTTATGAGCATCAGATTTTTAACTTAAAACTCAAACCAAAAAATGTGTTTTTATTTCTTAAGAAACAATGGATATATTTCAGTCTGAATCTTTTAACTACCAAAGTGTATATATATTGTAAGTTTACATAAATAAAAGTACTAAAAATGGTAGGTTGTATGAGTTGTATGGTAAGAAATAATCCTATTACTAAGTAATCATCTCATGAGCTCTTTCCCCTAATTCTTCTTTTAGAATTCAGAATTATTCAAACCTATAAAAAAACAACTTGTAATAATTTAAATATATACATCTTTAAATGTGTCATATTATAAAGTGCCCAATAAAATTGACAATTCAATTTTAAGTGTCATTAAACATTCTTTTTTTTTTGAAATCTGAGCCCTTCTACTTTAAACTAGAAATAGCTTTTCTGACACTGAGGAACATACCCACAGTAAAAAAGGAAAGTTTTTGTAATACAATTCCAGACCACCAAAATAATTAAATAGATAAAATGCAGACAGAGTTTAAATAATTACCCTGTCACTTTAGACACTCTTTCTTATAGTAGGTAAATTAGGTTGCAGATTAAATTTGCTGCAAAAATGAGCAAATATAATGAAAAAAGTCAAAATGATACAACTAAATTTTACAAATGTTACTCTAAATGAACGAAAATGAATTAAAATTTTCTGGTATGTACCAATTACAGAATTAGTATCAACATATTAAAAATGTATTTGTGTTAAAATGAAAACATGCAAGTAATGTTTTTTTCACTTGTTTTCCTCTCTAATTTTATATTTAGGAAATATTCTTGTGGCTCGTTTTTATAAGGAAAATGCAAATACCTCCAGATCATAATTACATTACTAAATGAAGGTTAAAAAAACCCAAAAAACTCTACCTTCAGCAACATAGATTTCTCTGTGTGTGTATTTTAAAAATACCTGTACTCAAAGGGGGACATTCAATTTCACAGTGTTTCTACTAATGGCTACATAAAAATAAAATGTCTAGAAGTCAAAGTTGGTAAGAAAGTATGCTGCTATCTACTGCTTCACTATATATTGTTCGCTACCTAGGCAAGTTAGATTTATTGTTCTATATTTATGTTTCTGAAAGAATCATGTG
This sequence comes from Balaenoptera acutorostrata, assembly GCF_949987535.1. NCBI lineage: Eukaryota > Metazoa > Chordata > Mammalia > Artiodactyla > Balaenopteridae > Balaenoptera > Balaenoptera acutorostrata. The sequence continues at coordinate 71,392,611 of NC_080085.1, forward strand.
AAATTCAGAGCATATCCCTGATGTTTGCTTTATGTAAATCCAAAATTAATAAATAAAATAGAATGAGTATTTTCATATGAAATTGTATATTTTCTTTTTGCATCCAAAGTGCCTGAGCCTGCTTGTGGTTAACTTACTCCAAATTATATCAGTTTTCAATCTGTGTACAGTAATCAAAATTTTAACATTCATCTAAAAGTACAGTGTATGCAAATAGATTCATTATATTAGAAATATTTGGTCATATTACGAGATATCCACTTAAGGAATATTAAATATTCACAGGGTACTCAATGCTCCATCAATGGGTCACAAGTCACAAAATCTTCTTTTGATAATTTTAGATGGTAATTTTTCAAAGTCTCTACTGTTTAGATATATTTAATGGACAATGTAAACAATAGACACTCAAATTCAAAAGAAAAAAAAATTTCCAAAAATACAAGTAACATCTAAGGTAAAAGGGAAAAAATCCACAGTAGAATAGAATCTAATATTTCAAGGCATGAGCAGACATTCAGAATTGGCACTTGAAATATTTATTTTCAACCATTAGGAATGAAAGTTCTGGAGTGACATAAGTTTATAGCACTTAAGTCTTCTTTCTATGCAGTTTATAAGAAGTAAAAGGATGTCACACTGCCTTCAGTATTCACCTGATGAAACATGTGATACATTAAATGAATGAAGCAGAAAATGCAGCCATAAAAGTTCATCATTTCATCCAGTGATGTTATTATGTCAGTTTCTAAGTCAAAGATTTTATTCAAAATGAAAATAGCTAATATATCATTGAGAAAAATTTTCAAAGGGATTCAGACTCTCAAATATGTGTGCATTTTAATGAGTCTGGAAAACAAATATTTTATAAGGAAAAAATAAAAGAAGAGAGAAGAGTTTGGGAAACTCTATCAGATCTGTTGCAAACTAATGGAATTTTTAAATACCACCTAATGCAAAGAGCACTCTATAGCTAGTCATAAGATTAAAAGCCTTTCAAGTTGCTATCTTGGGAAATTTCTTTCAAGGAAATTACTACAAAGCCTTGTTTTAGTACGTTCCCCTACTGTGCTTCCCACTGTGTTTTTTTAATAAGGAAAGCTATCCATCCATAGAGGTGTATCCTGTTCTCCATGCTTCAGTGTCTAACAGCAGGCAGATACAGTAGACACTCGGGTGTTTTGACTCTAATTTTCACTCTATAATGTTGATGCCTGCTTTTGCTGACTGATGCATGTGTATTCATGGTTGTTTAATTATGAGTGGGCACAGATTTTCCCCACCCCATAAACTCTCTTCTTTCCAGTCACCCTCAGCATAAACAATATATAATCTGAGGTGTCTCTTTGTAAATAAGGTAATCATAACAAAAAAAGTCAGCCTGTATAGTTCAAATTATTGAAAAACACATTCAATTATATATAATCAAATTATTTTATTATTAATATATCAAAAGTAAATGTCAGAATTTATTTTAAAATTCTAAATTATTAATTTTTATTCTGTATTTTCAAATTATGCAGAAAAATGGCTGTCAAATAAAAAAGATCATTGAAAAATTATTATGAAGAACTCTTAGAGTATCTTATCAAAATTTGCTCTCATAGAATATAAATTCAGATTATCCTAATTAAATTAACAAAGAAGGAAAATATTATCTTTAGTACATAAGGATTTCTTTGTTTGTTAAAGTTGAAACACAAAATGTCTTGTTTTGGAAAAAGAAAAAAGAATATAGACCTCTTTTATGAAACAAACTCACAAAATAGTTTTTTACTCAAAACAAGAACAACTAAATGTATACTGATAAATAAGGAGAACATCTATTGGACATTACACTTTCTAGGCAACCAACTATGGATTTGGCTATTTGCAGATTAGTTTATCCTGTCCTTAGGGATACTTTTTGTTATTGGATAACAAAAACTAAATTTATAAATTCTAATATTCCCACATTCTCTAGAGTTGAGTATTGTTTTTAAAGGCCCAGGTATGGCCATCAAGACTGGGGCAAACTTTCTTGTGACCAATTATTTTAACGACCAAGATGAGTTACAGCAAGGAGATGTGTACTTATTCTGATTAAATAAGTTCTTTAGAATTGATGCATACATTTTGTAAAAAGACCTACAAATTTGGAGAATTGACATGCTGTTTTCATAAATTACTTATACATACCCACGAATGAGTACATACTGACTCACTGTTCAATCAAGAAAAAAAATAATCTCTTGATAATTAAAAAGCAATATTTTTCATGATTTTTTTCTGATTTTTATAATCAATAATAACAGAAATACTTTGCTTAAAAAGGGCATTAAAATATTATCACATTCAAAGATCATCATTTGATTCTAATATTTTAATACTTCAAATATCAAATAAATAGCAAGGTTTTTGTTTCTTTAAGTATAGAGATTGAATTTTGCATATAATGAAAATAAATTTGGTTGATAAAAATGAGATTGTACAAAGACTAGTGGTATCGTGCTACCAGTATTGGGTTGTGCTGCATCCATGACAACAGAATGGAAGGTTGCTTTTAATACTATTATCTTACATACTCACAGCTGAATGCTAATGCAGCTATACTGAGAAAAATCGTTTCAGATCTGAAGCCACTGAACTTACATACACTTTAGAGTGTGTACATATAGATTTGCAAATACAGAAAAGAATAGAAAGACATATTAGAGCATGAAAATCTCTCAAAATGTCATTATTTCTAAATGTACTTAGATGTGTTATGTACATCATCAAACATTCAAGGAATATTTATTAATGCAAAAACAAATTCAGTAAAAAGGAACATTTTGCTACTAGTTTGTTTTTGAGACCATAATCAGCAAAGTAAGAGAATATTCAATTTTCTTCTGCAGTGAAACTGAAAATCTATTATTTCTTCCAAATGAACAGTAACTCAAGAGAGTATTCTCTGATTTATCTTCAAAAAAAGCCAGAGAATAGGGGAAGCAAAATGTAACTATGTATCTTTTACTGATTTGATAAAATAATGCCTAGCTGTCTTTTTAAAAATAAAACAAGAGGAATACAATACCCAAATTTTAGATTTCTCTCTTCTCTTATTTTAAAGATGAGAATCTATTACTATATATAAATAGGTGATTATGATGATGATGAAGATGACAGATGATAGATAGATAGATAGATAGATAGATAGATAGATAGATATAGAGTCCCTTGTCTGAAGCAATCCCATATTGAACTCGAAGTATCCAGGTGGCAGTAACTTACTAATTTCCATGACGAGACTTGGCTGCCTTATGATGGATACTCTAAATACACTGCTGTTAGCCATGCCATCTTCTCAGAAACTAGGAGAACCCTTCTGGAAATCCCTTTCCTATATGGTACTTCTTTTTTCTTCTCTAACAGAATGATTTCTGTGTCTACGCACAGGCAATGTGAAATAGAAATTAAGGTTAATTCTATCCATTATAAAAGAAAAAAGAGACTTGGAAATTAGCCAACTAACTGGAATAATGCCTACTGTCAAATTAGACAATCCAGTACAGATAGATAAACAAAAAGAAATGCACACACATATTATGAGGTAAAGCTTGAATTATGCAGTATACAGCAGTGCTTCCAAACAACAACCTCATGAATTAGCCCAGAAAGTTAAATGTTAAGTTCCAAGTTTTCTTTTCACCTTGTCTACCTTGACAGTGGTTATACTGACATCTTTAATAATAAATTTAGATTACCCTGGCCTATGGAATAATTTGAAATGTGAAATATTGGTCTTGAGTTCGGTATCAGATGAATCTGAAATTATCCCTTTTTCCTTTCACTTTGTTTTAGGAAATCCTTATTGTGTGGTTTAGGGAATTATAATAACTCAGGAAAAGAAGGTGTTGCTGAGTCAAAAGTGAGCAATTTTTCTTGCCTGGTCCTTTACACTGATTATGTGTAAAGGATAATTACCCAGCTTTTTTCTTCACTACTATACTAACATGGTCAGATTGTCCTACAAATTTAGCCCACATCCACATTAATTCATTCATTTTCTCTCATTGATTAAATAAATGTTTATCAAGCATTTATTGTGTTTGTCACTTTACTCATCAGCTACTAAACTTTGTAATACTAAGTAGTGCACTATAGTATCATGGACTCTAGTGCCAAACTGTCTGAGTTCAAAATCCACTTCTACCATTTAATAGAGCTGTGTGGCTTTGCCTTATTTGCTTATCTTCTTTGTGCTTCTGTTTTCTCATCTGTAAAATGAGGATAATAATATTACCTATTCATAGGGTGTTTTAAGGATTAAATTAGGTAATTGGTGTAAAGCACTCAGCCCAAGAATTGTTATGTAATAAATGCTAGAAGGTATTTGTTAGCATAATTATTCTTTATCCAGATGAATCACCAATAAAACATGTAAAGATTGGAACTACTGTACAGCCCAAAGATAACAAAGTTCACAGTCTTAAATAAAATTTTGATACAGGAGAGAACTGGAAAAAAAATAAGAGGGGAATATGAGTCTCCCATATAAGAGAGACCGTAGGAAGGGTGGATTCAGATGGCTGATCATTTCAACCTTTAAATCTTATTACTATAAATGACTAAAAAAGACTAATTGGAACAACAACAACAACGAGAAGCCTAAATTATAACATTTGATTGTCAAAATGCCACATTACTAAATAGAATGCTTTGTCTATTGTAACAAATAAAGCTTCAGTTTTCACATCACAGTTAATTTTGTCTTCTTGTACGGGTCTTCCCCTTTCCTCCTACCTATCCACCAAATTTATATTTTCCTTCCTTTAATTCATTATTCAAGACATATCTCATTTGGATCTTTTCCTCTCACTAGATTTACCTATTCTCTATCAGCTCAATTCTACACCCTCCTTTCTACCTCAGTGTATCATTTTATTGAATTAAACAAAGATATTTTTCTGGTTATACTATTAATCACTAATATTCATAGAGCACTTTCTGTGTAGCAGGATCATTGCTAGCAATTTATAATTATTTTATTTAATCTTTATAATGCCTCTATGGGATAAGTACTGTTATCATCATACTCATTTTATAGAAGAAGAAATTGAGGCTCAGAGATGATAAGTGATTGCATCTTTAGTGTTGAGACCATGTTTAAAACTTAATAAATTTTATGTGCCCCAATATAGTGAACTGTCCTTGTGGAACCTTAAGAAATGCTTAAAATGTTACTGTACCTTTGCCATTATCTTTTCTCAAAAAATATGTTTATACCCTTATCTACATCCTGTTGTATATAATGAACTAAATAATCTTTAATGTTGCCAAGATTATTTTTTTTAGCTTTTGATTTGCTCATGAGTTATCAAAGAACACATTATGTTAAGGAGAGGGACATGAATAGGAAAAGCAACTATCAGATTCTAAAGATATCTGGGCTTCTTCTATAGTACACCAAAACATCTGGTTATTGAAGTTATTCAATATTCAAAATATTCAAAATGTTTTATAAAGTCTACCAATATAATTTCTCACCTTTGAACCAGGACACACGATCCTATAGATATGACTGTAATTTTAGGGACATTGGGACACAATATTTGAAATTAGAACTGTTCTGGAAAATTTAGGGCATATGGTCACTATATCTGTATAACAAAAAAACAAATAGGACTGAATTGAGCAGATGTTTTAGCATCATGCAGACCCAGGCTTAATTTGTAGAGATTTTATGCATGTTTCAGGAAAGCACTGTGTAGCTGGGTTTTAAAATTGTTCTGTTCTGTCTGTTTTAAAGTGTTTAAAATATTCAGAACAGCAAAAGGGCAGACCCCCCTGTGAGGAGCGATAGAGTTCTGAGAGGAAGTGAGATTGGAAAATGTAGAGTTTGGTTAAAGTGATCCCTTATGATGTAAATAACCCATAAGGAGAAGGAAATGCTCCCTGAGGTTACTGGAAAAGAGAAATCCTAAAGTAGCCAATTCTCCCCAGTTTATGGAGAGAACTTATATTTTTGAGCACAGAATATCAGTTCTCTAAATTCCAAGGCATTAAGCCTGATGAGTCGACTTACTCTAGATTACATTATCAAATATCCAACAAGTGGTTCCAACAGAAAAGTACATCTAAGGTTTAAGCTTTCTAACTCAGGTTGAAGTGATCACCAAGATTTAGCATGGGTTCACTAATAGGTAATCCTGCCAAATTAAGCAAATCTCCCTTTTTGAAGGGTCTGTAAATTAGTAATCATCACCTTTCTCTTCACAAACTGGAACCAACCCTTCCTTCCATTGACCCATCCAACTCTATTACTTAAACCTCTTTTTAAACACTGTTTACTGTGCATTAAAGTCAATCATATTATAGTTTTTTTTTATTAGACTGTAGGGGCTTTAAGGTCAGTAGTCATCTTTGTATCCCATTGTTGTCTAGTAAATGCTCAAAAAATGGTTGTTGAATCAGTTGGAGGATGCTGTAGCTACGATGTAGCTTTATTTTAGCAAGGTCTTTGATAGTTTTCCACAATATTCTTGTGAACAAGATGGAAAACATAAGTTATATGACAGTACTATTAGGTGAGGTTGCACCTGGTTGAACAATCCTACAAAGAATATGAGTTAATGAATCCATATTACCCTGGAAGAAATTCCCTGTCCTGTTCAATATTTATAGATAATTTAAACAAAGATATTAATGGCTTGTTGTTCAACTCAATGGATGAAAAAAAAACTAAGAGATAAAGCAGTGTTCAAAAATCTAGAAGCTTAGACCAAGACTAACAGGTTGGAAAATGAACAGGAAAGATGTAAGTTCTCTACTAAAGACTGATTAAAAGTCAGTTGTGCAAGTACAGACTAAATTTAATTGTTATTTGTGTAAAATAGAAGACCTCAAGGTTATGCACAAGATTAAAAGGAGCCAACAATAGAAGAGAAGACAAATAAATCACTCAGGTGGTATGGGAGTCAGCATAAAGTAGAAGTTTATATACCCATTTTTGAATTAAGCAAGCTTGAGTTCAAATCTGCCATCTATTAGTTACAAATACGTGAACATCTTATTCAATATCTCAGGTTCTCAGTGTCTTAATCTATGAAATGGGAATAATAAAAGTACCTACCTCATAGTGTTGTGTTGCGTATTAAATTTTAGGTAATCCATATAAAGGGCATAGGAGTTTTTGACACATAGTAATCACTCAAAATAATGATAGTCCAAGGCAGAAAAAAAAGTATGTCTGGACAAAATTTATCCTTCCTCATTCTGCACTGCTCAGAAAAAAACAAAACAAAACAAAACCAAAAAACCTCTAACATTATTCCTCTTTTTGATTCATATTTTGAGGAATGTTGACTCACTGGAGACCATGTAGGAAGAGCCCATTTAATGAATTCTAAAGGATCCGTTAATGCTCTCAGATAAAGAATTAAGAGATATTGGAAGGCAGGGGGAGCATGATTGTATTTTCTTAAGTGTTGAAATGCCATCTTGTAAAATAGGAGTTAAATTTGTTCTATATGGTGTCATATGGAAGAAAAATAAAGAACTATAGTTGTGAATAACAAAGAGGCAAATACTTTCATATTAAGGCACATTTTTAAAAAATAATTAATTAATTTATTAATTAATTTATTTATTTTTGGCTGTGTTGGGTCTTCGTTTCTGTGCGAGGGCTTTCTCTAGTTGCAGCGAGTGGGGGCCTCTCTTCATCGCGGTGCACGGGCCTCTCACTATCGCGGCCTCTCTTGTTGTGGATCACAGGCTCCAGACGCGCAGGCTCAGTAGTTGTGGCTCACGGGCGCAGTTGCTCCGCGGCATGTGGAATCTTCCCAGACCAGGGCTCGAACCTGTGTCCCCTGCATTGGCAGGCAGATTCTCAACCACTGCACCACCAGGGAAGCCCCTTAAAGCACATTTTAAACAATGTTATCAGATAATAAATTAGGCTGCCTTATAAAAAATAAATGAGTTCCTCATTTTGAAGGTATCCAAGCAGAAGCTCAGTAACTTCTTGTTAAGGATGTTGAAAAATAGATTCCTATACTGGTAAGGCCAGGACGTTTCCAGTTCTAACATTCTCTGACTCTGTAGAACAGAGACTGTTTTCATATGAAGAAAAAAAAAATATTACTTTGAACTACAAATTTTTTAACTTCCATATGATTTATCCACACAACCAAACTGACCAATAAGGGCTAAGGGTGTCAAGTGGCTAAAGATAACACAGAGGGTTGACCTATATAAACCTGCATAGTACAGTGGAAGGAACACAGGTCTGGGAAAACTACGTATCAATTACCTCTTTGTCTTTAATGAGATATCTACTTTTATTGGGTCTCAGTTTTCTATCCCTAAAAGCAGTTTGGACTATATGGTCTTTAAGGGCCCTTTCATCTCTTATAGCACCCTATTCAGTCTTGGAGCATCATTTACCTATGCATCATTGATAGGCAACAAAAACTATTAAAAAATTCAAAATCAGTCAAGTACTTGACTAGACTATATCCTTCATTAGTGCTGAACCCATTCATTTCAACCTACATGTCAAGGAAGAATTTTTAATAGTGAATGGTGCTACCAAAAACTCCTAGTCACATAGTTGCCATACTTGTTTTGCATTACTGAGATATTATGTACCATTAGTGTGTGGGGAGTAACTTTTTCCCAGTCACAACACATCTCGGCAGGAGTTCAGAAAGCAAAAATGAAAAACATAAATGCTTCCAGTGTTTGTAATATGAGTCAAAGAACAGCATGATTAGAAACATAAAAAATTCTATTATTTAATATTAGGAAAATAAATCGTAAATTTGAAGATATCCCCTATTACATATTCTACACATATTTGTTCTCTCTTTCTCTCTCAAGTTCCTTAAAACATATATTAATTGCAATCAGTTCTGCAACCTAGGTGTCCCATTGTTTCTTTCTTCTTTGGGAAAAAAATGGCAGCTTTTCTTGTCCCTCACCTACCTCTAGTAGCAAATTAATCAGTCACTGGGAGTCAACAGGGATTTTTATTTTCCATTTTAAAAGCCTTCAACCCAAGGAATTAGCACTTTGGACTGTTGCCAAGGGGAAACCAATCTCCAAGAAAACAAAAGGAGGTCTAGAGGTTGGAATAAAGGCTTTAGTTTTTGCTAAATGGCCCAAAGTGGCACAACATCTGACCTTCTGATGACCCCATTGAGGACAGATGGGTTGTAAGTGAAGGCATCTTCTATCTATACACTCTGGCTACACTCATATTTCTAAATGAGCACCATGAAGAAATGCCATTATTGTTAATGTTCTTTTTCCAGATCTACATTGCAGATAATACCCATCCTTCCGCTTGATCAGTTCTACAAAGAGAAATTTGAAGCAGGAAGCTGGTGAGCTCATTTTCCAGTTCGGAAATTCTTAAAAGAAATTAGCCCCTAGTTAGGTAGATATTTTACTGTAAATTAATTTTAGATACTGTAAGAAATGACCTCAGATACTGCCCCATCTGTTTCTTTTGACAAGTCTTGCTGTTTGAAGTAGTTCCTCAAATTTCACCAGCTCAAGGAGAAGAGTTTCTTCTTGGAGAGTTCCCAAAAGAATCTCCACACCAACAAATATTGTCATTAGCTCTCCAGAAGGTATGAAAATTCATCAGGGATTCCTCCTTCCAGCTGGGTAAAACTTGGGAGGTGCATATATTAAAACACTGCCAAGTCTATAAATCTAAACATTTTTGTTAAGTTTCAAACAAGATTGCAACCACTTTCTGTACAACAAATTTCACTTTCAGTCTTCTTAAAATCTGAAGAATATTTAGGAACATAAATATATTTCTGTTTGTTAATGTAGTAAAAATGTAAATGTGAAGAGGCAGAGAGTGTGGGAAAATCACGTAATGGGAAGTTAGTCATTCTGCAATTTAGTCTGTGGCCAGTTCGCTCTGTTGACTAAATCATGACATTAATGAGACTATGGTGACAACTCTTATCTCTACGAGGGCCAATTAGCCTCACTTCTCTTCAGTAACATAAATTGCAACTACCATCTTAGTGAACCAAAGGCAAACACCTAAATTTGTCACAAGAAAAACCAAGTTAGTGTGACTGGTTCAGTGCAAACTCAGGCCCAGGACCAGGAAACTTCTTTCAAAGTGCAAGCTCTGCTGACAAACTCCCTGGGTACAAAAACCAGCATGAATAGAAGGTGAAAACCATTAACATTTGTATAGCATATTTTTGTCTGTAAAGCATATTCATATATTATGGTACTTGATCGTCACAACAGTTTTATGAGAGGGAGGTTATTACCTTCACTTTACAGAGAAGGAAACATTTGCTATATTTTTTTTTCAGACTATGATGAGCCCTATTAAGCACTACCAGGAAAAAGAGGAAATTTCACAGCTTTAAGTATTAAAAAGTTTAAATAAAAATGTGTTTTTCAGCTTTGAAAGTTTTTATATGGGAGTAAAAATTTATTTCTGATAGAATATGCATAAAAAAGAAAGGTAAATGTAAAGCTGGCTCAAGTCACAACAAGCATTTCCTTTAAAATCATCTAAGACTAAAGGGAGCTTTCTACCTAGGTTCTCTGGACAATTACTTCAATTTACCACGTTATGGTGTACATATACAAAGGCTCCCAATCAGATAAGACTTAAAATTCTTTCTTTACATTCTAACACAAAACCTTATGAAGGAAATATATATTATTTGCTCTATAATATATTCGTTACAATATAGGTAATGAAACAAACTAAGAGATTATAAGACTTGTTCATTTTCTTTAGGTACATTATGCATTTTCATTTAGGGGTTAAACAATTAAAGATCCATAAATAATGAAACCACTCCTCAGACTACATTAAATTATTGGCCATCAAATAAGACCTGCCTGTCTATTTTTTAGTTTCACTTTGAGTCATCCATAATTCCATAGAACCAGCCTAAATTATAAGCACTTACCATAAATAAGCATAAGGTACTCTCAGATTATTTTCTTAGCCTCCTTTTTGACTAACCTTCCCTTCTGTAATCCCGGTAGTTCTAAATATCCAAATATTCTAAACAATGTCTTTTCTCTTTGTCTAAGTGTAAGAGAGTGTTTAATTTCTCACCAAGAAATAGAAGAAAAATGAGTAATAGAGCCATGTTAGAAGCAAGACTAACAGCTGGACATTTTTCCTGGGTGGTTGGTTTGATTTTTTTTGTTATCACTAAATTGATAGACTGTTTAATAAGGTTAATAAATACTCCGTTCTTCTGGTGTCTTAAAATTCTTTAAAAATCCCCATTTTGTCATAACACTCTACTTTTGGCAGTATCCTCCAGGTGACATACCAAAGGATTTTATATGGGGAAAATACAGATTCTAGAGATGTTAAAATACACTAGTTACTTTTGTGCTGTACATGTCACTAGTTTTGTTTTCTGTCACAAGGGGGAAAATTCAAAAGAGAAAAACAGACTTTTGCAGAGGAAGAAACTTGGCAAAGTTACAGTAGAAACACCCATTTTATTCATTTTTATACTTTTGCAGGTCCACTGAGGTATAAAATTCATCAGTTTTGCTTCACATGAAAGGCTTTCTGTTCCTTGTAATCCATTCAGATTAAGTGTGCAAAGACCCACCAATGTGTCTTCAGATAGATTGCCTTGCAGTTATCCGCGTTAATACAAGAAAAACATCTTCAGAAGATCTTATTAGAAAACTAATGTGATAACTGTTTGTGATCTAACACTTTTAGAGAGTGGAAAAAGACTTATTTTTTGTCGGTAATTATCAATGAAGTGGAAATTTAGCCTCTTCTTCCTCTTCTGGGGTAATATATTTGGTGAAAATAGGAATAGAAAAAAGTCCTTGCCCCACAACCACAAAATCTCTAAATACAGTCACACCCTGTTTTATTACACTTTGCTTTATTGTACTTCGAAGATACTGTGTTTTTTACAAATTGAAGATTTGTGGCAACCTGTGTCAAGCAAGACTATCGGCGCATTTTTTCCAGCAGCATTTGCTCACTTCGCATTTCTGTGTCACATTTTGGTAATTCTCACAATATTTCAAGCTTTTACATTATTATTATGTTTGTTATGGTAATCTATGATCAGTGATCTTTGATGTTACTACTGCAAAAACATTATGACTCATTGAAAGCTCAGATGATGGTTAACATTTTTTAGCAATAAAATATTTTTAAATTAAGGTGTGTACTTTTTTTTAGTTATTGCATACTTACTAGACTACACTCTAGTGCAAGCATAACCTTTATATGCACTGGGGAAAAAAACGTGTGACTCACTTTATTGCAATATCCTCTTTATTGTGGTGGTCTGGAACCCAACCTACAATATCTCCGAGGTATGCCTTGCAACATTAATTGCATATAGTAAAATGAAAAGAAAAAATGCTGTCTTACTTTGAAGCAGTTGTCTTAGGCGGTGGCATAGTTACAAAAAGTTGATTCCATCCTGTTAAGTCAAAGTAGTACCAAGTGATTGTTGAAAAAACTAAATGTAGTTAACAGATTTTTTTTTTAAAGGAGGAAGCTCTTCAATCTTAAAACATCTTTTTTAGTTTGTTTATTCATTTCATTTTTATTTTCTTTTTTATCTAGAAAAAGTAGAGTGAAAAACAGTAAAATGGTGGTGAATTAAAATTTAATTGGACATTCTTAACCACTGCAATATTATTTGAGAATGTACCTAACAATCTACTTGAAGGATTTCTTAATAAGGAATTTTGCTCTTTTGGGAATAAACCATTCGTAAGTATAATAAGCTGACATAATAAAAGACATTTCTGCTCAAATCCTCAGTTTTCAGCTAAGTGTGTGTAGAAAATCTTCATTGTCTATTTCTAAATTTTTTTCTGGACCTAATTATTTTATTCTAAAAATTCAGCATATTTTCCTTTTAATATTCCCTACAAATTCTAAATATGTAAAATATTCTGTTTCAATGTTCTCCTAAAATTCATCCCGATTCCAAGCCAAAAAAGTAATTTGAATACCTCTACACCTCATAGCTAATCTAATCTATCTAATTTTTAAATTAAAAAAATTCTAGTTTGAAGCAGAAATACAGGCAGAAATCCAAATCATAAGAATAAAATAAAAGAGTCATCTAATTTTATAAGACTGTATCTATGTAACCTAAGTTTCAATGCTGTGTGTGTGAGCATGCATGCCCAGAGGCACACGCTCGAATGTGTGTTTGTGTATGTAATGATTAAAAATTTACCAAAAGCTATGAATGCCATTTCATTGTCACTTCCTTTGATTAACCTTCACCTGACCTCACTCCTTGAGGCAATCTCAGATTCTTTTGTTTCTGCACTTAAATTCTTCAGTCAAGCAGGTGCGTTTATAAAAAATCAGTCATCAAAAAGAATTCCTTGGAAGCAATTTTTTTCTGATTTTTCACAGATGTTTGTTATAAAAATGAAATTATGTCCCATTAAATATAACAACTGGTTGTGATTATTCAATTGGTAAGGCAACTCAGTTCACTGAAAACAGACCTAAACTACATAGTTCTGCAGTTTTAGCAATTCTTCCTAGGTCACTGAAATCAGTGCAAATGATACATAAATATAAGGAGAGGAAGGGCATTATTGTAATCATAAAAGGGCTTTGCTACAACTGAGCTGGAAAAAATGTATAAGCTTTTATAGAATTTAATAGTATACTGTGAAATGAAAAGTTGTAAACAACAACAAAAACTTGTTTTAAAACTTTTTCCAAAATATTTTCTGTCCTACATCATGGTCATGAAAATCACTGTTCTCTATTAAAACAGTTGCCTAACAAAATGGATTTTTAGGTAATTTCCTATTATTTATTACCGTAATTAAGAGAAAATATTTAAATTTTCTTTACAAACTCATTTCTAGAACAATATATCACCAGCAACTTGCCAATATTTTATAGAGAAAGCTAGGATATAGGAAAGGAGAAAGGACAGCCTTAAGCACCAAAAATGAAAAAGAGTCTTTGAAAAGAATTAAGAGGGTAATAAAACATTCTGGTGTTGTTCTATTACACTTCTTATCCTTACTCTCACTTTCATGTTTTAAAGCTTGCATGGTCAAATGTATTCTACTTGCTAGTTGCAAGAGAGAAAATAAAACTTTACAATGGAGGGACCAAGTTGTTTCCACTCTAACCAGCAATCACTCACCATCACTAATAGTGGAACAGCCAGACAGTATATGCCTTTTGATAAAATGCAATAAGAAGTTTGCAGCAGCATCTATGCAACATACTTGCCAAAAATCCAGCCTTTAAACCTAACTTTCAGTTTACTGGAAATACAGGGAGGAATGAATTAAATACCACAAGACAGGAAATAACTAAATTCAGAAGATCAAATATTCTGTATAACCAAGATCTATATCTATTTAACAGTTCAAGCTTGTAAAGAAAAGAAAAGGGGATTCTGTTAGATTAGAAAAATTATGTATGATGTTTGATTGGATCCTGATTTTAGTCAGCTTTAAAAGACATTTTATTGACAATAGGGGACTTGGAATACAGACTAAAAATGAAATTATATCTAGGAATTATAGTCCATTAATAAGTGTGATAATGATAGTTTGGTGATTTAGAAAAATGCCTTTATTTTTCAGAGATGCATATGGGTAAAATATCATTATGTCTAAAATTAAAATAATTCACAAAAGTAGATGAAACAAATATGGCAAAATATTAATAAATCAGTAGTGAGGATATGGAGTTCATTATATGATTCTTTCAGCTTTTTGGTATGTTGATTTTATAATAAAGGTTTTAAAAATAAAAAAAAAATACACACTCAAACACTTAAAGAAACCAGAAACTACTTCAGCCAACATTAAAATTCTGAAACAGTACTAGTTTCCTGTTTTCTCTCCTCTCCACTTGCACTTTAGGTAGTGTTCAATCCCCTCTCCCCCACCCCCAATTTCAGGATCCAGAGCCTAAGATTCACTGTTTTCCTACGCCTGAAACTGCTTTCTACTTTCTCATTAAAAAAAAAAAAAAAAAAAGTGTTTTCAGGATAGGGTCCTGGTATATGTGAATCTTATGGCCCTGATACAAAACGCTACTTCCTTGCAGAAAACTGGAGAGTAGGTCTCAGACAAGAATTGTTTTGAGACTTTTTTAGGCCTTATATACTCTTAGATTTGGAAGCCCTCTTCCACATCATATCAAAAATATTAAAATATATCGAACTGTATATTAAATATACTTATTGATAAAAGTCTAAAGAATTTTATTAATATTATAATTTTGAGTTTTATTAAGAAAAATATGTTGTGATTTAAGCTTCATTAATTTTATATATAATTATTTAAGAATTGAGTGACAATTAACTAGTTGATGTGTTATATTATCTAGACATCTAAACAAGTGTTTAAATTTTGATATTGCCATTTTCTTTCCATATTTTAAAACTAATAGATTTTTTTTCAGGTTCTGAGCATGTTTATAGGTTCTTGAAAAGCTTGAAGTCCCTAGCCTGGACATAAGAACATGAGACCATCAAAGGGAATAATAATCCTGAGGAATAGCCTTGCCTGTCCCAGGTTTTAAATATTTTGACTGGGTAGTCATCTTCATTAGTATGCAGTATGCATAAATAAATTGTACTTAATTGAATTAGAAAAACATAGAATCAAATTTTGTTAGAGCTGAAAGAATATTTGCTGCAGAGTTCTTAAACTGGAGTCTGTGTAAGAGCTTTAGGGGTACACAGATCTCCTCAAACTGTAGGTAAAATGATGTATTAATGTGTGTGTTGGTGAGGGTGGCTCTAGACTGCCATTTTCTGGTGAGGGGGATCCTGAGTTTTCATCACAGTTTAAAACTTTTTGTAACTACACTGCCCCACCTCCACAAAGAATCATTAATTCTAGTCTTACTTCCCCCTATTCAAGATAGGAAAGCTAAGAGCAGAAAGAGGAAGGGAATTGTCCAAAGTCTCACAGCTGGTTAGGGTGTGGAGTTTGTTTCCTAACTTAAGTTCTCTCTCCTTACCATGAAGTCGGTTCTGAAGTCCATCTTAAACTGTTGTCCTGTCCCTGTATTACTTTAGGCCAAAGCGTCTCAAGGGGGCTCTCCGATTCTCACACGGTTTAAGCTGCTGTAAATTTGAAAATTTTGAACAGTTTGAAATAAAGAGCCTCCTTACTTTTTCTATGCTGAATCATAATCTAGTGGTCTCTGGCATTAAAAGAGATCTCTTCTGACTTTATTGTGCAAACATTCTTAGCAACAGGGAAGTGGTTTAACACAGGAGTCTGAAGATCTGGGTTTTCTTTTTCATTCAGCTACTAAAATATAGAAAAGAATCACAAGGCTGGGTAACTATCTTGTGGGAGTCACTAAAGCAGTTTGTGAATCAGTCTCTTTCTCTGGAAAATAACAATATTGGTTCTGGCTCACCTTCACTACATGTATAGAAATTTTCAAGATTTTCAGACAAAAGACACCCCATCAATAATAAACCAACACAAATACAATACAGTCTAATGTGATGTCTCCTGAAAAGCAACATCTCTGCTACTTAATTTGTCTTTTAATATAAAATTATTTTTGATAGTTTTCTTCCCTGGGCCTGCTTTCAACTTCATCTCCCAATCATGTAAAGGAAACATAGAGATCTTCTATTAAAAATAATTCTATAAACAAATCTATAAACTAAGCAGTTGCTTATTTATTTATTTATTTTTGCTTTTGCTTATTTTTTCTGTAATGGCAAGGGTCTTCTCTTAAGAATTACAATAATGAACTCACGTAGTAGATTTTAAAGTGTGCCTTCCTCGGGCTATAGTTATATAAAAGGTTATATGGTGCAACAGTTATTAATCCTTCTTCACTTTGACAATTGATTTGAATACAGGACTTGTTGTAGACTCTTTATAATACAAGATCATAAAAGTTCAAAACTAATTTATTACTCTTTGTTCCACCCAGCAAAAAGTACACCTTATGCAATCTATTACTGTCAGATCGATATTGTGCTGAAACAAAAATGCAGATTAGCTGTTAAAGGCTTCTCTTTTTAACTGCGTACATGAATTACTTTGTAAAATGCAAGCACTATGGTAGTGGTGGTGGGGGGAAACTTCAGAAGAGAATTTTAAAATAGAGCGGAGAGGCAAGTAGGAAAAAAGGTTCAATAAAGACTCCATTCCTAAAATTAACTGGTGTAAATTTAAGAAATTTACATATTTAAATAAAACACTGATTGTAGTTAGTATGTGAGATATTGAATTTGAAACTGGAAACTAGTTGTACAGAAGACATCCGTTGCCATTTGGACCAGTTTCCAGTTCAATAAAACCTGCATGTACAGAACATATATCCCAGCAAAGTTCTGCTCAGATGCCAAAATCAAAAGTATTTGAACAGACTGGAATGGTTTGGCTCATGTTAGTGATGCAAACCTATTGAATTTAGAGGCTAACAAATTTCTAGTTAAAGTACAAAGCGCTCATTGATTTTAAAAGGAAAAATATCTCTAACCCCACTCTGTTCAAGGAATGTTTACCAGGAAGGATAAAATGTAGCTAGCTTTGTTTTTCAATTAGGCCGATTCAGAAAATTCATCAATCTTTTTCTCCCCCTGCCCTTCTCCATTATCACCTTACCTCTGGAGGTCAGAAGGGTGCACAACCCCACACAGAGTTAGATGAAAGAAGGGAGGAAAGAGGAAGTATTTGACTGCAACCTTATTTGAGTAAAACTGCAAAAATCCTGAAAATAGAGACTGAAATAGACAGTGGGTTTTCATGCTGCCCTCAGGCATTAATACCTTCAACTTGTATGCATATTTCCATATACGTATTCCACTGTTAGGTGGGAAACAGTTACCACAGCAACCTCCAATTCACTTGACAGATTTGTTATTTCAATAAAGCTATGAGATTCTTTCTCATATGAAAAAAATAGATGTATATAGCAGTAAAATCAGTGTGTTGTATATGGCACCTTTACAGTGGAGGGCATTCATCGCACATCATCCTTATTCATGCTATCTAGTTGGTTAGTGGTAGAACTTGAAGATGTATTCCAGGTCTTTCGACTCTCCATCTCTTCCTATTTTCTACTCTATCCCCACTGAAATTTATAAAATTTTCAGTGAGTTAATACTGGCTAAAATTTACCCAGTTGTCAATACACGTAGAAGTAGAGGGCTTAAACATATGTATATTCTATTCTTCATTTGGGCTTTTCCACTTTTACTTTACCATTATGAAAATTCTTGCTTTAAATATTATGTGTCAGTAATGGTGCATTTAACTTTAATGTTTACACAGATAGGGAAGATAAAAGAATTGGGTTGTTAGAAGAATAATCCTACATAATTCTTTTCAGAGGAGCTTAGTTCATTTATTACTATCTAGGTTTCAAATCACCTTAAGAACTGCAGGCTTTCAAATGTAAAGTATATCCAATAACAGCCTTCAGTTAGTTTCAAGTACATAATCTCATCCCACTGATGCAAAAATACGATTGCAACAGCAAATAAAAATTTCCTGTTTCCTAATAATTTTATTTATTTCTGTGAAACTGTTTTTGTTTGGTAGTAAAGGCTTGTCTCTTTGTGTTTTTATTATCTGCAATTCCATTCTGGAGTGCTATAATCTAGGTATCTATATACCAACTTCTTTTAGACATTTAATTTACAAGGTACACCAATTAACAGGAAGGGTCAAATAGTGGGGGAAGTGATTTCAATTTCCAGCTAATTTTTGGAAAAGGAGGTAGTCTTTATTGTCAAATACCTTTCTAATACATATTGAAGTATGTATGGGTAAAAGTATATTATGTCTGAGATGTACTTTAGAAGTCTCCAGGAAGAAAAATGAGAGATGATGAAAATGGCAAAATGCTGGTAATTATTGAAACTGGGTATTAAGTACATGGGATATAGTTATTACTATTCCTTCTACCTTTGATGTATTTGAAATTTTTCCTAATAAAAGAAAAAGCAAAGTCTGAAATGTACTAGTTCCAGGATTTTGCCTCATCAGTTTGGTAAATATAATTTAATCTTTTACTTGTCTGAAGAAGCAGCCAGATAAATACATGCTTGACACTTTACACATGTTATCTCATTTAATTTTCACAACAATCATTTTTTGTAGATATTACCCAAATTGACAGACAAGGAATTGAAAATTGAGAATTGGTGGCAGACAGGTCTGTCTGACTACAAAACCCACTGGGTTCTAACTGTCTCCACTTATATAAGGATCTACCTCTCACCATTTGGGCCAGGATACACTAGTAAGTATGGGAGAGCAAGCTAGATGTGTTCTAAGGTCTAGAATGTGGTTGTTTGTGTTTGTTTTGTGTTTTATTAATTTCCTAATAAGGATTTGTTTTGATTGTCACTTTTCTTTCTCTGAAAAGCAGAGAATAACTTTAAAGTTCAGGCTATACAACTGAAAGTTAAAATACAGGACAATATTTGAGGCATACTTATACTAAAAAATTAGCTAATTTAGCTGGACATCCTGCATTTAATTTGCTGAATCTGACAGCCCTATGTTAGCAACATATTCTACTTAGTTGGATGATAGTGAATTGAAGTTTCAATAAACACTGACAGGGGTACGTGAACACTGAACCTGTTACAATGGATAGGCACTCTCAAATCTGCAATATTCCTGAAAAGAGTGCCTTCCTTCCAAAAAATAGCTTCAAAATACTCAGTAGAAATGACCCAAGAATTCCATAATGAATAGGCACTGCTTTTGTAAAAAGAAAAAAATTCATTTTTAATTTTAAAATAAATGGATTTTCACTTTAAAATATTTAACTGAGTATTTCTGGATAAGATTTTGTTGTATTGTTTGTTTTTGTAGTGATGTTCAGCATTGAGGGATCTCAGCCCTTTCTGAGACCCCCAAACAAATTAATTACATTATTCCTATTCAAAAAAGTTATTAAGTTGGCTCATTTACATTTGTTTCTGATACCCATTCAATCATGTTATTAAAATATTATATGCCTGAAAGAAGAGAAGATGTGCACACATTATAACCACACATACACACACACACGCGCATTCACAGGGACATTTACAAAGACCTTTTTCTTCTTTTTAATAAAAATAGAAATCTTTTCAAACACTCAAACCCACTGGGAGTTTAAAACAAATCAACAAAGAAAAATCAAAGTATTAAATAAAACCTTAAGTTCTTGGGGGCTATTTTTTCTGCTATAAAATTTTTAGCTGTGTTTAATTGTGGAATGGGAAAGGGAAAGGGAAGGGGACCAATGATAGTCACCAAGGAACGAAAACAACCAGCCAATTCATTCAATTCAATCAACTTGTCAATTCATTTGTTGGGGTGGGGGGAGGAATAAGTCTAAATTGTTATTTGACTGACAGCCATAAAACAATGACGCAACTGTATTTTCCATGTAGTTTGCTTGCAAATATTGCTTGCCTCTAAAACTTTATAGGCAAACAAAATCAGTTAAGAAAAAACATATGGGCTTCTACACTCGATCCAGGAAAGTTATCAAAGCTCTTGCTTGTTTTCTTTCAAACATGATTCTTAGAAGATTGAATGAATGATTGAATTAAATAAGAAAAAAATCAATAACTGAAACTGCTAAAATGATGTTTCTATGTATGGCTGGTTTGCTATCTGTAAATATGCTTCCCATTTAATAAACCCATGTTTGTGTTTCCACCTAATTTGTAATAAGATTTTGGAAAGTGCTAATTAATAGTTTTTATAAACAACGAAGGGTCCTAATTTTACTGAGCATTTTATTTCCACTAGTTGTTAATATTTCACTTTACCTTCAAAGGTTCTCACTTGTTTATCTTCTTAGGAGTCATTTTCAGGCTGCCTGATTCTATACTCATATCCCATCTTATACAGTTAGTTTATCTCTATGATTCTTCTACTCTGTAATCTTACACCAGACCTTTTATTTTTTTCTCCCATATACCTAAACATCCTGAACATCTTGGCCAAATCTCAATCTTTATGGCTCCAGCTTAAATCATACTTTCCCTATGAAGTCCTCCCCAACCACACTAACTCACACAAATTGTCCCATTTTCTATACCCCCAAATATGCTTTTCAAAGAATATTTCAAGGAAGCCTGGGATGTCTAAGACCCTTTCATGGAGTCTGTGACATTAAAATTAATTCTAAAAAATATTAAGCTTAGACTGTCTTTTTTACTGTGTGGACATTTGCACAGATGGTGCAAAAGTAATGGGGAGTTAAAAGTCCTTAACAAAAATCAAAGCAGTGACATCAAATTGCTAGTAGTTTTTGTATTATTCATTGCCACACAGTTGCAGGTAAAAAAAAGCTGGTTTTACTTAAAAACACCCTTGTTGAAATAGTAAAGACTATTAGTTTTATTAAATTTTAATCCTTGAATACACAACTTTTTGATAATTTTTGTGATAACATGGCAAATATACATAAAACATTTTTGTTGTATACTGAAGTATGATGGATGTCTCCAGGAAAAAGAGCTGTCTGTTTTTTTGAGGTACAATCTGCTAGTCATTTTTCAAGATAAAAACATTTTTACTTGAAATAATGACTGACAGACAAAGTTTGGTTATTTAGACCTGAGTATTTGGCATATATTTTCTCAAAAATAAACGAAGTGAGAGTTACTTCAATGAAAAAAAAAATGACATTATTTGTCGCCAATGCTAAAATTTGCAATTTTCTTTTAAGCAAAATTTATATTTTTGAAAACTTACATCTGCCACCATGAGTTTGGCAGCCTCTCAATACTTAAAATTGTTCTTATGACATGGGTGGTGAAGTTAAAGATTATGATTTTTAGATATTGTATAATGAAATGTATCAATATTTAGATATTTATGTAACTAAGTGAACAAATATTCTCCAAATGTCAAATTTATTAACATGGTTTCATATTTCATATTGCAACTACTTTATCTATAGCAACTAATGCTTATTAAGTTTTGGAATAATATCAAAGAGGAATATCCACAGTTATCTGAAAATGCTATTAATGTATTCCTTTTTCAAACTACATATCTGTGAAATGCTGCAGTTTCTTTACATATTTCAACTAAAACAACATATCACAAAAAACTAAATGTAGAAGTATATAAGCATATGAAAAGATGCTCCACATAATTTATCATCAGGGAAACAAAAACTAAAACAACAATGAGATACCACTACATACCAATTAGAATGGCCAGAATCTAGAAATCTGACAACACCAAATACTGGTGAAGATGTGAAGCTACAGGAACTCTCATTCATGCTGGTGGGAATGCAAATGGTACAGTCACTTTGGAAGACATGGCGGTTTCTCACAAAACTAAATGTACTAAACACACCATACAATCCAGCAACCATGTTCCTTGGTACTTACCCAAAGGAGTTGAAAACTTTTGTCACATAAACCTGCACAAGGCTGTTTATAGCAGCTTTATTCATAATTGCAAAAATTTGTAAGCAACAAGGTATCCTTTAATAGGTGAATGGATAAAAAAAAAAAAAAACTATAACACATACAGAAAATAGAATGTTATTCTGGGCTAAAAAGAAATGAACTGTCAAGCCATGAAAAGATATGGAGAAACCTTAAAGACAAATTACTTAGTGTAAGAAGCCAATCTGGATAGGCTACATACTGTATGATCCTAACCATGTAATATCCTGGAAAGGGAAAAAACATAGAGACAGTAAAAAAAATCAATGGTTGCCAGGGTTTTGGGGGAGGGATGAATTGATGGAGCACAGAGGACTTTTTAGGGCAGTGAAACTACTCTGTATGATTCTATTATGATGGATACATGTCATTTTGCATTTGTGCAAATCCATAGAAAGTACAACACTAAAACTGAGCTGTAATGTAAACCATGAACAGTGAGTGATTACAATGTGTCAATGTAGGTCCATCAGTGGTAACCAATATTTTCTCTGGTGGAGAATACTGATAATGGGGGAGGCTGTGCATGTGTGGGGACAGGGAGCCTATAGGAAATCTGTGTATCTTCCTGTCAATTTTGTTGTGAACCTAAAACTAGTCTAAAAAATGTCTTTTAAAAAAAAAAGACTAAATGCAGCGTAGATATCAGAATCCAGCTGTGTTATAGACAGACCAAAGGGATGAAATTGACCCTACACTCAAAATTTGGTTTGGATGTTTCCACATGTACACCAAAAGAGAATGCAAATATTTATTAATCACATTATGAGGTTTTCTGAGGAGAGCAGAGAAGGCTCACAAGTAGGTCCACAAATGGCTTGAGAAAGCAAGAAAAGATGAGTGGTCTTGGATTTGATTTGTTTAGGGGATGGGGCCAAACTAGGGCTTGTGTGCTTTAAACTTCCCACAGGAGCCAAAGGGGTAGAGTGCATGCTTTATTATCAGCTGGCACAAATGAGGGACAAGAAGGGAAGGGGGAGGAAAAGAACTTGAAAGTTGTCAATAACCAAACCTCAAAAATAGAATCAAACACATTATTACAAGCTATTTTAATTAGATAAAACATACAAAACATTTGTTAAAAGTGTAAAGCAATGCTACTTTGCTCAGTAATATTTTTTGTTCATAAAAATGTAATTTTATTTTTTTTTAAATCTTATTTACACTAATGTGTAATATAGGTTTATTATTGGAGACAAGATGGCAGAGTAGAAGGACATGAGCTCACCTCTTCTTATGGAAACACCAAAATCACAACTAACTGCTGAACAACCATTGACAAAAAAATGCTGGAACTTACCAAAAAAGATACCCTATATCCAAAGATAAAGAAGAAGCCACAATGAGACAGCAAGAGGGGCACAATCATTATAAAATCAAATCCTATACATGTCAGGTGGGTCACCCACAAACTGGAAAATAATTATACCACAGAAGTTCTCCAACAGGAGTGAAAGTTCTGAACCCCATGGCGGGCTCCTCAGCCAGGGGCTCTGGCAATGGGAAGAGAAGACCCCAGAGAATCTGTCTTTGAA
The DNA here is from genome assembly GCF_949987535.1 of Balaenoptera acutorostrata. Classification (NCBI taxonomy): domain Eukaryota; kingdom Metazoa; phylum Chordata; class Mammalia; order Artiodactyla; family Balaenopteridae; genus Balaenoptera; species Balaenoptera acutorostrata. The sequence continues at coordinate 71,416,555 of NC_080085.1, forward strand.
GGTCAGTGGGGTTTGGTTGCAGGAACTCCACAGGACTGGGGGAAACAGAAACTCCACTCTTGGAGGGCACACACAGATGTTGCTTGCACCAGGACCCAGGGATAAAAAACGGTGACCTCGTCAGAGACTGGGCCAGACTTATCTGCTAGTATTGGAGGGCCTGCTGCAGAAGCGGGGAACAGCTGTGGCTCACTGCAGCGACAAGGACGCTGGTGGTGGTAGTTCTGGGGAGTACTCATAGGCATGAGCCTTCCAGGAGACCATCATTTTCTCACCAAGACCTGGCCCCACCCAAAAGCCTGTAGGCTCCAATGCTGGGATGCCTCAGGCCAAACAACCAACAGGGTGGGAACACAGCCCCACTCATAAGCAGACAGGCTGCTTAAAGTCTTCCTGAACACACAGCTGCCTGATAAACACCCCCTGACATGGCCTTGCGCACTAGAGGGACAAGACCCAGATCCACCCACCAGTAGGCAGAAACCAGTCCATCCCTCCAAGAAGCCTGCACAAACCTCGTAGACAGGCTCATCCACCTGGGGGCAGACAGCAGAAGTGAGAAGCACTACAACCCTGCAGCCTGCAGAAGAGAATTTTCAATCACAGTAAATTAGACAAAATGAGACAGCAGAGGAATATCTTGTTCTTTTCGTCGTCCCAGATGAAAGAACAAGATAAAACTCCAGAAGAACAACTAAGTGGAGATAGGTAATCTATGTGTTATTTTTTAAACATAGTCTTAAATGCTTTTAAAGTAAGTATATTTAAAAGAGACAAAGAGGTCATTATATTATAAAAAAAGATGTCAATTTATCGAGAGAATATAACAATTGTAAGTATTTATGGACTCGGAGGGGGATCAAGATGGTGGAGGAGTAGGACATGGAGTTCACCTTCTCCCACAAAAAACATTGAAAATACATTTACAAGTGGAACGATTCACACAGAACAGCTACTGAATGCAAACAGAAGACCTCAGACGTCTGAAAATAAAAGAAAACTTCCACATAACCAGGTAAGAAAAAAGGAAAAAGGAATCAGAATGGGGCCTACACCCGAGTGAGGGAGCTGTGAAGGAGGAAATGTTCCTGAACCTCAGGAATTCTCCTCACCGGTGGGAAAATCAGCCTGCATGGCGAGGGAGCTTCAGAGCTTAAGAGGAGAGAGCAGCAACCAGTTTGTGGAAGGCAAAATGGAGATCAACCTGCACAGAGGGTTGGCAATGCTTCCCTCTGCTCTCCAAACGGAGACACTCCTCTGTTGGTGAAAAGCTGAAAACATTCCCTCTAAGATCAAGAATAAGGGAAGGATGCTCATTGTCACCACTTTTACTCAACATAGTTTTTGAAGTTCTAGCCACAGCACTGAAAGAAGAAAGAGAAATAAAAGGAATCCAAATTTGAAAAGAAGTAAACTGTCACTGTTTGCAGATGGCATGATACTATACACAGAAAATCCTAAAGATGCTACCAGAAAACTACTATAGCTCATCAATGAATTTAGTAAATTTGCAGGATACAAAATTAATACATAGAAATCAGTTGCATGCCTATACATTAACAATGAAAAATCAGAAAGATAAATTAATAAAACAATCACATTTACTATTGCATCAAAAAGAATGAAATACCTAAGAATAAACCGATCTAAGGAGACAAAAGAACTCTACTCTAAAAACTATAAGATGCTGATGAAAGAAATCAAAGATAACACAAATAGATGGAAGGATATACCATGTTTTTGGATTGGAAGAATCAATGTTGTCAAAATGACTGTACTACCCAAGGCAATCTATAGATTCAATGCAAACCCTCTCAAATTACCAATGGCATTTTTCACAGAACTAGAGCTAAAAATTTTTAAATTTATATGGAAACACAAAAGACCCCGAATAGAAAATGCAATCTTGAAAAAGAAAAAAGGAGTTTGAGAAATCAGACTCCCTGACTTCACACTATAGTCTGAAGACTATACAAATCTACAGTCATCAAAACAGTATGGTACTGGCACAGAAACAGAAACATATATCAATGGAATAAGATAGAAAGCTCAGAAATAAACACATGCATCTATGATCAATTAATCTACGACAAGGTAGGCAAGAGTATAGAATGGAGAAAAGACATTCTCTTCAATAAGTGGTGCTCAGAAAACTAAACAGCTACATGTAAAAGAATGAAATTAAAACATTCTCTAACACAATCCACCATAAAAAGACTGAAATGTAAGGTGAGACACTATAGAATTCTTAGAGGTAAACATAGGCAGAACACTCTTTGATGTAAATTGCAGTAATATCTTTTTGGATCCACTTCCTAGAGTAATGTAAATGAAAAGAAAAATTTAAAAAATGGGACCTAATTAAACTAAAAATCTGCATAGCAAAGGAAATCATAAACAAAACGAAAAGACAACTCACAGAATGGGAGAAAATATTAGTAAATGATGCAAATGACAAGGGATTAGTCTCCAAAATTTACAAACAGTGAATGCGGCTCAATATCAAAAAAACAAACAACCCATTCAAAAAATGGGCAGAAATTCTAAATAGACACTTCTCCAAAGAAGACATACAGATGGCCAGAAAGCACATGAAAAGATGCTCAACAGAACTAATTATCAGAGAAATGCAAATCAAAACCACAATGAGGTATCACCTCACATGGTTCAGAATAGCCATCATCAAACAGTCAACAAACAATAATTGCTGGAGAGGGTGTGGATAAAAGGGAACCCTTTTGCACTGTTGGTGGGAATGTAAATTGATACAACCACTATGGAGAACAGTATGGAGGTTCCATAAAAACTTCAAATAAAACTATCATATGATCCAGAAAACCCACTCTTGGGTGTATATCCAGAGAAAACCATAATCTGAAAGGATACATGCACCCCAACACTCATTTCAGCACTATTTACAAAGACATGGAAGCAACCTAAATGTCTGTTGACAGAGGAATGAATAAATAAGATGTGGTACATATATACAATGGAATATTACTCAGCCATAAAAAAGAATGAAATAATACCATTTGCAACAACATGGATGGACCTAGAGATTATCATACTAAGTGATGTAAGTCAGACAGAGAAAGAAATGTCATATAATATCACTCATATGTGGAAACTAATCAAAAAATAAAGATACAAATGAACTTATTTACAAAAGAGAAGCAGACTTTTATATGTCAAAAACATGGTTACCAAAGGGGAAACATGGTGGGGAAGGATGAATCAGGAGCTTGGGATGAACATATGGACAATACTATATATAAGATAGATAAACAACAAGGACCTACTGTATAGCACAGGGAACTCTACCTAATATCCTGTGATAACCTATATGAGAAAATACTCTAAAAAAGAATAAATATATGTATATGAATAGCTGAATCACTTTGCTGTATACCTGAAACTAACACAACAGTTTAAATCAACTATACACTAATACAATTAAAATATTAAATAAATAAATAAAAATTTAAAGATTATTTATACATTCAACATTGGAGCACATAACTGTATATACTGAATACTACCAGGTCTGATGTGAGAAACAGACAGTAGTACAATAATACTACAGCACTTCAATACCCCACTTTTAAAAATGGATTGATCTTCCAGACATGAAATCATTAAGGAAAGCATTGGACTTAAAGAACATTTTAGACTAGATAGAAATAAACATTCCATCCAACAGCATCAGAATACACATTCTACTCAAAGGCATTTGAAACATTATTTAGCATAGGGAGGGTGGGAGGGAGGCTCAAGAGGGAGGGAATATGGGGATATATGTATACATATAGCTGATTCACTTTGTTGTACAGCAGAAACTAACACAAAATTGTAAAGCAATTATACTCCAATAAAGATAAAAAAAATCTTAGGCAATAAAACAAGTCTTAGGGAATTTAAGAATATTAAAAGCATATCAAGCACCTTTTCTGACCAAAATATTATGAAGCTAGACATTACCTACAAGACAAAAACTAGAAAATTCACAAATATATAAAGATTAAATAACATGCTTCTGAACAAGCAAAGGATCCAAGAAAAACATTTTAAAAAAATCAAAAAGATATTGAGACAAATAAAATTTGAAAGATAATATATCAAAACTTATAGGTTGCAACAAAGCAGTTCTAAGAGGGACGTTTTAGCAATAAATGCCTACATTAAGAAAAGAGAAATATCTCAAATAAGTAATGTCTTTTGACCACAAGAACTAAAAAGAAAAAGAAAAAATAAAAGAAAAAAACTAAGCCTAAAGTTAGTAGAAAGAAGGGAATAACAATAATCTTGGTGGAAATAAAAGAAATAGAGACTAAAAAGACAATAGAAAAGACCAAAGAAACAAGGAGCCAGGGTTTTGAAAAGACACGCAAAATAGACAAATGTACCAAGAAAAAAATGAAAGAACTCAAATAAATAAGAATTTCTATTTCATCAGAAATGAAGTAGGAAATGTGACTACTATAACCACAGAAATATAAAAGATCAGTTGAGATAACTATGAACAATTATTCACCAAAAGATGGACAAACTAAAAGGATTCCATAAATTCTTGGAAACATACAACCTACTAAGACTGAATCATAAAGAAATAGAAAGTCCAAATAGACCAATAATGTGTAAGGAGACTGAATCAGTAATCAAAAGCCTCCCAACACAGAAAAGCCCAAGACCTTATGACTTCACTGGTGAATTCTACAAAAGTTTAAAAAAGAATTAACACCAGTCCTTCTGAAACTGTTCAAAAAAGTTGATAAGGAATGAACACTCCCAAACTAATTTTTATGAAGCCAACATTACACTGGTACCAAAGCCAGAAAAACACACTATAAGAATAAACTATATGCCAATATCCCTGATGAATATAGATGCTAAAATTCTTAACAAAATGTTAGTAAACCTAATTCACCAATACATTAAATGGACTGTACAACATAACTAAGTGGGATTTATCCCTCGGATGAAAGGGTGGCTCAACATACACAAATCAATAAATGTGATACACTGCATTAATAGAATAACAGATTAAAGTCATATTATCATCTCAGTAGATGCAGGAAAAGCATTTGACAAAATACAACTTCCTTTTATTATAAAACCCTTAACAAATTGAGAATAGAGGGAACATACTTCAACATACTAACAGCCATAAATGACAAACCCACAGCAAACATTACAGGCTATGGTGAAAGGTTAAAAGCTTTTCCTCTAAGAAGAGGAGCAATAAAAATGTGCCCATTCTCACCATTCTTATTCAACATGGTACTGGAATCCCTATCCAGAGCAACCAAGCAAGGAAACGAAAATGTCATCCAAAATGGAAAAGAAAAAGTAAAACTGTATCTGTTGCATAAGACATAATCTTATATCTAGAAAATCCTAAAGTCTCCACCGAATAACTCTTAGAACTAATAAATGAATTCAGCTACATTGCAAGATAAAAAATCAATACACAAAAATGAGTTGTGTTTCTATATATTAAAAATGTAGTATCAGAAGGAGAAATAAAGAAAACAATCCCATTTATAATAGTATCAAAAAGAATCAAATACATAGGAATAATTTAACCAAAGAGGTGAAAGCTTAGTACACTGAACAATAAAACATTGTTGAAGAAAAACGAAGATGACAAAAATAAATAGAAGAATATTCAATGCTCATGGATTTGAAGAATTAATATTATTAAAATATCCATACTGCCCAAAGCAATCTACACAGTAAATGCAAACCCTATCAAAATTCCAATATCATTTTCCACAGAAATAGAAAAACAATCCTAAAATTCATATGGAACCACAAAAGGCCTCAAATACCCTGAGCAACCCTGATAAAGAAGAACAGAGCTGGAAGCATCACTCGTCCTGATTTCAAGCTATATTACAAAACTATGGTAATCAAAAGAGTATGGTATTGGTATAAAAAAAGATATATAGATCAATAGAACAAACTAGAAGGCCCAGAAATAAACCCATGCATAAGTAGTCAATTAATTGTTGACAAATGAAGCCAAGAATATTCAATGTAGAAATGACCGTCTTTTCACTATATGGTGTTGAATAAACTGGACAGCTACATCCAAAAAAATGAAACTGGACCCCTATCTTAATCAACTCCAAATGGATTAAATAATTAAATATTTAATTAAGACCTGAAACCATAAAACTCCTAAAAGAAAATATAGAGGTCAGGTTCCTTGACATTGGTCTTGGCAATATTTTTTTTTTGTATTTGACAACAAAAGTAAATACAACAAAACCAAAAGTAAACAGGGGAGACTACACCAATCTGAAAAGTTTCTGCACAATAAAGAAAACCAGCAACAAAATGAAAAGACTATCTAACGAATGAGAATAAACTATTTGCAAATAGCATATCTAATAAGATGCTAATAACTAAAATGTATTAATAACATATACAACTCAATAGCAAAAAAGCAAATATTCCAATTTAAAAATAGACAAAGGACCTGGATAACCAAAGAAGATATACAGTTGGCCAACAGGTACGTAAAAAGGTGTTCAGCATCAATAATCATCAGGGAAATGTGGATCAAATCCAAAATGATATATAGCCTCACAACCCTTAGAATGTCTATTATCAAAAGGACAAAAGATAACAAATGCTTGTGAGGACTTGGAGAAAAAGGAGTACTTGTAACCTATTGGTAGGAATGTAAACTGATTGAGCCACTATGGAAAACAATATGGAAGTTTATCAAGAATTTAAAGATAGAACTACCAGATGCTCCTGCAATCCCTCTTCTTGGTATATATATCCAAAAGAAAAGTAACCACTATTTTCAAGAGATATCTGTACTCTCATATTCATGGCAATGTTATTCACTATATCCAAATTATGGAAACAACCTAAGTGTTTGTCAATGGATTAATGATAAAGAAAATGTGATATATATGTGAATATATTATATATGACTATAATAAAATATTGTTCATCATTTAAAAAAAAGGAAATCCTGCCATTTGTGACAACATGAACAAAACTGGAGAGCATGATGCTAAGTAAAATGAGCCAGACAAATACTGTATGTATTCTACTTATACGTGGAATCAAAAAAATAAATTTGAATTAATAGAAACATGGATAGAAAATTGGCTGCCAAATACTGGGGTTTAGGGGAAACAGGGAGAGTTTGGTACAAACATTCAATTGTACTATGAATAAGTTCTGAGCATCTGATGTATAATATGGTGACAAGATTCAATAACTATATATTGTATAATTGAAATTTGCTAAGTGAGTAGAATTTGTGTTCTCACTAAAAAAAAAAAAAAGTAAATATGAGAGGTGATGATGTGTTAATTAACTCAATTGGGGAGAATCTTTCTCAATGCCTATGTACATCAAATCAACATGTTGTACACTTTAAATATCTTAAAATTTTATTTGTCATTTATACCTCAATAAAGCTGAAGAAAGGAAAAAGTAAAGAAAAAAATAAATATCTCAAACAGCCTAACATTGCTCTGCAATAATCCAGGAAAAGAGTGTTATACAAATATGTTTTCTTCTGATTTTTAACTTTTAATAAGGTAAATATCAATAGATAGGACTCACAATATGAAAATTCTTTACAGTACTCAGTATACCCAATAATATTTTAAGAGAATAAGTGTTCTTGAACAAAAACATTTAAAAACCAGTCCTATAACTTTCAAGGGTGCTACACTTCCTACAGAATTATATTTTTTTCTTTACTAACCAGCAATAGAACCCATCAAATAAAATCTCATGTTGATTCCCATTATATAAAAAAATATTTAATATGAACTGCTCTGGTTGAAGCTGGTAGTGAGAATTGCCCCTTTTCTAGTCTTTTGGGCTTCCTAGGGTTTTATGAAACACATTTTGAAAGTCGTTGCTCTAGGGTTTCAGAAAATAAAAGTATTGACTGAGCTTAATTGCTTTATGCAACATCCCTAACCCTTCAACTTATCTTCCACAAATAGCCTCCATACATTTTGTATAAGTTAAATTTATAACCATCCACTTTTTTTCTGGAGAGGGCAGTCTCCATGTTTTAATATATTTTTGCTCTTCTTCCTGGAATGGCCTGATGACTCACTCCTCAAGTCTCAATCAACCTCCAATAATGAAGGTCTACTGTCTCCTATAACTTGGCTATGTTTCCTAAAATATTTAATTCAACTACTCTTAATATACAGCAATTCCACTACTATAAATTTATCCTCTGAATATACTTAATCATAATCATTTACATAAAGATAAATGTACAAGAAAGTTCATTGCTTCAATGATTGCTATAGCAAAAAGCTAGAAACAACTTAAAGTTTATCAACAAAGGACTAGTTAAATAAAATATAGCATATCCAAATAATGGAAAGCTATATGAATATTAATAAGTAAGCTAGATATATGTACCCTGACATAGATACTATTAAGTAGATAAATCATATTGTAGAATAACATGCACAATAAAATTCTAAATCTTTACTAATTAAAAACTTATATGAGGAAAATCACACCATAATTAAAGTTAGAAGATCAATGAAACACTAGTTTAAAAATGTGTGCTACATGTGACAAAAGGGCAAACATTCTCAACATATAAAGAATTCTCATAAGTATGTAAGAGAAATAACAAATCCTGACCAAAAAATTAGTTTAGAACATGAACAATAAAATTATTTAAAAAGAAAGAAATGGCTTATGGACATATGAAAAATTGTTTAGCATCATTGATAATTAAAGAAATGTAAATCAAAAATTTTAAAATTTTCTACTATCAAAATGACAAATACCAAAAAGTATAAAGTGGGAGAAGCAGTAGCAACCATGCAGCTATGCAAAGGTTATCTATGTGCTGTGGCCAGCAAGCATCTGGCACATGCCAGCCCTGCCGCCAAGATTACTGAGAGTGTTTTCAACAACTGTAATTCTATTTCTGTTTTGTAAGTAAGTTTATTTGCACCTTTTTTTAGATTCCACACATAAGCGATATCATACGATATTTGTGCATAAGACAGAAAACAATCTTATGGTTACCAGGGTGGAAAGGTGGGAGGGATAAATTGGGAGATTGGGATTGACGTATACACACTACTATATATAAAATAGATAATTAATAAGACCTACTGTGTAACACAGGGAACTCTACTCATTACTATGTAATGACCTATATGGGAAAAGAGTCTAAAAATGAATGTGCATATATATATATATATATATATATATATATATATATATATGTATGTATAACTGATTCACTGTGCTATAAAGCAGAAAGTAGCACAACATTGTAAATCAACTATACACCAATTAAAAAATTAAGTAAATAAAAATTTAAAAATATGACTAAGAGGAAGGTCAGCTCTGCCAGGGGCACAGCACAGGAGAAGCCCAAGAGGAGATCAGCAAAGTTGTCAGATAAACCTACTCCTGCAAAAATGGAAACAAAGCAAAAAAAGGCGGTGGGAAAAGATAAATCTTCACACAAAAATTGCAAAGAAAATGGAAAACGGGAGAGAGGGAGATCAAGATGGCAGAGTAAAAGGAAGTGGAACTCACCTCCCCCGATAAACATGTCAAAAATACATCTACATGTGGAACAATTCTCACAGAAAACCAACCCTTTTATAAGAGTACTATTCCCATTCATTAGAGCTTTGCCCTCATGACCTAATCATCTCCCAAGGCCCCATCCCCTAATACCATCACACTGGAGATTAGATATCAACATATAAATTGGGGGAGGGGAACACAAACATTCGGTTTATAACATTCTGCTCCTTGCATCTAAAAATTCATGTCCTTTTCAAATGCAAAATACATTTATTCTATCCCGATGGCACAGTCTTGTTTCAGCATCAACTCTCTTTTCCTCAAGAAGCACTCCAAATCATGATTATGAAGACAGAGAAGTTCCATGATCTACTGTCTGCAAGCTAGAGACCCAGGAAAGCCAGTGGTATAGAACCAGTCCAAACCAAAAGACCTGAGAGCAAGGCAAGCCAATGGTACAAGTCCCAGTCTGAGTCTGAAGTTCCAAGAACCAGGAAGACCAATGTACAAAGGAGGAAGAAAATAGATGTCTCAGCTTTACAGAGAGAAGAAATTCAAAGTTCCTCCATATTTTTGTTCTATTCAGGTGCTCAACTGACTGGATGATGCCCAGTCTCATTGGTGAGGGCAATATTTTTTACTCAGTCTACTGATTTAATGATAATTTCTTCTAGATACCCCCTCATAAACACATCCAGAAATAATATTTTACCAGCTATCTGAACATCCCTCAGTGCAGTCAAATTGATATATAAAATTAATCATAACAGATGGAACAACAAAATATTAAAAATAGAATTACCATATGATTGAGCAATTCCACTTGTTCATATATACCTAAAAGAATTGAAAGCAGAGTCTTGAAGAGATATTTGTACACCCATGTCCATAGAAACATGATTTACAGTCATCAAAAGTTGTAAGCAACACAAGTGTATATCAACAGATGAATGGATGAACAAAATGTAGTATATATGTATAAGAGAATATTATTCAGCCTGAAAAGGGAATAAAATATTGACACAGGTTACAACACAGATGAACCATGAGGACATTATGCTTAGTGGAATAAGTCAGTCATAAATAAAAAATTACTGTATGATTGTTGTATGACCACTTGTATGAGGTACCTAGAGCAGTCAAATTCAGAGAGCTAGAAAAGGTAGTAATGTGGGTGCCAGGGAATGATGGCAGAAAAGAATGGAGAGTTGTAGTTTAGTAGGTATTAAGCTTCAGTTTTACAAGATGAAAAGATTTCTGGAGATTGCTTACACAAAAATGGGAATATATTGGTTCGGCCAAAACCCAATCTTATGGAAGATTGTCACTGTTCATTCAGGTTTTCATAAGACAGTATGGAAAACCCGAACGAACTTTTTGGCCAACCCAAAAATAAACACTACTAAACTGTACATTTAAAAACCATTTGATTACAAATTTTATGATGTGTATATTAAAGTTTGTTTATCTATTCATCTCTCAATGGATATTTGAGTTGCCTCTAGCTTTTTCAAGAAAAAAAGAGGGCTCAAATCAATAAAATTAGAAATGAAAAAGTAGAAGTTACAATGGACACCACAGAAATACAAAGGAATCTAAGAGACTACTACAAGCAACTATACACCAATAAAATGGACAACCTACAATAAATGGACAAATTCTTAGAGAGGTACAACCTTCCAAGACTGAACCAGGAAGAAATAGAAAACATGAACAGACCAATCACCAGTACTGAAATTGAAACTGTGATTTAAAAACTTCCAACAAACAAAAGTCCAGGACCAGATGACTTCACAGACAAATTCTATCAAAGATTTAGAGAAGAGTTAACACCTATCCTTCTGAAACTATTCCAAAATAATGCAGAGGAAGAAACACTCCACAGCTCATTCTACAAAGCCACCATCACCCTGATACCAAAAGCAGACAAATATGTCAAAAAAAAGAAAATTCTAGACCAATATCACTGATGAGCATAGACACAAAAATCCTCAAAAAAATACTAGGAAACTGAACCCAACAACACATTCAAAGGATCATACAGCATGATCAAGTGGGATTTATCCCAGGGATGCAAGGATTCTTCAACATATGTAAATCAATCAAAGTGATATATCACATTAACAAACTGAATAATAAAAATTATATGATCATCTCAATAGATGCAGAAAAAGCTTTTGACAAAATTCAACAGCACTTATGATAAAAACTCTCCAGAAAGTGGGCATAGACGGGACATACCTCAACATAATAAAGGCCATATATGACAAATCCACAGCAAACTTCATTCTCAATGGTGAAAAACAGAAAGAATCTCATCTAAGATCAGGAACAAGAAAAGGATGTCTGCTCTTACCATTTTTATGCAACATAGTTTTGGAAGTCCTAGCCTTAGCAATCAGAGAAGAAAAAGAAATTAAAGAAATCCAAATTGGAAAAAAGAAGTAAAACTGTCACTGTTTGCAGATGACATGATACTATACATAGAAAATCCTAAAGATGCTAACAGAAAACTACTAGAGCTCATCAATAAATTTGGTAAAGTTGCAGGACACAAAATTAATATACAGAAATTGGTTGCATTTCTATACACTAACAACGAAAAATCAGAAAAAGAAATTAAGAAAACAATCCCATTTACCATCACATTAAAAAGAATAAAATACCTAGGAATAAACCTACCTAAGGAAGCAAAAGACCTGTACTCAGAAAACTACAAGATACTGATGAAAGAAATCAAAGATGACACAAACAGATGGAAAGATATACCATGTTCTTGGATTGGAAGAATCAATAATGTGAAAGTGACTATACAACCCAAAGTAGTCTACAGATTCAATGCAATCCCTTTCAAATTACCAATAGCATTCTTCTACAGAAATAGATCAAAAAATTTTACAATTTGTAGAGAAGCACAAAAGACACCGAAGAGCCAAAGCAATTTTGAGAAAGAAAAACAGAGGTGGAGGAACCAGTCTCCCTGACTTCAGACTATTCTACAAAGCTTTAATCAACAAAACAGCATGGTACTGGCACAAAAATAGAAATATAGATAAGTGGAACAGGATAGAAAGTCCAGAAATAAACCCATGCACCTATGGTCACCTAATCTATGGAAAGGAAGCAAGAGTATACAGTGGAGAAAAGACACTCTCTTCAATACGTGTTACTGGGAAAACCTGACAGCTGCATGTAATAAAATAAAATTAGAATATTCTCTAACACCATAAACAAAAATAAACTCAAAATGGATTAAAGATCTAAATGTAAGACTGGATACTATAAAACTCTTCAAGGAAAACATAGGCAGAACACTCTCTCACCTAAATTGCAGAAAGATCTTTTTTGATCCCCCTCCTAGAGTAATGAAAATAAAAACAACAAACAAACGGGGCCTAATTAAACTTAAAAGCTTTTACACAACAAAGGAAACCATAAACAGAATGAAAAGACAACCCACAGATTGGGAGAAAATATTTACAAACATAACAACTGACAAGTGATTAATCTCCCAAATATACAAACAGCTCATTCAGCTCAACATCAAAAAAACAAACAACCCAATCAAAAACTGGGCAGAAGACCTAAATAGACATTTCTCCAAAGAAGACATACAGATGGCCAACAAACACATGAAAAGATTCTCAACATCACTAATTATTAGAGAAATGCAAATCCAAACTACAATGAGGCATCACTTCACACCAGTCAGAATGGCCATCATCAAAAAATCTACAAACAATAAATGTTGGAGAGGGTGTGGAGAAAAGGGAACCCTCCTAAACGGTTGGTGGGAATGTCAATTGTTACAGCCACTATGAAGAACAGTATGGGGGTTCCTTAAAAAACTAAAAATAGAGCTACCATATGATCCAGCAATCACATTCCTGGGCATATAACTGGAGAAAACCATAATTCGAAAAGATACATGTTCTCCAATATTCACTGCAGTACTATTTATGAAAGCCAGGACATGGAAGCAACATAAATGTCCATCGATGGAGGAATGGATAAAGAAATGTGGTATAGACCACAACTGACGAGGTAACTTCCACCTTGGGCCTTTTTCCAGGCTCCTTGTTGCAAACTGCTTGTGAGTAGCAACCATCCAAGTGAGAAACCCGTGTAAGTTGCTGCAGAAATGACTGTGCACAGCCCATGAGGGACAGTCACAAAAGAGTTTCTCCTTGGGATGATATGACCTCTTTTCAGTCTTGAAGTTAGACATGGGAGAAGGAAGATGTGCTCACAACAGACCAAGCTGCCCAATCTCAGGTCTGGGTTTTCTGGACTCTGTTTTTTTTTCTGGTAAATAAACCCTGAGGACTGATCAGCTCTTGCAGGTCTAAAACCATGGCCTATGAAGCAATAACTTTCAGAGATGTCGCCATAGAGTTCTTTCAGCATGTGTGGGAATTTCTTGATCCTGTTCAGAAGAAGTTGTACTATGATGTGATGATGGAGAACAATAGTAATTTGGTCTTAGTGGGCCATTCCATTTATGAGCCAGACATAATTGTGTTACTGGAGCAAGGAGAAGAACACTGAATGGTTGTGAAAGAAGAGACAAGAAGCTGGATTACAGATTTGGATTCAAGTTATAAAATAATCAGTGATAGAAAGACATTTATATCTGGAAAAATTCATCTCTTTTTTTGCATCAGAGAATTCATAGTGGTGAGAAACCCTATGAAGATGAAGAATGTGGGAAGGCCTTTAGTTATGCCTCAAACCTTGCTCAACATGGAAGAGTTCATGTTGGAGCAGACAGACAGGACTCTAAGATGACATGAGTTGTACCACTGAAGGAGAAGAAGCTCCTGGATGTCAAATTAAAGGAGCTGCCTATCTGGATAATAATGTGGGGTTTCATCCCTAAAGGCATTGCTGGAGCATTTCAAAGAGGTTATTACTGGTATTACAACATGTATTTCAATGTGAAGAAAGGGAGCATCGCTGGGCTTTCTATGGTGCTGGCAGCTTATGTGATTTTCAACTACTGCTGTTCTTACAAGGAACTTGAACATGAGCAGCCACGTGAGTACCACTGAAGAGTGTGCACTCTGCATTCTTGACCATGACCTTTGCTGGGCACCCCTGAATCCTTTCATATCCTAACGGAGAATTAACACCCAATAAAAGATGACTGGTTAAAAAAAAAATCTCTCTTAGCAACTTTCAAGTATGTAATACAGTATTACTAACTATACTCACCATGCTGTACATTATATCTCCATGACTTATTTATTTTATTATTGGAAAATTGCAGCTTTTGACCACCTTTACCCATTTCACCCACTGTTTCTGGCAACCATCAATCTGTTCTCTTGTATCTATGGCTTCAGTTTTATATTTTTGTTTTTGACTTTTTTTTTTTTTTTTTTTTTTTTAGATTTCACATACAAATGAGATCATACAGTATTGGTATTTGTCTTTCTCTGTCTGACTTCACTTAGTATAATGTCCTCAAGATCCATCCATGTTGTCACAAATGGCAGGATTTCCTTCTTTTATGACTGAATAATATTTTATTGTATATATGCCACATTTTTAAAAAATCCATTAATCTCTTGATGAACCCTTGTTGTTTTCATGTCTTGGCTATTGTAAATAATGTTGCATTGAACACGGGAGTGCAGGTATATTTTCAAGATAGTGATTTTGTTTCCTTTGGATAAATACCAAGAAGTGGAACTGCTGGGTTATATGGTAGTTCTAGTTTTAATTTTTTGAGGAACCTCCATACTATTTTCCATAGTGGCTACACTAATTTACATTCCCTCTAGCAGTACATAAGGGTGTCTTTTTCTCCACATCCTTGCCAACATTTGTTATTTCTTGCTTTTTGGTAATAGCCATTCTTACAGGTGTGAGGTGATATTTTACTGTAGATTTGATTTGCATTTCCCTGATAATTAGTGATGTTGAGCACATTTTTTTGTGCCTGTTGGTCATTTGTAAGTCTTCTTTGGAAAAATGTCTATTCAGAGCCTCTCCCCATTTTTTAACTGGGTTGTTTGTTTGCTTTTCTATTAAGTTGCATAAGAGTTTTTAAAAAATATATTGTGGATTGTAAATCAACTATAATATAAAATAAAATTTTTAAAAAGAAATGTGGTATTATATATAATGGAATATTACTCAGCCGTAAAAAAGGACAAAATGATGTCATTTGTAGTGACATTGTAAAATAGATAACTAATAAGAATCTACTGTATAGCTCAAGTAACTCTACTCAATACTCTGTAGTGACCTATATGGGAATAGAATGTAAAAAAGAGTGTATATATGTATACGTATAACTGATTCACTTTGCTGTACAGCAGAAACTAATATAACATTATAAATCAACTATACTTCAGTAAAAAATTAATTAAAAATAAATAAAAAATTTACAAAATCCCACTTTATTAGCCCACCTACATCTTTCTCTTAAACTGTGTCTAGACGGGAAAAATGAGTCTGCTTAGTTCTGAATATATATATATATACATATATATATATATATATATATATATATATATATATATATATATATATATATATATAAAACACAGGTGGGCTGTGTTAGAAGGGTAAGAGGAATGGCTACACTTTGACCACACTGCTCCTCCCCTAATCCAGGGCAGAACTACTTTTCCTCCAGTGGGAAAAAGAGAGCCCAGGGTAGACATCCCCAAGCATTGTGGGTTGTTTCTGAAGAAAGTCACTCTGGACTTGCCTAATGGGGATTGTGGGGGAATCTATGGAGCTTGACCATTGAGAACTGGACTGTGATGGAGAAGCAGGCAGGTGGCTTGCAGCAACCAGCTCTCAGACCTTGGCAGACTGAATTTCTAGCTTCAGCACACAAGTAGAAGTCCAAACCAAGTGGATTTGCTCATCTGCAAAACCAAAATGGTAGCCCAGTCTGACCAAAGAACTCAGCAGGATGCAGGCCTGCTTGATATGGGACCACAAACAAAGAGGGTTTTTGGGCCTGGAACCTGGTCTGCCCCTCTGCCAAAGCAGGAGAGCTAAGTCATAACCCCAATCACTGTTAAGTGTAGCTCCCAGCCCTGTTCAAGAAAGAAGCCTGGTTGGAAATCTTGTGAGGTTGATTAGCCCAGCACAGTTGAGTGGAGAATTTAGCAGGCAGTGCTGACTGTCTAAAGAGCAAAGCCAGTGGTCCCATTTGACTAGAGAACTTGGATTGCAGTACTGCTTAAGTCAAGACCACAAACAAAGAGTCTTGCTGGCCTAAAACTAGTTCTAACACTGTGCCTTGCTAGAGGAGCTAATTCACAGGCCTGCCTATTGCTGAGGGAACCTCCTGGCCCACATGTTCAAGAAGCCTGTACTGAGAACATGGGAACTGCTTTAGAGCCTGGCCAGCAGCTTTGCCTATCTGCAGAGCCAAGCCAGCAACCCTATATGGCCAGAGAGTTTGGTGCAGTTTTGCCTGATTAGCTCTTGAAACAAGAGTCTTGCTAGCCTTGGGGCCTATTTTGTGGTCCTCCCTAGGCAGGGAGGCTAATCTGTAGTCTTGCCTGCTGCTGAATACAGCCTCTGACCCTGCCAACCAGGAAACCTAAATGGAGCTCCCTGGAATCTCAGTATCCCATCTTGCTGCCCAGATTCAGCAGCACTTGACCAAAGAGCCCAGCAAACAGATCTGTATATACAGAGCCAAGACAGAGGTCCTGTATGTCCAAGGAGCTTAGCACACAGTTCTGTTGAATTTGATCTCCAAAGAGCCATGCAAGCCCTATGGCTTTTTCTGCAGCCCCACCCAAGCAGGAAAGCTAATTTATAGCCCTACCCAAAGCTGAATACAAGGTCCAGCCAGCCCTGACCAGGAAATCTAACCAGAATTTCTGGAAATTTGTATAGCTCATCCTGCAACTTCACTTACAACAGTACTTAAGCAGAGACCCTAGCTAGTGAGCCTACCCATCTGTAGAGCTAGGACAGTGGCCTGTCAGACTAGGGATCTAGGTGTATAGTTCTGCCACATTTTATCACCAAACAAGAGTCATTCAAGACTTGGGGCATACATGGGCACCTTCCTGGGCAGGGAAACTAATTTGTAGCCCTGCTCACTGTTGAATCCAGTTATCAGTCTGCTTGACCAGGGAAACTAACCAGATCACTGTGGAAGCTGTGGAGCCCACCACACAGCCCTGCTTACAGTCCCATATGAACAGAGAGCAGATCCCATGGATTTCCCCATCTTCAGAACAAAACTGGTGGACCTGTCTGGCCAGGGAATGCAATGCACATTCTTGACCAATTTGGATCACCAAACAATGAGCCATGCAGGCCTTGGGGCCCATTCTGCTTCCCTGCCAGGGCAGGAAATCTAAGTCATAGTCTTGTCTACTTATGAATATAGTACTCAGTCCGAACCATCTAGGAAGCTTGACCAGAGAACACAGGCAACTGTGGAGCCCATCTTCTAAACTTATTTGTGCAGGGAATAAAGCCAGCAGTCCTAGCCAACAGTTCTCAGCCAGCAGCACAAATCTTCCCAACCTCAGAGCTCATTATGCAGCCTTGCCCAAAAATATGCCCTAATAGTAAGCTTCGTCCACTCAATGACACTACCAGCTGACCTGTACAGAACTCCACACTAAGTGAACTGGTGAAGAACTGTCAGTGCAAAAGCAAACCTGTAAAGTCTGGAAGATGAGACTGCTTACAGAAATGCACAAATACAAACATAAGGAATCAAGGATCACAAAAAATCAGGTAAGTATCATGCCACCAAAGGAAACTAATAAAACTCCAATAATTGACCCTAAAGAAATGAAGATCTATAAACTATCAGACAAAGAATATAAAATAATCCTCTTAAAGGAGTTTTGTGAACTACAAATATATGACTAAACAAAATTAGGAATATAATACATGAATAAAATGAGAAGTTCAACAAAGAAATAGAAACTGTCAAAAAAAAAAAATCCTAGAGCTGAAAAATACAAGTGAACTGAAGAATTCAATAGAGAGCTTCAAAAGCAGACTAGACCATGCATAAGAAAGAATCAGTGTCCTAGAAGACAGGGCATTTGAAAATATGCAGTTGGAGGCTCAAAAAGAAAAAGAATTAGAAAGAGTGAAGAAAGCCTACAGGACTTATGAGACATGATCAAAAGAAACAATGTCCACCTTATGGGAATCCCAAAGGAGAAGATAAAGAGAAAGGAACAGAAAGTATATTTAAAGCAATAATGGTGGAAAACTTCCCAAACCAGGGGAGAAAAATGGACATCCATATCTATGAGGCCCAAACACCCCAAATAAGTTAAAACAAAATAAGGCTATATAGAGGCACACTATAATAAAATTTTCAGAAGTCAAAGACAAAAAACAATTTTGAAAGTGGCATGAAAAAAGAGAAAAAAATGAATACAAGGGAAACCCCATAAGACCATCAGTGGATTTCTCAAAACAAATATTTCAGGTCAGAGAGAATGGGATGATATATTCAAAATATTGAAAAGAAAAAACAAAACTGTCAACCCAGAATACTATACCTGGCAAAACTGTAGTTCAAAAATAAAGGAGAAATAGACTTTCCCAAACAAAAAATAGAAGAGGGAGGTCATCAACAGTAGATCGACCTACCTTATAAGACATGTTAAAGAGAGTTCTTTGAGTGGAAGTAAAAGGATGCTAATTAACATGATAAAAACATATGAAGGTAGTATAAAACTTACTGGTAATGGTAAATATATAGTCAAAGTCAGATTATCTCCTATGGTAATGGTAGTGCATGATTCATTTAATTTTATATTAAAAACTTAAAAACAAATGTACTAAAAATAACCATAACTACAATAATCTGCTATTGGTTACAAAATAAGATAAATATGTAAACTATAACTTTAGTAACCTAATATTTGAGGGAAAGGAGAAACAAAAGTATAAAGTTTAGAAATGCTGTCAAAGTTATCATTTTAAAATAGGGTGTTACAATTTTAAGACATTTTTAAGATATGTAAGCCTCATGGTAAACACAAGAAAAAAACCTGCAGTAGTTACACAAAAGAACATAATAAAAAAAGTCAAAGATTATTGATGTCAAAAGTCATCAAATCACAAAAGAAGACAGCAGATAAGAAGAGAAAAACAATGATCTACAAAACTGTCAGAAAACAATTAACAAAATGTCAATAGCAAGTCCTTACTATCAATAATTAGATTAATCATAAATGGATTAAATTTTCCAATCAAAAGACATAGAATAGCTAAGTGGAATTTTAAAAAAGATCCAATGATATGCTGCCTATGAGAGTCCCTTGAACCTTAAAGACACACATAGACTGAGTGTGAAGGGATGAAAAAATATATTTCAAGCAAATGGTAACACCCTCCCAAAAAAATGGCAGAGCTAGTTATATTTGTATTAGACCAAACGACATTAAACTAAAAATGGTATAAAGGAAAAAGGTTATTATATAATGATAAAGAGGTCAATCCATCAAGAAGATATAACAATTGTAAATATTAAAACACTCAATATCAGAGCACCTAAATACATAAAACATACACTAACAGAACTAAGAGGAGAAATAAACATCAACAAAAACCTGTTGGTGATGTTAATACCCCACTCTTAACAATGGATAGATCATCCAGACAGAGAATTAATAAGAAAGGGGTGGTTTTGAACAACACTATAGGCCAAATGGCTCCAACAGACATACACAGAACATTTGATCTGACAATAGCAGAATACACATTGTTTGTGAACACATATCAAACGTTTTCTAGGATAGAGCATATGTTAGACCACAAAATAAGTCTTAGCAAATTTAACATTTAAATAATAACAAGTACCTTTTCCAACCACAATGGTATGAAACCAGAAATCAATTAAAGGAGAAAATGAATACATGAAAAACCAAGGAGTCAAAGAAGAACTAAAGGGAAAAGAAAAAAGTATCTTGATACAAATAATAAGGGAAGCACAACACATCAAAAGGTATGTGATGCAGCAAAAGCAGTTCTAAGAAGGAAGTTTTTAGCTATATATCAAGAAAACAGGGAGATTTAAAATGCACAACATAACTTTACACTTCAAGGAAACAGAAAGAGAAAAATGAACCAAACCCAAAGCAGCAGAAAGAATGAAATAATAAAGATAGCAGCAGTAATAAATGAAATAGAGAAGAGGAAAACAATAGAAAAAAATTAACAAAACAGAGTTGGTTATTTGAAATGATAAATAAAATTGAAATTATTTTAGCTAGACTAACCAGAAAAAACAGGATTCAAATCAAGAAAATTATAAAGAGGAAATAACATAACATATCACAGAAAATTGAAGGATCATAAAAGACTACTATGAACAGTTATACACCACCAAACTGGACAACCTACGAGAAATGGATAAAATCGTAGAATCATTCAACCCACCAAGACTAAGAAAGAAATAGAAAAACTGAAGAAACCAAATACTAGCTTGGATTGAATCAGTAATCAAAAATATTCCAGCAATTCTATCAAACATACAAAGAAGAATTTATACCTATCCTTCTCAAACTCTTCAAAAAGATTGAAGAGGACTGAACACTCCCAAAGTCATTCTGTGAAGCAACCATCACTCTGACACGAAAACCAAAGACACTACCAAAAAAGAAAATTACAGGCCAATATCTTTGATGAAGACAGATGTAAAAATTCTCAACAAAATATTATCATACTGAATCCAACAATACATAAAAAGGATCATACACCATGATCAATTTGGATTCATTCCAGGGTCACAAAGATGGTTCAACATATGCAAATCAAACCATGTGATACACCACATAAACAAAAGAAAAGACAAAAACCACATGATCATCTCAATAGATGCAGAAAAAGCATTTGACAAAATTCAATATCCATTCATAATAAAAACTCTTGCCAAAGTGGTATAGAGGGAACACATCTCAACATAACAAAAGTCATTTATGACAAACCCACAGCCAACATAATACTCAATGTTGAAAAGCTGAAAGATTTTACTCTAAAATCAGGAACAGGACAAGAATGCCCACTCTCACCACTTCTATTCAACATAATATTGGAAGTCCTAGACATAGCAATCAGACAAGTAAAATAAATAAAAAGTATCCATATTGGAAAGGAAGAAGTAAAATTGTCCTTATATTCAGATGACATGATATTATATATAGAAAAGTCTAAAGACTCCACACAAAATCTATAAAAACTGATAAATGAATTAGCAAAGTAGCAGGAAACAAGATTAATACACAGAAATATATAACATTTCTTTACACTAACAGTGAAATATCAGAAAGAGAAAGTAAAAAAAATACATAAATTAAATAAAATGCCTAGGAGTGAACCTAACCAATGAGGTGAAAGACATAGGCTGAGTACTATAAAACTTTTATAAAGGAAATAGAAGGTTATTCAAAGAAATGTAAAGATATTCCATGCTCTTGGATTGGAAGAATTAATATTGTTAAAATGGCCATACTACCCAAAGCAATCTACAGATTTAATGTGATCCCTGCCAAATTACCCATAACATTTTTCACAGAACTGGAGCAAATAATCCTAAAATGTATATGAAACCAGAGAAGACCCAGAATTACCAAAGCAATCCTGAGGAAAAAGAACAAAGCTGGAGACATAACCCTTCCAGACATCAGAAAACACTACAAAACTACAGTAGTCAAAACAGCATGGTGGGCTTCCCTGGTGGTGCAGTGGTTAAGAATCCACCTGCCAATGCAGGGGACATGAGTTCAAGACCTGGTCCAGGAAGATCCCACATGCCACAGAGCAACTAAGCCCGCACGCCACAACTACTGAGCCTGTGCTCTAGAGCTCTCGAGCCACAACTACTGATGCCTGTGTGCTTAGAGCCCATGCTCTGCAACAAGAGAAGCCAACACAATGAAGAGTAGCCCCTGCTTGCTGCAACAAAGACCCAATGCAGCCAAAAATAAATAAATAAAATAAATTTAAAAATTAAAAAAAAAAACAGCATGGTATTGGAACAAAAACAGACAGATAAATCAATGGAACAGAATAGAGAGCCCAGAAATAAGCCCACACACCTATAGTCAAATGATCTTCAACAAAGGAGGCAAGAATATACAATGGGGAAAAGACAGTCTCTTTAGCAAGTGGTGGTGGGAAAGCTGGACAGCCACATATAAATCAATGAAGTAAGAACACTCCTGCACACCATACACATAATAAGCTTAAAATGGCTTAGAGACTTAAATATAAGACATGACACCATATAATTCCTAGAAGAGAATATAGGCAAAACAGAAATCATACCAATGTTTTCTTAGGTCAGTCTCCCAAGGCAATAGAAATAAAAGCAAAAATAAACAAATGGGACCTAATCAAACTTATAAGTTTTTGCACAACAAATGAAACAATAAACAAAATGAAAAGACAACCTACAGACTGGGATTAAATACTTGCAAACAATGAACCCAACAAACAAGGGCTTAATTTCCAAAATACCCAAACAGCTCACACAGCTCAATAACAAAAAAACAAGCAAACCAATAAAAAAAAAATGGGCAGAAGATCTAAATAGACATGTCTCCAAAGAAGACATACAGATGGCCAGCAGGCATATGAAAAGATGCCCATGATTCCTAATTATTAGAGAAATGCAAATCAAAACTATACTGTGGTATCACATCACACCAGTCAGAATGGCCATCTTCAAAAAGTCTACAAATAATGAATGCTGGATAGGGTGTGGAGAAAAGGGAACCCTCCTACACTGTTGGTGGGAATGTAAATTGGTGCATCCAACATGGAAAACAGTAAAGAAGTGCCTCAAAATACTAAAAATAGAGTTACCATATGATCCAGCAATCCCACTCCTGGGCATATGTCTGTAAAAGATAAAAGCTCTAATCCCAAAAAATACATGCACCCCAATGTTCATAGCAGCATTATTTACAATAGGCAAGACACGGAAGCAACCTAAGTGTCTATCAACAGATGAGTGGATAAGGAAGATGCGGTGTGTGTGTGTGTGTGTGTGTGTGTGTATATATATATATATATATATATATATATATATATATATATATATATACACACACACACACACACACACACACACACACAATGGAATATTACCCAGCCATAAAAAAGACTGAAATATGAAATAATGCTATTCACAGCAATATGTTTGGAGCTAGAGTTTATCATACTAAGTGAGGTAAGTCTGATAGAGGAAGACAAGTGTTATATGATATCACTCATATATGGAACCTAAAAATTAATACAAATGAACTTATTTACAAAACAGACTTACAGACATAGAAAACAAACTTATGGTTACCAGAGAAAATAGGGGGAGGGATAACTTGGGCATGTGGGATTAACAGATGCACACTACTATATATATAATAGGTAAACAACAAAGATTTACTCTATAGCACAGGGAAATATATTCAGTATCTTGTAATAAACTATAATGGAAAAGAAAAACCTAATTATTTTGCTGTACACATGAAACTAATACAATATTGTAAATCAACTGTACTTCAATTTAAAAAATCTCCCAATGAAGAAGAAAAGACCATATATGACCAGCCCTCAGCTAACATCATAGTCAATGGTGAAAATAAAATCTTTTCCTTTAGATCAGGAAAAAGCCAAGGATGCCCACTCTCTCCACTCCTATGCAACATAGTAGTGGAAGTCCTAGACAGACCAACTGGGCAAGAAAAAGAAATAAAATATATCTGAATTAGAAAGGGAGAAGTGAAATTGTCTCTATCTGCAATGACATTAATTTTTATGCAGAAAATTCTAAAGACTCCACCAGAAAACTGTTAGATATGATCAACAAATTCAGCAAAGTTACAGGGTACAAAATTAACATACAAAAATCAGTAGCATTTCAATACAAAAACAATGAATTTTTTAAGAAGAAATTAAAAATCATTCCCATTTCAATAGCATCAAAAACAATTAAATACTTAGGAATATATTTAACCAAGGAGGTGAAGGGTCTCTACACTGAAAACTAAAGACATTGATTAAAGAAATTGAAAAAGACACAAATAAATGGAAAAATAAAACATGTTCATGGATTGGAGAAAATTAATATCACAAAAATATCCATATTACCCCAAGCTATCTGTAGATTTAATGTCACCCCTACCATTATTCAAATGGCATTTTTTACAGAAGTAGGTAAAAAAATCTTAAAACTTGAATGAAACCACAGAGTATTTGGATACCAAATATATGAAGCAATTTTAAGAAAGAACAAAGCAGGAGGCACCACACTTTCTGATTTCAAGCCATATTATGAAGCTATTGTTATCAAAACAGTGTTGCGCTGGCATAAAAACAGACAAATAGACCAATGGAACAGAATCAGGAGTGCAGTAATAAACCCATGCATATACAGTCAACTAAGACTTGACAAGGGTGCCAAGAATACTCAATGGAGAAAAAATGGTTTATTTAATAAATAGTGTTAAGATAATTGGATATTCAAACATAAAAGAATGAAACTAGACCCTACCTTACACCACTCACAAAAATTAACTCAAAATGGATTAAGGACTTAAATGTAAGACTGAAAACCATAAAACTCTTAGAAGAAAACATATGAATAAACTTCTTGTCATGGGTTTTGGCAATGATTTTTTGGATATGACACATAAAGCACAAGCAACAAAGTAAAAAATTCAACAAGGGGAACTAGATAAAACTAAAAAGCTTGTGTTCAGCAAAATAAACAATCAACAAAATGAAAGCCAACCTACAAATGGGATAAAATAGTTGCAAATCATATATTTGATAAGAGATTAAAATCGAAAATATATAAAGGACACATATAACTCAGTAGCAATCATCATCATCATTATCTTCTAATTAAAAATTGGGCAAAGAGCCTGAACAGATATTTTTTTATAAAGAAGATACTCCAATTTCCAACAGGTACATGAAAAGGTGTTTGACGTCACTAATAATTGGGGAAATGCAAATCAAAACCATAATGACATATCACCTCATGCCTATTATAATGACTATCATCAAGAAGATGAGATAACAAATACTGGCAAAGATGCAGAGAAAAGGGAACCCTTGTGACTATGAATGTGAGTATAAATTGGTACAGCCACTAGAGAAAAAAAGAATGGTGGTATCTCAAAAACTAAAAATAAAACTAACATATAATTCAGTAATTCCACTTACAGGTATATATCAAAAAGAAAACCAAATCACTATGCTGAAGAGATTTGTTCACCCCCATGTGCATTGCATCATTATTTCCATTAACCAAGATGTGGAAACAACATACATGTTCATTGATAGAGAAATGAATAAAGAAAATGAAATATAAATAAACAAACAAATAAATACATATATATTTATATATATAATGGAATACTCTTCAGCCATGAAAAAAAATATCTGCAACAACGTGAATGGACCTTGAAGGCATTATGTTAAGTGAAATAAGTCATAGAGAGAAAGACAAATGTCAAGTGATCTTACATGTGAAATATAAGAAAAAAAAAAAAACAATAATAGGAAACAGGATTAGATTTTCAGTTATGAGAGGTGGGTGTGGGGTGTTGGGAGATGTAATATACAACATGATGACTAAAGTTTACAATGTTGTATGGTATATTTGAAAGTTACTAAAAGAGTAAACCTGAAAGTTCTCTTCACAAGGAAAAAAAAAGTCATAATAATGATTTTGCAAAACATGTAAGTCAAGTCATTATACTGCACACCTTAAACTTATACAGTGTTGTATGCCAATTATATCTCAATAAAACTAAGTTAGATGATAGATAGATACATACATACACAGATAAATCAGAGAGAAGTAGAAATCATTGCGTTCTCATAATCAGAAGCCCTTTCTTTGTTGTCGTTATTTTAATAATTCTTGTCCTAACCAAAAGTACATTTCAATAAAAGTAATTCCTCTTATTTACTCAGGGCATGGGGACAGGAAAGCCTTTTACTACTTTTATACTATTAACCAAAAACCTTTCAACAAAAAACGATACCTATAATTTAAATTATCTGCTACTTAAGAAACTATATTAGATATCTACTGGATCATTACAAATTATCATTCAAGAACATGGGCCTTATGTTGGTCACACGGATTACAGAATTTTCCAAAAATATAAAAAGCCACTGTTTTTTGCATTGTTATATGGACATGCAACCCTTTATCAATATTAAAAATAAAATGGTGAGAGAAGATTCCATAATTCAATGGTCCCCAACATTTTTGGCACCAGGGACTGGTTTCGTGAAAGACAATTTTTCCACGGAGGGCGGGGGAGAGGAGAGATGGTTCAGGCATTAATGTGAGTGATGGTTCTGATGGTAATGTGAGCGATGGGGATCGTCAGATGAAGCTTCACTCGCTCGCTCGCTGCTTACCTCCTGCTGTGCAGCCCGGTTCCTAACAGGCCACGGACCAGTACCCGTCCACGGCCCGGCAGCTGGGGACCCCTGCCGTAATTAGAGGTCTTAGAAATAGTGATGTAGTCAGAGGACACCAGAATATGAGAAATCATATACTTTGGAGCAGCTTACTCTACTAGGAGGCATAAAGAAACTAATTTAGCAATAAAAATAGAGATGACCAAAAATATCAATACCTGTGTGTTTTAGGCACCAACTGGTCTGCAAGACAAACTGTAGTCATACGAGTTTTCACCAATTATTATTGATAGTGCACCTTACAGTCTGTTCAAATCTCAAGCAGTATATCTCAGTCACATCACCAGTTGTCATCAAGTGAGTCTCAGAAAAAGCCAGAAAAAAATTATCTGCCATTTATCTATAAACGTCTGTCTTTTGATTCTATGTTTATATTGTTGTTGCTTTGTATGTGTGTGTGTGTGTGTGTGTACTCACACATATTTCCAGGATTAAGGAGGCTGGAGGAATGCTGCAGAAATATAACGTTATATAAGAATGATAAGTATACCAACTGAAGGTTCATAGAGAAGAAAGTAACATTATGGGTTGGAGATTAGACAACTTTAGAGAAGCAGCTAAAAATAATATTGCACACTTAATTCACTTGGGAGCATCGGATGCATGGCCACAAAATATGCTGAAGTAACTCTCTGAATAACAGAGGTAAGAAGAAGGGCATGGCAAAAATTAAGACAGGAAAGCAGGCTTGGTTCTGAATGGAGTCTATAATGGTTGCAGGAGGTTGAGAGAGAATCAAACAAGCTAGAGAGCAAAGATCTAAAATTCTAAGAACAGGCAAGTCAAGAACTAGCCCCTGGTAAGGATAAGCGGTGAGACAGAGACTGGCTAGTAAAGACCAGATCTTGAAAATTACTCTTAGGAATTGAGTCAACAGTACCACCAGACCCAGGGTCTACTGGTGACACCTAATTAAGAAAAAGAAACTATGTCCACAATAAGAAGAGACAAAATATTTGTATGACACCTTCCAAGAGCCATACACTGTATTGGATGATTTGCATGCATTATTTCCTTTAATCCTCACAGGTATTCTTCAAGATGAACATTGTCATGAAAAACATGTTTCACCTAATTCAAAAATCAATGTTCATGCTTTTTTGCTAAGCTACCTCTCTACTCCCTCCAGATGGGAATGATACAGTTAGAAAGAGTAGTTGAGGGGGTAGCCAACAACATCTCAGAAGACTGAAAAATGCATTATGATTTATCCAAAATTTAAATTAGGATGTTAATGGGCTGAATTACTAAAATCCATATGTTCAAGTTCTAACCCCGAAAACCTCAGAAAGTGACTGTATTTGAAGATAGAGTCTTTAAATGGGTAATTATGTCAAAATGAGGTCATTAGGGTGGACCGTAATCTCATATGACTCATGTCTTATCGTAGACGAAATTAGGATACAGACAGGTAGAGAGGGAAGACCATGTGAACACACAGGGAGAAAATGACCATCCATAAGCCAAGGAGAGAGATCTCAGAAGAAAACAACACTGCTGATCCCTAGATCTCAGATTACCAGTCTCCACAATCAAGTGAGAATTTCTCAAAATATATTTCTATTGTTTAAGTTAGACAGTCTGTGGTACTTTGTTATGCAGCCCTAGCAAATTAACACACAGAAGTTACTTAAATTCACAGCTATTGTTGAAATGAAAGAGCTGATAAGATATACTTTGCAACTTCTTAAAGAATAGTATTTCCTAATTCCTCTCAAATCATATTGTTCTATTTTTATAATATTTTTTTCTGTATTACACTAGTTAACTCTGTAAGCACTTTAAATCCTTTTGAAAGTAGGTAAGATATAGAAAAGAAAGAAAAAGCTATTTAAAGCATAATACAAACAAGCCAGAACTGAAATAACTGTAAGAAAGCTTTTATATTTGTCAATATTGATTCCCCCAGTAGGCAATTTTATAGTGAATATTTCCTAAATAATATATTTTAAAATAAGCAGTACAAAGGAACTTTTGTCCTACCAGTTTTTCAAGGTAGGCATAGCATGTGTCAATGAACAAGGTAGCAGAACCAGTCAAATTTAAGTTTTAGTTCAATTGGTACACTGTAGCCCAGAAGCCTTGGCAGAGGCTTAGAAAAATGAGTTATTCTTGTTAGTAGATAAAAGTTTATTGAGAAATTGTATTTTGAAAGGTTTTAAAATGCAATGTTTATTAATACATTACAGTAGTATAACACTAGAGTTTATAAAGTATGTTCTTATAGTAAGTGTTAACTTTCAAATCCATATTAGGGAAATGGTTGAACAGTGTCTTATAAAGTTAAATGTATAATAACCATATGACACAGCAATCCCACTGCTAGGTGTTTATCCAAAGGATACAGCAACTTAAGTTCATACTAAGACTAGTATGGAAATGTTCTTAGCAGCTTTGTTTATAATTGTCAAAAATGTTCAAACGTCCATCAACCAGTGAATAGGTAAAACAACTGTGGTATATCCATACAGAGGAATACTACTTGGCAATAAAAGGAATTATCTCCTGACATGCAATGTGGATAAATCTCAACATTTTATGTTAAGCTAAATAAACCAGACACAAAAGACTACCTACTGCATGATTCCATTTTTTTAAAAATTTAGGACAGAAAAAAATAATCTTCCATGCTAAAAAGCATATCAAGGTTTGCATGAAGCTAAAGATAGGGGTGGAGTGTTTACTGCAAAGCAGACAGGGGATATTTTGGATAATGTTGCATATCATGATTGTGGTGATGGTTACATAACTGAGTATATATTTTTAAAACTCATCAAATTACACAGTAAAAAAGTTGAATTTTATTCTATGTAAATTTTTATCTCAATAGAACTGATTTTTTTAACATCTTTATTGAAGTAGAATTGCTTTACAATGGTGTGTTAGTTTCTGCTTTATAACAAAGTGAATCAGTTATACATATACATATGTTCCCATATCTCTTCCCTCTTGCATCTCCCTCCCTCCGACCCTCCCCATCCCACCCCTCTAGGTGTTCACAAAGCACTGAGCTGATCTCCCTGTGCTATGCGGCTGCTTCCCACTAGCTATCTATTTTACATTTGGTAGTGTATATATGTCCATGACACTCTCTCACCCTGTCACATCTCACCCCTCCCCCTCCCCATATCCTCAAGTCCATTCTTTAGTAGGTCTGTGTCTTTATTCCCACCTTGCCACTAGGTTCTTCATGACCTTTTTTTTTTTTTCCTTAGATTCCATATATATGTGTTAGCATACTGTATTTGTTTTTCTCTTTCTGACTTACTTCACTCTGTATGACAGACTCAGTTCTATTTGAGTTAGAGTCTGTCAAATAGAACTGATTTTTAAAGCATATTAAATAGCCCTGCACAACAGTTACTTTATCCTCACTTTACAGATTTAGGAAATAATTATAAGGACTTCCAGTTTGAGGAAAAAAATGGAGCAAATTCTTCCAATTAAAAACAGCTAAAACCCCTGAGTATAATATCAATATATAAAATAAACATCTGAAAACTCTAAAAAGCAGAGAGAAGATACACAGGCCAAGGACTTTGAGATATGAGGAACAACACAGTGGTAAGTTCCCTGTGTTATCTTTTCTTTCTCCCGTATTCCATACTTGGTGCTGGAGTAGTAACAACCAAGAAACACCAACAAGGGCAGATAAAAATTGTCCCATGATAAACCTGCTCTCTCTAGCCAAAAGACCAGGAAAGGATAACATACCAAGACAAGTAATATTTTGACAATATCAATCCTACTCCAGCCAACACCATAGAAAACAATTGCTCTCCACATCCCCTACAACCAACAAAGTCAGAAGAGGGAACCTGAACTTCTATCCCCACCTAACTATAACAATGACATCTCCCCCCTCCCCACAGTCAATGGAAGCCAAGTTTGAGTCTGGACCTCCATCCCTACTTAGCAGTAAGAAGACACCCTTCCCCTTCTCTGTGGGACAGCAGAGGCCAAATGAGGAAACTGAACTTCCACTCCCACTTGGTGGTGAGGAAGCATTCTTGCTCCCCTGTAAGTTGAAGAAGAGTGGGGAGTATGGCCTTCTACCCCTGCCCAGCCATCATCAAAGTTCTTCTCTCCCATAACTTGTCAAGTGTAAGTGGAGGCTGAGTGGAAAACCTTGACTTCTACCCATCCCTGGCAATAATGAGACAACACTCTCCACTTCTCCCATGTATGCAGTATGAGTGGATTTCTGCTGAATTATATAATTTAAATAGGATATGTAATCTTAGAATAACCAAAATGTATATATTATAATTTAAAATCTTTAATTATATTAAGAAAAAGAAAAATCTCAACTTGAATGAGAAAAAGCAATCAATAGATGCCAACTATAAAATGACAGAAATGTTGGAATTACTTATAAAAATTATAAACCAACCATCATAAAAGTGCTTCCACAAGCAATTTAAAAAATTAAGGATAAACATAGTTATAAGACTCACTCATTATCATACTGGCATGCTGAGACTACAACCTCTATCTCTTGACTCACAACTTTTCCACAAACATGAAACCTAAAATAAATACTAAAACTAGTCTCTATTTTACTAAAATTAGTTTGGTATATTATTAAAATAGGTAGATTAT
This sequence comes from Balaenoptera acutorostrata, assembly GCF_949987535.1. Lineage (NCBI taxonomy): Eukaryota > Metazoa > Chordata > Mammalia > Artiodactyla > Balaenopteridae > Balaenoptera > Balaenoptera acutorostrata. The sequence continues at coordinate 71,448,178 of NC_080085.1, forward strand.
TTTCAAAAAGAAAAGTTTTGGTGTGCCCAAAGTTAAATTTGTGAGAACACAGGTCTGAAAATTGACACAATTTCATAAGTTTACTTAAAAGTATACGTGCCTTTTCTCCACTAACAGACTATAAGTTGCTTGAGGGCAGAGACAGTCTCTCAAGACACACACACACACACACACACACACACACACACACATATATATTTCCTATAGTGACTAAAACAGTGTCTGATAAATGAGTGTTCAATAAGTGTTTATTGAATATAATTAATATATTACATTTTATGACAGGTTAAGATAGTATTTACCTGCTATAGGCTGAATGTGTATCCACAGAATTCATACGCTGAAATCTTGATCCCCAGTGTGATGGGGCTTTGGGAGGTAATTAGATTTGGATGAGGTCGTGGAGGTGAAGCCCCCACTATGGGACTGGTGACCTTATAAGAAGATGAAGAGACCAGAGCTCTGTCTTTCTAGCATGTGAAAATACAACAAGAAGGCATCCATCTGCAAATCAGGAAGGGGTCCTCACCAGACACCAAATCTGCCAGCACCTTGATCTTTGACTTCTCAGCCTCCAGAACTGTGAGAAATAATGTTTGTTGTTTAAGCCATCCAGTCTACAATAACTTGTTATAGCACCTCAAGGTAAGACAGTATCACCAGACCAAAACAAGTCAATTCAATAAATATTTGGAAAATTAGGAATTAGTCAAAAGTAAGGAAGCAATTGGTTGACTAACTTATTCATTTCTATTATAACACAATGTAGACCTAATGTTAAAATATATCCATTTAACATAAACAATTTAAGACTGAGTAATGACATGAATGTTACATGAGATATATGATCCTTTACAATGTGCATCAACCATTTCAAATATTTTACAAATGATAGATTAGATAAATAATTGAAGTCAGATCATTATATATTAATATTTCTACATAGAGTCATAAACCATTAGAACTGAAAAAAACTTTGAGATAACATAGTCTAACTTTTCATTTCACAGATTAGAAAACCCAGACCCCAAAAGTGATATAGTTTACTGACATCACACAGTCTGTGAGAGAGAACTAGACTAGAAGCAAGATCTCTGTATCATACACAAAGATTCTTTCCATGAGTCTTGGAAGCTTTCCTTTTAAAAATTTTTAATAGGGAATAATATGTACATGGGAATATCGTGTAGAATTAGCACAACAAAGCAAAATCCAGGATCAAATGGCTTTGTTAGAGAATTTTACCAAACATTTAAAGAAAAATTTAGACCAATCCTCCTCAAATTCTTGAAAAAATGTGAAGAGGAACAAACACTTAGAAACTCATTCTCTAAGGCAAGCATTGCACCAAAGGCAGACAAAAACGCTATAGAAAATAAAACTATAAACTAATATGTGTAATGGATATTGATGAAAAAATTTTCAACAAAATACTAGCAAACAGAACTCAACAACATATAAAAAAGGTTTTATACCATGACGAAATGGAGGTTATTTTTGGAATGAAAGAATTGTCCAAAATATGAAAATAAATCAATGTAATATATCACGTTAACAGAATGAAAAGAAACACATGATCGTCTTACTTGATTGAGAAAAATCATGAGACAAAATTTAACAAAATTTAATTGTAAAATTACTCAACAACTTAAGAACTGGAAAAATTATTCAACATAATAAAATGTATAAATAAAAGGCTTAACAGCTAACATCATACTCAATAGTGAAGAACTGAAATATTTTCCTCTAAGATCAGGGAAAAGACAAGGATGCCTCTTTGGCTATCTCTATTCAACATTTTCTGGAAGTTCTAGCCAGATCCATTACACAAGAAAAATATATGAAAGGCATCCAAATTGGAAAGGAAGGAGTAAAATTACCTCTGTTCACAGAGGACATGATCTTATATCTAGAAAACACTTTAAAAATCATAAAAACCTGTTATCACTAATAATCAAATTCAGAAAATTTGCAAGATACAAAATCAATAGACAAATCAGTTGCTTTTCTATATACTAACAATAAAAAATCCAGAAAAGGAATTAAGAAAAAAATCCAATAGCAATAACATCAAAAAGAATAAAATACTTAGAAATAAACTTAACTAAGGAGGAGAAAACCTTGTATAATGAAAACTACAAAACATCGCTGAAAGAAATTAAAGAAGACACAAATAAATGGAATGATATTCAGTGTTCATGGATTGGAACACTTAATACCGTTATGATGTCAATACTAATCAAAGTAGTCTACAGATTCACTGAAAGTCTTATCAAAATCCCGATGGTGCTTTTTGTAGAAATAGAAAAATGTGTACTAAATTTGACATGTAATCTCAAGGGATTCCAAATAACCAGAACATTCTTTTAAAAGAAGAACAAAGTTAGAGATCTTGCACTTCTGATTTTAAAACTTACTATAAACTACAGTAAGAACAAAACAGTTTATTACTGACATAAAGACAGACATGTAGATCAAAGTAATAGAATAAAAAGACAAGAAAGAAACCCTCGTATATATGGACAAATAATTTTTGACAAGGGTTCCAAGACCATTCACTGGGGAAAGACAGTCTTTACAGTAAAGGATGTTGGGAAAAAAAGATATTTCCATGCAAAAGAATGAATTTGGACCCTTAAGTTAAACCCTTAAGTTAAACCACATACAAACATTAACTCAGAATGGATTAAAGACCCCATATGTAAGAGTTAAAATTAGAAAGCTTTTAGGGAAAAATCTCCATGACACTGGATTATGACAATGATTCATGGATATGACACCAAAGCACAGGGAACAAAAGTATAAGTAGATAAATTGGAATACATCAAAAGTAAAAACCTGTGTACATTAAAGGAAATAATCAAAAGAGTGAAAAGACAACCCACAGAATGGGAAAAAATATTTGTAAATCATATATCTGTTAATGAGTTAATATCCAAGATACATAAAGAACTTCAAGTCAACAACAACAAAAAGAAACAAAATTGGGCAAAGGACTTGAATAGACATTTCTCAAAGAAGACAAATAAATAGTCAATAAGCACATGAAAAGATGCTCTACATCATTAACCATTAGAGAAAAGCAAATCAAGACCACAATGAGATATCACTTCATACCCATTAGCATTTCCACTATAAAAAGAAAGAAAGAAAGAAAGAAAGAAAGAAAGAAAGAAAGAAAGAAAGAAAGAAAGAAAAAGAAAGAAAGAGAAAAAGAAAAAGTCATGGTATGGCTGTAAAGAAATTGGAACTCTTGTACACTGTTGGTGGTAATCGTAAGTGGTTCAGCCACTATGGGAAACAGTTTGGAGGCTACTCAGAAAATAAAAATAGAATTACCATATGACCCATCAATCACATTTGTGACTATATATCTAATATAATTGAAAGCAATATCAAGAAAATATTGCATAACCATGTTTATTGCAGCATTATCCACAATATCCAAGATATGGAAATAACCCAAATGCACATTGCTGGATAAATGCATAAAGAAAAATAATATATATATATATGCACATATATTGGAGGGCCAAAAGTTTCATTCTTTTTTTTTTTTTCTGTAAGATGGGTCTTGCAGCACCTATTTGTCTTTAACTTCATTCGAAACAATTTTGTCAGATTGTATGTGATAGCTATCATCATATCAGCATGCATTTAAAAAAGACATCAAAATTGGTGACTTTTTGTGTAGCCATTTTAATATTGAAGATGGAGAAAAAAGCAACATTTTTGTCATATTATGCTTTATTATTTCAAGAAAGGTAAAAACACAACTGAAACACACAAAAATATTTGTGCAGTGTATGGAGAAGGTGCTGTGAGTGATTGAACGAGTCAAAAGTGGTTTGCGAAGTTTCTTGCTGGAGATTTCTTGCTTTATGATGCTCCATAATCGGGTAGACCAGTTGAAATTGATAGTGATCAAATTGAAATAATAATTGAGAACAATCAACCTTATACCACATGGGAGATAGCCGACATACTCAAAATACCCAAATCAAGCACTGAAAATCATTTACACCAGGTTGGTTATGTGAATCGCTTTGATGTTTGGGTTCCACATAAGTTAAGTGAAAAAAACCTCGACCGTATTTCCGCATGGGTTTCTTTACTGAAACATAATGAAAACATTCCGTTTTTAAAACAAATTGTGACAGGCAAAGAAAAGTGGGTACTGTACAACAATGGGGAATGAAGAGGCAAAATGAACCACCACCAATTATACCAAAGGCCGGTCTTCATCCAAAGAAGGTGTTGTGTATATGGTGGGATTGGAAGGGAGTCCTCTATTATGAGATCCTTCTAGAAAACAAAACAATTAATTCCAACAAGTACTGGTCCCAATTAAACCAACTGAAAGCAGCACTCAACCAAAAGCGTCCAGAATTAGTCAACAGAAAATGCATAAACCTCCATCAGGATAATGCAAGACTGCATGTTTATTTCAAGACCAGGCAAAAACTGTTACAGCGTGGCTGGGAAGTTCTGATTCATCCACTGTATTCACCAGACATTGCACCTTCAGATTTACATACATTTTGGTCTTTACAAAATTCTCTTAATGGAAAATATTACAACTCCCTGGAAGACTGTAAAAGGCACCTGAAACCGTTCTTTGCTCAAAAAGATAAAAAGTTTTGGGAAGATGTAATTACCAAGTTGCCTGAAAAATGGCAGAAGGCAGTGGAACAAAAGGGTGAATACGTTGTTCAATAAAGTTCTTGGTGAAAATGAAAAGTGTGTCTTTTATTTGTACTTAAAAAACTGAAGGCACTTTTTGGACCACTCAATATATAATAATATTTTTAAAAACCTAGTATAGTTCAGCTTTAAAAATTTAGGAAGTAAGAAGTTCTCCATACCGTATGGTTCTCTATACCATACACAAAAACAAATTCAAAATCGATTAAAGACCTAAATGTAAGGAGAGACACTATAAAACTCTGAGAGGAAAACATAGGAAGAACACCCTTTGACATAAATCACAGCAAGATCTTTTTTGACTCACTTCATAGAGTAGTGAAAATAAAAACAAAAATAAACAAATGGGATATAATGAAACTTAAAAGCTTTTGAGCAGCAAAGGAAACCATAAACAAGACGAAAAGACAACAGACAGAATGGGAGAGAATATTTGCAAATGAAGCAATGGACAAGTGATTAATCTCCAAAATATACAAACAGTTCATGCAGCTCAATACAGAATGGACTTGAGGACACGGGGAGGGGGAAGGGTAAGCTGGGACGAAGTGAGAGAGTGGCATTGACATATATACACTACCAAATGTAAAATAGATAACTAGTGGGAAACAGTCGCATAGCACAGGGAAATTAGTTCGGTGCTTTGTGACCACATAGAGGGGTGGGATAGGGAGGGTGGGAGGGAGACACAAGAGGGAGCGAATATGGGGATATATGTATACGTGTAGCTGATTCACTTTATTATACATCAGAAACTAACACAACATTGTAAAGAAATTATAGTCCAATAAAGATGTTAAAAAAAATGGGTGGAAAACCTAAATAGATATTTCTCCAAAGAAGACATACAGATGGCCAAGAGGAACATGGAAAGATGCTCAACATCACTAATTATTAAAGAAATGCAAATCAAAACCACAATGAGGTATCATCTCATACCGGTCAGAATGGCCATCATCAAAAAATCTACAAACAATAAATGCTGGGGAGGGTGTGGAGAAAAGGGGACCTCTTGCACTGTTGGTGGGAATGTAAATTGATACAGCCACTATGGAGAACAGTATGGAGGTTCCTTAAAAAACTAAAAATAGAACTACCATATGACCCAGCAATCCCACTACTGGGCATATACCCTGAGAAAACCATAATTCAAAAAAGACATGTACCACAATGTTCATTGCAGCACTATTTACAATGGCCAGGTTATTGAAGCAACCTAAATGTCCATCAACAAATCGATGGATAAAGACGATGTGGCACATATATACAATGGAATTTTACTCAGCCATAAAAAGGAATGAAATTGGGTCCTTTGTAAAGATGTGGACAGACCTTGAGACCGTCATACAGAGTGAAGTAAATCAGAAAGAGAAAAACAAACATTGTATATTAACACATATATGTGGAATCTAGAAAAATGGTACAGAAGAACCTGTTTGCAAGGCAGAAATAGAGACAGAGATGTAGAGAACAAATGTATGGTCACCAAGGAGGGAAAGGGGGGTGGGAAGAATTGGGAGATAAGAATTTACATATATACACTAATATGTATAAAATAGATAACTAATGAGAACCTGCTGTATAGCACAGGGAACTTTACTTAATGCTCTTTGGTGACCTAAATGAGAAGGAAATACAAAAAAAAAAAAAAGGGGGATATATGTGTACATATGGTTGACTAACTTCGCTGTACAGCAGAGACTAACACAACATTATAAAGCAAATATACCCCAATAAAAAAAGAAAAATAAATAAATAAAATCAAATAAAATCAGAAAGCATCTTTACAGCTGAAAAACAAACAAACAAAAAAACACAAAAAAAGGAGTCACTCACATAACCATGGACATTCACCAGTATTCTGAGGCTTTTTTCCTACTAACATCAGCGTTCTATATCCAATCTTAAATCTGCATATTGTTGTTTTGATGCTGGATTCTTCTGGAATGTTTGAATTCATCTGGTTGAAAAATAAAATATTGCTCATTAGAGGAAAAAAAAAGAAGTCCTGTCACTTTCCTGTACAGCAAGAAACTAACACAACATTGTAAAGCAACTATACGCCAATATAAATAAATAAATGTTTGTAGAAAATTAATTAATTAAATAAAAAGATATTTTATTCAGAAAAAAAAGGTCCTGTCACATGCTACAACATGAACAGCCTTGAGGACGTTATAGTAAATAGAATAACCTAGTCACAAAAGACAAACACTCTATGATTCCACTTGTATGAGATATCTTAAGGAGTCAAACTCATAAAAACAAATAGTAAAATTGTGGCTTCAGGGTCTGGGGGGAGGGAGAAATGGGAGTTTTTCCTCAACAGACATGGACTTTCAGTTTCGGAAAAAGAAAACATTCTGGAGAACTGTTTCACAACAATATGGATGCAACTTTAAACTACAAAACTATTCACTTAAAATAGTTAAGAAGATAAAAAAAAAATTGTCACAGAGATCATAGTATTGAAAATATGACTACACTGGTTCAGAGATGTATATATAAAAATTAAGAGAGTAGAAGATTTCTACCTCTGTATCTATTTAATATTTTAGCACATAAATATAAAGAAAATATTATAAACCAATGGATAAAGGATAATTTATTCTTAAATAATACTGCAACATTAGTAATATTTTTAAAAGTGAGCAACAGATCTTAACTGCCAATTCACCAGACATACAGATGACAAAGAAGCATAGGAAAACATGCTTGTATCTTATATCATTAGGAAATTTCAACTCATAACAGCAATGAAATCCCACTACACATCTATTGCAATGGTTAAAATCCAAAACAAGCCCAAATATACTGAGGATATGGACTGATAGAAACTTTCATTGCTAATGAGAATGCAAAATGGTACAGCCACTTTGGAAGAAACTCTGGCAGTTTCTTTCAAAACTAAACATAGTCCTACCATATCATCCAGCAATTGAGCTCTTAGTTATTTAGCCAAATGAGCTGGGAATGTATATCCATACAAAAATCTAAACATGAAAGTTTATAGCAGCTTTATTCACAATTACCCAAACTTGGAAGCAATCAAAATGTCTCTCAATAGGTGAGTGGATGAACAAACTATACAACATCAATACAAAAAAATATTATTTAGCAATAAAAAGAAACGAGCTATCAAGCCACTAAAAGACATGAAGGAACCTTGAAACCATATGGCCGAGTGAAAGAAGCCAAACTTAAAAAGCAACATACTGTATGATTCCAACCACATGACATTCTGTAAAAGGTAAAACTATATAGATAATAAAATGATCAGTGGAGCTATTAGGGAGTGGAGGGAAGGAGAGATGAATAGATGGAACACAGGGCATTTTTAGGGCAGTGAAATTATCCTGAACAACACTGAAATGATGTATACATGACAGTATGCATTTATCAAAACCTATAGAACTGCACAACACAAAAATAAACCCTAATATAAATTATAGACTTTAGTAATAATAATAATAATAATAATAAATATATCAACTTGGCTCACGAATTGTAACAAATGTACTACACAAATGTAAGATGTTTATAATAAGGAAACTGGGGAGGGTGAGAGGTAAAAGGAAACTCGCTTTACTTGCTGCTCAATTTCTGTGTAAAACTAAAACTGCTTTAAGAAATAAAGTCTATTAATTTATAAACAAAACAAACAAAAATGATAAAGCTTTCTGTATATTGATATGAAAAATCACCACACGTTTGTTAACTTGAAGAAGCAAGAGGCAAAAGAATTTGTATAGTAATCTTCCATTTGTGTAAAAAGTAGATAATTAAGTAATAAATATTTTATGAGCTTTTGCATAAATATAAAAATCTCTGGAAGGATATATTACACAGGAAATTAGTAATAGTGGCAATCTGTTATATTTGTGGGAAATTTTTAAATACTTTAAAAAGTAAGATGTTCTATTATCTTGTTGAATGTTTGAACCGCATAAATATATTTTCTTCTAAAATATTAAACATTTTTTAAACTTGGAACTTTCAAGATTCAAGACTTAAGGCATTAATATCCAAACTCCAATCATTCATATGTAAACTTCACACTTTTTCCTACATTCGTATAGACTACTTTCTAGTATTTTCACCTAATATTCTGTATTTTCTCAAATATATTTTTAAATTACTATTCACTTTATCAATGCTCTAAGCAATAAATTCCATTCAATCATGGGTTTAATATACGAATTATATTTTTCTAATAACATTAAAATGCATCAATAATATTTTTGAAAATTTTCTTTGTACTACAAAAAAATATCATCTAGCAAGCAAGTCACTAGTGTCAAGCACACTACACTTTAGGTGAAAAAAACTCTTTTGCAGAACGCCATTTGGACTGCTTGGAAGGTAACTCAGAGAATGAGCTAATTAGCATAGTACCTCAGGAGTCTGGGACCACAGAAGAAGGCTGATTTCTAGAGACAGGAAAAGGGAGTTTCTTGCCTGTTGTAGTATTTATTTATAGAGGTGAAAAAGAGGTATTAAAAATACTCTAGCCTAACATTTACTAACTCTTCCTAATATCAACTAATTTCTCACATCAAGTAAATTAAAACTCAGGAAGAACAAAGGTCTCTATCTTGTCTTCATCTAGGAAAGTTATGCTGACCTTGTAGCATACGGTTGGACATTAGCAAGACTAAATCCTCATCTGTGCAGAAGGACAAAAGCTAAAACCTGAACATCTTCTTACTGGCCTCATCTTTCCCCATGGGAAGTGTTTAAAGATAGATATCAGATTCTACTGAATGCACTAGAGCAAGATTTTCTTGCTGAGGTCTAGATTGGGAAGACAGAGTCCAACTATATCTGAGAAAAATAAGTAGCAAATATTGGCGGGAATATTTATGACAAAACAAGCAACAGGCATGTAGACCAATAAAAGCAAAACCTCTCAGAAAACAAAGGGTTATAACAACAGGGAACACATAGCCCAGAAAAGGAAGTAAACAACTAGTCATGTCAGAGACCTTCAATCCAGAGCACATTGTTATAAAGACAACATACCAGCAGAGATTAAGACAAAGCTCAAGTATTATACAATTGATTGGGCAAAAACTAAGATTGTCCAGAGATTGATATCATTTACCCAAGTGATGGATCCACAGTGGCGAGATGCAGAATTGCATCATATTCAATAGCTTGGAATATGGAGTTACAAAGACCTATGTTCAAGTCGCACATTTCCATTTTTGTGCTCTCTGACTTAATGCAAATTACTTAATCTTGAATTCTCAGCTTTCTCTTCTTTAATATTTAAATAGTAATATTATCTAGTATAGAGTATAGCAGGAGTTATATGAGATAATGCACATAAAACATTTAGGACAGTGTCTGGACAAAGTATTACAAGTGCTCAATTAATAAAGACTATAATATTTTATTACTTTTATTTGGAACACAGTATTTTTTTCAGTATCAAAAATGGTTTCAGAGTACAAGTTAGAGAAACACAGAAAAGTAGGAGAGAAAGTAATGTTGCTCATTTAGGGAAAATCCAAAACATCAGCTTTTGATCAATTGACTAAAACTACTCAAATTACCCTGTCAGAAATTACCCTCCCAGAGTTAAGGTTAAATCTTGTCTTAAATATTGTGGGGATAGGGGAGGTTAGACAACAATTCCTTTCCAGCTTTTTTTTTTTTTTGTATTCCTATTATTTGAGTTCCATGTAGAAAAGGGATGAATTGTTCTGTTTCTTGAAGAACAACATAAGAACAAAAGCAATTTCTGATTGCGTTATCTTTTTGTGTGTGTGAAAAAACTTAAGATCTACTCTTTTAGCAGATTTCAAATATACAATATAGTATTATTAACTATAGTCATCATGCTGAATTTAACCAGAGCCTAATGTTCAGTGGTTTTAGAAGAACCTAACTGATCTGGGGGGGAGGGACATATATATGTCCACCTCCCTTAAGCTTCCATATGGGAGAAGGAAAACACCCAATGCATGCCCACTCTATCCATCCTGTCGCATTTTAACAGGGGAAAAACCTAAGAAGCATATCTGAAATTCACAGTTCAGAGCATAGGCTCACTGAATGGCTAAGACATAATCATAGGACAATAGAATGCTTCCTTCCCCAACATCTTACCACCACATTACTAAAGACATATTTACAGTAGATCCTTTTACCCAGAACATCATGACTGGCTATCAAGAAAAAAATTCCAAGACATACTGAAAGGTAAAAAGACACAGTTTGAAGAGACAGACCAAGCATCAGAACCAAACTCAGATATGTCTGTGATGCTGGATATATCAGACAGGGAATTTAGCATATGATTAATATGCTAAGGAATCTAATGGATAAAGTAGGCAGCATGAAAAAACAGATAGGCAATGTAAGCATAGGGGAAAGGATTCCAGAAAGAACCAAAAAGAAATGTGAGAGATCAAAAATACTGTAACAGAAATATGAAGGATGCCTTTGATGGTCTCATTAGTAGACTGGATAGAGCTAAGGGGGAAAAAAAACCCTTGAACTTGAGTGTATCTAAATTAAAATCTTTAAAACTGAAAAGCCCACAGAAAAAAGGCCGGAAAAAAAACTATATTCAAGAACTGTGGAACAACTAAAAAATGAGCAACATATGCATAAGGAAAAACCAATGAAGAAAAAAAGGAGGAACTAGAAGAAATATTTGAGTCAATAAGGACTAAGAACTTCCCCAACTTAATGTCAGACATTAAACCACAGATCCAGAAGGTCAAAGAATATAAAGTAGGATAAATGCCAAACACAAAATAAAACAAAACACCTAGGCAAATAATTTTCAAACTACAGAAAATCAAAGATAAAGAGAAAATCCTGAAGGAAGCCAGATGAAAAAAATACCTATAGAAGGGCAAGGATAAGAATTACATCTGATTTTTCAGAAATCATGCAAGTAGTAAGAGAGTGGAATAAAATATTTAAATATTTTAAATATTGGAATATTTAAATATTAAATAGTAGAATATTTAATATTAAAGTGTTGAGAGAAAAAAAAACACACTGATCTAGAATTGTGTACCCTGTGAAATTACTCTTCAGAACTGAAGGAGAAATAAAGATTTTCTCAGACAAAAAAAATTTGTGTGAGAGAATTTGTTACCAGTAGAACTTCCTTTCAAAAAATGTTTAGAAAGTTCTTTAGAGAGAAGGAAATTCATATTGGTCAGAAATACAGAACTACATAAAGAAAGGAAAACCACCAGATAAGGAATAAGAAGGTGAAATAAAATATTTTATTTTTTTAATACTTAATTGATCTAACAGATAGAAATTTGTTCAAAATAATGATAGCAACAATATATTCTATTTTGTATGCTTATGAACATGTAAACTGAATGACAGCAATTATACAAGGGACAAGAGAGTAATTATGACTATTTTGTTACTTTAAGGTACTAAGGCTATTCATGAAACGGTATAGTGTATTTTAAAGTGAACTTGGATTAGTTGTAAATGTATATTGCACACTAGGGCACTCAATAAATAAGAGTTTTAAAAAAGAAGCTTAACTGATATGCTAAGAAAGAAGAGAAAAATTAATCATGTAAAACACTCAATTAAAAATCACAAAAAGGTATAAAAGAAGGGGAAGACCAAAATAAGAACAAAGAACAGAAGTAACAAAAAGAAAACAGTAACAAATATGGTAGACATTAATTCAACTCTACCAATAATCACTTTTTACACCAATGATCTAAATGCACCAATTTAAAGATGGAGACTGTCAGAGTGGATTGAAAACCAAGACCCAACTACATGTTGTCAACATATAACACGCTTTAAATGAAAAAACAGATGAACATTAAAAGTAAATGGATGGAGTGTTATCATGATAACACTAAAAAAATAAAGCAGGGGTAGCTATATTAATTTCAGACAGAGCAGACTTGAGAATAAGGAAAGTTGTCAGGAAAAAAGAGGCTCACTACATAATGATAAAGGGCTCAATTCTCCGAGAAAAAAATACACTTCTAAATGTGTATGTGCCTAAGAAACAAGCATCAAAATGCGTGAGGTAAAAATTGATAGAACTGAAAGGATAAATAGATTAATCTACTGTTATACTTGGAGACTTCAGTATTCCTCTATCAGAAAAGGACAGATGCAAAAGTCAGAAAGTCAGTAAGGACATAGTTGAACTCAACAACAGCTTTGATCAACATGGTATATTGCACATCTAAAGACTACTTCATTCAAAAACAGAATGCACAGTCTTCTCAGGCTCACATGGAACATTCACCAATATAGACCACATTCTGATCCATAAAACACACCTTAAAAAATTTAAAATAATATAAATCATACAATACCTGCTCTCAGACCACAGTGAAATTAAACTAGAAATCAATAGCAGAAAGATAGCTGGAAAATTCCTAAATACTTGGAGATTAAAAAACACATTTATGGAGGAGGGAGACGATGGCGGAAGAGTAAGACGCGGAGATCACCTTCCTTCCCACAGATACAGTAGAAATACATCTACACGTGGAACTGCTCCTACAGAACACCCACTGAACGCTGGCAGAAAACGTCCGACCTCCAAAAAGGCAAGAAACTCCCCCCGTACTTGGGTAGGGCAAAAGAAAAAAGAAATAACAGAGACAAAAGAATAGGGACGGCACCTGCACCAGTGGGAGGGAGCTGTGAAGGAGGAAAGGTTTCCATGCACTAGGAAGCCCCTTCGCGGACAGAGACTGCAGGTGGCAGAGGGGGGAAGCTTTGGAGCCACGGAGGAGAGCGCAGCCACAGGGGTGCGGAGGGCAAAGCGGAGAGGTTCCCGCACGGAGGATCAGTGCCGACCAGCACTCACCAGCCCGAGAGGCTTGTCTGCTCCCCCGCCGGGGCGGGCGGGGCTGGGAGCTGAGGCTCGGCTTCAGTTGGATCGCAGGGAGAGGACTGGGGCTGGCGGCGTGAACACAGCCTGAAGGGGTTAGCGCACCACAGCTAGCCGGGAGGGAGTCCGGGGAAAAAGTCTGCAGCTGCCGAAGAGGCAAGAGACTTTTTCTTCCCTCTGTGTTTCCTGGTGCGCGAGGAGAGGGGATTCAGAGCACCGCCTAAACGAACTCCAGAGACGCGTGAGCCGCGGCTATCAGCGCGGACCCCACAGCAACAGGGGCACAGAGGAAAAAATGGAGAGATTCCCGCACAGAGGCTCGGCGCCAAGTAGCACTCAGCAGCCCGAGAGGCTTGTCTGCTCACCCGCCGGGGCGGGCGGGGCTGGGAGCTGAGGCTCGGCTTCAGTCGGATCGAAGGGAGAGGACTGGGGCTGGCGGCGTGAACACAGCCTGAAGGGTTTAGTGCACCACAGGCAGCCGGAAGTGAGTCCGGGAAAAAGTCTGCAGCTGCCGAAGAGGCAAGAGACTTTTTCTTGCCTCTTTGTTTCGCGGCGGGCAAGGAGAGGGGATTCACAGCGCCGCCTAAACGAACTCCAGAGAAGGGCGCGAGCCGCGGCTATCAGCGCGGATCCCACAGCAACAGGGGCGCAGAGGGAAAAACGGAGAGACTCCCGCACAGAGGCTCAGCGCCGAGCAGCGCTCACCAGCCCGAGAGGCTTGTCTGCTCACCCGCCGGGGCGGGCGGGGCTGGGAGCTGAGGCTCGGCTTCAGTGGGATCGCAGGGAGAGGACTGGGGCTGGCAGCGTGAACACAGCCTGAAGGGGTTGGCGCACCACGGCTAGCCGGGAGGGAGACCGGGAAAAGGTCTGCAGCTGCCGAAGAGGCAAGAGACTTTTTCTTGCCTCTTAGTTTCGCTGCGCGCAAGGAGAGGGGATTCAGAGCGCCGCCTAAACGAACTCCAGAGAAGGGCGCGAGCCGCAGCGATCAGCGCGGACCCCAGAGACGGGCGTGAGATGCTGGGGCTGCTGCTGCCACCTCCAAAAAGCCTGTGTGTGAGCACAAGTCACTCTCCACACCACCCCTCCCGGTGGCCTGTGCAGCCCGCCACTGCCAGGGTCCCGGGATCCGGGGACAACATCCCCGGGAGAACGCACTGCGCGCCTCAGGCTGGTGCAACTTCACGCCGGCCTCTGACGCTGCAGGCTCGCCCCGCCTCCTCTGTACCCCTCCCTCCCCGCGGCCTGGGTGAGCCAGAGCCCCCGAAGCAGCTGCTCCTTTAACCCCGTCCTGTCTGGGTGGGGAACAGACGCCCTCAGGCGACCTACACGCAGAGGCGGGTCCAAATCCAAAGCTGAACCCCAGGAGCTGTGCGAACAGGGAAGAGAAGGGGAAATCTCTCCCAGCAGCCTCAGAAGCAGCGGATTAAAACTCCACAAACAACTTGATGTGCCTGCACCTGTGGAATACCTGAATAGACAACGAATCACCCCAAATTCAGGAGGGGGACTCTGGGAGCAGGAGATATTAATTTTTCCCCTTTTCCTTTTTTTTGTGAGTGTATATGTATATGCTTCTGGGTGAGATTTTGTCTGTATAGCTTTGCTTTACAAAAGCTTTATTTTACTTCACTATATTATAGCCTCTTTCTTTCTTTCTTTCTATTTTTTCTCCCTTTTACTCTGAGCTGTGTGGACGAAAGGCTCTTGGTGCTCCAGCCAGGCATCAGGGCCGTGCCTCTGAGGTGGGAGAGCCAACTTCAGAACACTGGTCCACAAGAGACCTCCCAGCTCCACGTAATAGCAAACGGCAAAAATCTCCCAGAGATCTCCATCTCAACATCAAGACCCAGCTTCACCCAACGACCAGCAAGCTACAGTGCTGGACACCCTATGCCAAACAACTAGCTAGACAGGAACACAACCCCATCCATTAGCAGAGAGGCTGCCTAAAATCATAATAAGGCCACAGACACCCCAAAATACACCAGCAGACGTGGACGTGCCCACCAGAAAGACAAGATCTAGCCTCATCCACCAGAACTCAGGCACTAGTTCCCTCCACCAGGAAGCCTACACAACCCACTGAACCAACCTTAGCCACTGGGGACAGATACCAAAAACAACGGGAACTACGAACCTGCAGCCTGTGAAAAGGAGACCCCAAACACAGTAAGATAGGCAAAATGAGACGACAGAAAAACACACAGCAGATGAAGGAGCAGGCTCAAAACACACTGGACTTAACAAATGAAGAGGAAATAGGTAGTCTACCTGAAAAAGAATTCAGAATAATGATAGTAAGGATGATCCAAAATCTGGGAAATAGAATAGACAAAATGCAAGAAACATTTAACAAGGATGTAGAAGAACTAAAGAGGAACCAAGCAATGATGAAAAACACAATAAATGAAATTAAAAATACTCTAGATGGGATCAATAGTAGAATAACTGAGGCAGAAGAAAGGATAAGTGACCTGGAAGATAAAATGGTGGAAATAACTACTACAGAGCAGGATAAAGAAAAAAGAATGAAAAGAACTGAGGACAGTCTCAGGGACCTCTGGGACAACATTAAACGCTCCAACATTCGAATTATAGGGGTACCAGAAGAAGAAGAGAAAAAGAAAGGGACTGAGAAAATTTTTGAAGAGATTAGAGTTGAAAACTTCCCTAATATGGGAAAGGAAATAGTTAATCAAGTCCTGGAAGCACAGAGAGTCCCATACAGGATAAATCCAAGGAGGAACACGCCAAGACACATATTAATCAAACTGTCAAAAACTAAATATAAGGAAAACATATTAAAGGCAGCAAGGGAAAAAAAACAAATAACACACAAGGGAATCCCCATAAGGTTAACATCTGATCTCTCAGCAGAAACTCTGCAAGCCAGAAGGGAGTGGCAGGATATACTTAAAGTGATGAAGGAGAAAAACCTACAACCAAGATTACTCTACCCAGCAAGGATCTCATTCAGATTCAATGGAGAAATTAAAACCTTTACAAACAAGCAAAAGCTGAGAGAGTTCAGCACCACCAAACCAGCTTTACAACAAATGCTAAAGGAACTTCTCTAGGCAAGAAACACAAGAGAAGGAAAACACCTACAATAACAAACCCAATACATTTAAGAAAATGGGAATAGGAACATACATATCGATAATTACCTTGAATGTAAATGGATTAAATGCTCCCACCAAAAGACACAGGCTGGCTGAATAGATACAAAAACAAGACCCTTATATATGCTGTCTACAAGAGACCCACTTCAGACCTAGAGACACATACAGATTGAAAGTGAGGGGATGGAAAAAGATATTCCATGCAAATGGAAATCAAAAGAAAGCAGGAGTAGCAATTCTCATATCAGACAAAATAGACTTTAAAATAAAGACTATTACAAGAGACAAAGAAGGACACTATATAATGATCAAGGGATCGATCCAAGAGGAAGGTATAACAATTGTAAATATTTATGCACCCAACATAGGAGCACCTCAATACATAAGGCAAATACTAACAGCCATAAAAGGGGAAATTGACAGCAACACAATCATAGTAGGGGACTTTAACACCCCACTTTCACCAATGGACAGATCATCCAAAATGAAAATAAATAAGGAAACACAAGCTTTAAATGATACATTAAACAAGATGGACTTAATTGATATTTATAGGACATTCCACCCAAAAACAACAGAATACACATTTTTCTCAAGTGCTCATGGAACATTCTCCAGGATAGATCATATCTTGGGTCACAAATCAAGCCTTGGTAAATTTAAGAAAATTGAAATCGTATCAAGTATCTTTTCCGACCACAACGCTATGAGACTAGATATCAATTACAGGAAAAGATCTGTAAAAAATACAAACACATGGAGGCTACACAATACATTACTTAATAACGAAGTGATTACTGAAGAAATCAAAGCGGAAATCAAAAAATACCTAGAAACAAATGACAATGGAGACACGACGACCCAAAACCTATGGGATGCAGCAAAAGCAGTGCTAAGAGGGAAGTTTATAGCAATACAAGCCTACCTCAAGAAACAGGCAACATCTCGAATAAACAACCTAACCTTGCACCTAAAGCAATTAGAGAAAGAAGAACAAAAAAACCCCAAAGCCAGCAGAAGGAAAGAAATTATAAAGATCAGGTCAGAAATAAATGAAAAAGAAATGAAGGAAACAATAGCAAAAATCAATGAAACTAAAAGCTGGTTCTTTGAGAAGATAAACAAAATTGATATACCATTAGCCAGACTCATCAAGAAAAAAAGGGAGAAGACCCAGATCAATAGAATTAGAAATAAAAAAGGAGAAGTAACCACTGACACTGCAGAAATACAAACGATCATGAGAGATTACTACAAGCAACTCTATGTCAATAAAATGGACAACCTGGAAGAAATGGACAGATTCTTAGAAATGCACAAACTGCTGAGACTGAACCAGCAAGAAATAGAAAATATGAACAGACCAATCACAAGCACTGAAATTGAAACTGTGATTAAAAACCTTCCAACAAACAAAAGCCCAGGACCAGATGGCTTCACAGGTGAATTCTATCAAACATTTAGAGAAGAGCTAACACCTATCCTTCTCAAACTCTTCCAAAATATTGCAGAGGGAGGAACACTCCCAAACTCATTCTACGAGGCCACCATCACCCTGATACCAAAACCAGACAAAGATGTCACAAAGAAAGAAAACTACAGGCCAATATCACTGATGAACATAGATGCAAAAATCCTCAACAAAATACTAGCAAACAGAATCCAACAGCACATTAAAAGGATCATACACCATGATCAAGTGGGGTTTATCCCAGGAATGCAAGGATTCTTCAATATACGCAAATCAATCAATGTGATACACCATATTAACAAATTGAAGGAGAAAAACCATATGATCATCTCAATAGATGCAGAGAAAGCTTTTGACAAAATTCAACACCCATTTATGATAAAAGCCTTGCAGAAAGTAGGCATAGAGGGAACTTTCCTCAACATAATAAAGGCCATATATGACAAACCCACAGCCAACATTGTCCTCAATGGTGAACAACTGAAACCATTTCCACTAAGATCAGGAACAAGACAAGGTTGCCCACTCTCACCACTATTATTCAACATAGTTTTGGAAGTGTTAGCCACAGCAATCAGAGAAGACAAAGAAATAAAAGGAATCCAAATCGGAAAAGAAGAAGTAAAGCTGTCACTATTTGCAGATGACATGATACTATACATAGAGAATCCTAAAGATGCTACCAGAAAACTCCTAGAGCTAATCAATGAATTTGGTAAAGTAGCAGGATACAAAATTAATGCACAGAAATCTCTTGCATTTCTATACACTAATGACGAAAAATCTGAAAGTGAAATTAAGAAAACACTCCCATTTACCATTGCAACAAAAAGAATAAAATATCTAGGAATAAACCTACCTAAGGAGACAAAAGACCTGTATGCAGAAAATTATAAGACACTGATGAAAGAAATTAAAGATGATACAAATAGATGGACAGATATACCATGTTCCTGGATTGGAAGAATCAACATTGTGAAAATGACTCTACTTCCCAAAGCAATCTACAGATTCAATGCAATCCCTATCAAACTACCACTGGCATTTTTCACAGAACTAGAACAAAAAATTTCACAATTTGTATGGAAACACAAAAGACCCCGAATAGCCAAAGCCATCTTGAGAACGAAAAATGGAGCTGGGGGAATCAGGCTCCCTGACTTCAGACTATATTACAAAGCTTCAGTAATCAAGACAGTTTGGTACTGGCACAAAAACAGAAATATAGATCAATGGAACAGGATAGAAAGCCCAGAGATAAACCCACACACATATGGTCAACTTATCTTTGATAAAGGAGGCAAGCATATACAGTGGAGAAAAGACAGCCTCTTCAATAAGTGGTGCTGGGAAAATTGGACAGGAACATGTAAAAGTATGAAATTAGAACACTCCCTGACACCATGCTCAAAAATAAACTCAAAATGGATTAAAGACCTAAGTGTAAGGGCAGACACTATCAAATTCTTAGAGGAAAACATAGGCAGAACACTCTATGACATACATCACAGCAAGATTCTTTTTGACCCAGCTCCCAGAGAAATGGAAATAAGAACACAAATAAACAAATGGGACCTAATGAAACTTAAAACCTTTTGCACAGCAAAGGAAACCATAAACAAGACCAAAAGACAACCCTCAGAATGGGAGAAAATATTTGCAAATGAAGCAACTGACAAAGGATTAATCTCCAAGATTTACAAGCAGCTCATGCAGCTCAATAACAAAAAAACGAACAACCCAATCCAAAAATGGGCAGAAGATCTAAATAGACATTTCTCCAAAGAAGATATACAGATGGCCTACAGACACATGAAAGAATGCTCAACATCATTAATCATTAGAGAAATGCAAATCAAAACTACAATGAGATATCATCTCACACCGGTCAGAATGGCCATCATCAAAAAATCTAGAAACAATAAATGCTGGAGAGGGTGTGGAGGAAAGGGAACACTCTTGCACTGTTGGTGGGAATGTAAATTGATACAGCCACTATGGAGAACAGTATGGAGGTTCCTTAAAAAACTACAAATAGAACTACCATACGACCCAGCAATCCCACTACTGGGCATATACCCTGAGAAAACCATAGGTCAAAAAGAGTCATGTACCAAAATGTTCATTGCATCTCTATTTACAATAGCCAGGACATGGAAGCAACCTAAATGTCCATCGACAGATGAATGGATAAAGAAGATGTGGCACATATATACAATGGAATATTACTCAGCCATAAAAAGAAATGAAATGGAGGTGTTTGTAATGAGGTGGATGGAGTTAGAGTCTGTCATACAGAGTGAAGTAAGTCAGAAAGAGAAAAACAAATACAGTATGCTAACACATATATATGGAATCTAAGGGAAAAAAAAAAGGCCATGAAGAACCTAGTGACAAGACGGGAATAAAGACACAGACCTACTAGAGAATGGACTTGAGGATATGGGGAGGGGGTGGGGTGAGATGTGACAGGGTAAGAGAGTGTCATGGACATATATACACTACCAAATGTAAAATAGATAACTAGTGGGAAGCAGCCGCACAGCACAGGGAGATCAGCTCGGTGCTTTGTGACCACCTAGAGGGGTGGGATGGGGAGGGTGGGAGGGAGGGAGATGCAAGAGGGAAGAGAAATGGGAACATATTGTATATGTATAACTGATTCACTTTGTTATAAAGCAGAAGCTAACACACTATTGTAAGGCAATTATACTTCAATAAAGATGTTAAAAAAAAAACACATTTACAAATAACTCATGGGTCAGTGAAGAAATCTCAAGAGAGATTTTGAAATATTTTGAACTAAGTGAAGACAAAAACACAACATATCAAAATTTATGGAATGTAGTCAAAGCTTAGAGGGAATTTTATAACATTGAATGCATGTATTAAAAAAGAAGAAAGATCTGAAATCAAATAATCTAAACTTACACATTAGGAAACTAGCAAAAGAAGAGCAAGTTAAATCCAACACAAGCAGAAGAAAATAAATAATAAAATTAAAGCAATATCAATGAAATTAAAAATAAGAAATCAATAGAGAAAATTAAAACCAAAGCTCTTTCTTTGAAAAGATTAATAAAATCAATAAATTTCTAGCCAGGATAACCAAGAAAAAGAAGAGTGAGGACACCAATTATTAGTATCAAAAGTAGATGAGCAACATTATGACATATGCCATGGATATTAAAATAATAATAGAGAAATGTTATGAACAACTCTATGCTACAAATCTGATACCTTAGATGAAATGAATCAATTTTCTGAAAGACACAATTTGCCAAAACTCACCAAAGAAGAAATAGACATTTGGAATAGATCTATATCTATTAAAGAAAATGAGTCAATAATTAAGAAAATTCCAAAACAGAAAGTACCAGGCCCAGTTGGGTTTACAGGTGAATTCTATGAAATATTTAATGAATAAATTATACCAATTCTCTATAATCTTTTTCAGAAGATAGAAGCAGAGGGAAAACTTCCTAACACATTCTATGAAGCCAGAATTACCTTAATAGTAAAATCAGACAAAGACATTACAAGGATAAAACTACAGACCAATATTTCTGTGAACATAGATGCAAAATCCTCAACAATATATTAGCAAATCAAATCCAATAATTTAAGAAAAAGAATTATATACCACAACCATATGAGATTTACCAAAGGTATGAAAAGCTAATTTAAAATTTTGAAAGCAAATAATGTAATTCATCACATTAGCAAGCTAAAAAAGAAAACTCACATGATCATATCTATAGATGCAGAAAAAACATTTGACAAATCCAACAACCATCCATGATAAAACTGTCACTAACTAGAAATAAAGGGTAACTTCTGTAACTTGATAAGGAATATCTACAAGAAAAACTACAGTTATAATCATATTAAATGGTGAGAAACTTGAAGCTTTCCCACTGAAATCAGTAATAAGGCAAGGATGCCACCACTTCTTTTCAACATCATACTGGAAATACTAGCTAATGCAATAAGACAAGGGGGAAAAGATAAACAGACTGGGAAGGAAGAACTAAAACTGCCTTTGTTCTCAGATGACATAATCACCTATGTAGAAAATCTTAATCAACAAAATAACTCTTGGAACTAATAAGTGATTATATTGAATAGTAACATTACAAGATGTAATGTTAATATACAGAAGTCAAACATTCTCCTATATATTAGCAATGAACAAGAGGAATTTGAAATTAAAAACATGATGCCACCCACATTAGCACCCCCCAAAATCAAATACTTAGTTACAAATCAAACAAAATATGTAAGATCTACTTAGTTACAAATCAAACAAAATATGTAAGAAGATCTACATAAAGAAAGCTAAACAACTGACGAAAAAAATCAAAGAAGAGCTAAATAAATGGAGAGATATTCTATGTTCATGAGCCATGAGGAAGACTTAATATTGTCAAGATGCCTTTTCTTCAAAACTTGATCTATAGATTAATACAACCCCAATCAAAATCCCAGCAAGTTATTTTGTGAATACTGACAAACTAATTCTAAAGTTTATATGGAGAGACAAAAGGCTCAAAATAGTCAACATAATATTGAAGAAAAACAACAAAAATCTGGAGACTGATACTTCCGGACTTAAACACTTATTATAATTCAACAATACTTGGTGGAAAAATAGACAAATAGATCAATGGAACAGAATAGAAAGCCTATAGATACACACGGATATAGTCAACTTATCTTTGACAAAGTAGCAAGAGCCATACAGTGGAGCAAGAATAGACTTTTCAACCAATGGTACTAGAACAGCTGGACATCCACTTGCAAAAAAGAATTAATCTAGACACAGACTTTACACTCTTCATGAAAATTAACTCAAAATGGATTATAGACCTAAATGTAAAACTCAAAACTAATAAAGCTCCTAGAAGATAACATAAGAGAAAATCTAGATGACCTTGGATTTGCAATATCATACAAAGACCAAAGATATGATGCATAAAAGAAAGAAGTGACAAGCTGGACTTCATTAAATTAAGAACATTTGGGGCTTCCCTGGTGGTGCAGTGGTTGAGAATCTGCCTGCCAATGCAGGGGACACGGGTTCGAGCCCTGGTCTGGGAAGATCCCAGATGCCATGGAGCAACTGGGCCCGTGAGCCATAACTACTGAGCCTGCACGTCTGGAGCCTGTGCTCCGCAACAAGAGAGGCCGTGACAATGAGAGGCTTGCGCACCGTGATGAAGAGTGGCCCCCGCTTGCTGCAACTAGAGAAAGCTCTTGCACAGAAATGAAGACCCAAAACAGCCAAAAATAAACAAATAAATTAATTAATTTAAAAAAATTAAGAATATTGGTTCTGTGAAAGACATTGTGAAGAAAATGACAAGACAAAGCACAGACAAGGAGAAAGTATTTGCAAAATATATATATCTGGATAAAGGATTGTTATCAAAAATATACAAAGAGCTCTTAACACTCAACAATAAGAAAACAAACAACTTGATTAAAAAGTGGACCAAAGACCTCACCAAAAAAGGTACACAGATGCCAAGTAAGCATATGAAAAAATGTTCCACATCATATGCTATCAGAGAAATGCAAATCAAAACAACAAGATACCCCTGCACACGTATTAGAAAGGCCAAATACAACACCACGTGCTGGTGAGGATGTGGAGTAACAGGAATTCTCGTTCATTGCTGGTGGGAATGTAAAATGGTACAACCAATTTTGAAGACAGTTTAGCTGTTTTTTACAAAACTAAACCCACTCTTTCTATACAATATAATAAAAGGGAGCAATTGTAGTCCCTTTTATTTACTCAAGGGAGTTGAAAACTTATATGCACCCAAAAACCTACACACGGATATTTATAGAAGCTTTATTCATAATTACCAAAATTTGGAAGTAAACCAAGATACCTTTCAGTAGGTGAATAGATAAACTGTGGTACATCCAGACAATGGAATAGTATTCAGCACTAAAAAGAAATGAGCTATCACACCATGAAAAGACATGGGGGGAAAAAATGTGTATTACTAAATGAAAGATGCCAATCTGAAAAGCCTACATACTGTATAATTCCAAATGTACCACATCGTAGAAAAGGCAAAGCTACGGAGA
The DNA here is from genome assembly GCF_949987535.1 of Balaenoptera acutorostrata. Lineage (NCBI taxonomy): Eukaryota > Metazoa > Chordata > Mammalia > Artiodactyla > Balaenopteridae > Balaenoptera > Balaenoptera acutorostrata. The sequence goes on from NC_080085.1 coordinate 71,472,428, forward strand.
CAATAAAAAGATCAGTGATTGCCAGGGGTGAGGGAGGAGGTAGTTATGAATAGAATGGGGGATTTTTAAGGCAGTGAAACTATTCTGTATGTTACTATAATAGTGGCTATATGTAATTATATTTTTTTCCTAACCCATAGAATATACAAAACTAAGAGTAAACCAGAATTTAAACTATAGGCTATGGATGATAATGATGTGTCAATGTGGGTTCATCAGTGTAACAAATGTACCACTCTAGTGGCAGATGTTGATAATCAGGGAGGCTATTTATGTGTGGGGGCAGGGAAGTATGTGGAAATTCTCTGTAATTTCTGCTCAGTTTTGCTGTGAAACTAAAACTGCTCTAAAAGTAAAATATATTTTAAAAAAAAGATTGACAAAATAAATATTTTAAAAGGCTGTAAATAATATGTAATACCTTTTATGGAAAATATATACATAAATGTACACTTATGGCTAGAACAAATGTAAAAGGCAGTACATCAAAATACTAGTAGCAGTTAGCTTTGAATATGTACAGTTTTATTTTCTTCATGATTTTATGCATTTGTAACTTTTATACAAGTTATCTACAAATAAAGCCATTTTATCTTGGAAAATAAAGATCAGTAGGTAAAAATCTTTCAGACATTAGTGACATATTTCCTTTTTCAAACAGTATATGTTTGCATTAATAAACTAATGATTGAAGATGTTCTACATTTATAAAAAAAAAGCTGTCTTCTATTGTATTCACTTAGTTTCATGAAGCTAAAATCAATACCAAGCTGTTTCTACTGTTGTTTTGGCCTGATCTCCATGAATTGAGACCATCTTTTGCAGCATAAAATGTACACCAAATCCAAAGAACCAAATATGATCCCTTCAAAATAAAAGGGATACTTGTGTTATTTTCCATCCTTCTTCAAGATTAACATATAGAATCTTTAGTATTTAGTATAAAGAAAGGTTCAGAAGATGAAATAGTTCAAAAAGGTGCTATGTGTCCAAAATTATAAATGGAACTATTACACAAAAATTCTGGCATCTTTGATAGAGAAGAGCAGATAAAACCATGTTTTTCTTCTCCCTAAGACTTTTCAGAGAAAATTCTAAGATAGAAATTGGAACTCTTTGATTCAATGAAACTGTATGTACGGATAGGAAGGATTTTACCACGAGAAGGAGATACACTATTTTTAAAAGCAACAGATGTCCATAGTAATTTCTTCATGAAGTATAAGTCAACATTTAAGTCACAGGCTAACTGTTATTTATATATTCACATTATTGAGGATATCCATAGAAGTCTAGTCCACCTAGTATGTCATCATTTACTAACATGTGCTCCCTCTGCTGGACTACTTTCATACAACAAGAGAGAACACTGGGCGTGGGTAAATAATTGCACTGTTATTGGTCATTTATCCATGGTGTGTGGAATATAAAACTATTTATGTTTTTAAATTTAAAGAAATATAAGTAAATGTCATAAATTTGTGGCAGCCATTTTAATGCTTGGCTTGTCTACTGTTTTACAAAAAATCATGAAATGTGTATTTAGTAATTCAGGATGCCTTTTGTATTGGATATTTGTAAGTGTGATATTTTTATTACATATCCGCAATAAACTTTCCTAGAGATTGATAATTTCCTTTTTACTTGTAATTCAAACTTCTGTTTGGAGATCTGCTTCACACTTGCATTTTGGTTTTCACATTCTTCTATCTCCAGGTAGCTATAGACCTGCTTTTCCTGGGACAGTTACAGGATATATAATGTGTTTGTAAAATTATTGTATAGGAAATGGCTACCCTAGATGACTTACTCATAACGTGCTTGTCACTACCTACCCGGCTATCAGCTTCATATGTTTGCTTCTTTGACAAGGTATAAACTGGTGGATTTCACCTATCCCACTCATAGTCCCTTATCTTCCCTTAGAGTAAAATTGATCTGTAAACAAAAGCTAAAATATTTGGTGATTATGATAAAAGGCAGAGCTATTTTCTACTGTTGAGAACTTTAATAGAGTAACTGATGATGGCAAAGAGATGCACACCTTGCTTGCTTACAAACTCTCAGACCTCTCTGGGAATGATACACTTTGCTTAACCAAGAGCTATTCCTAGGCCTTTGTTCTTTACTGCTGTTCTCTGTCCCTTGTGTGCAGTTAAAAGGACTGCTTTATTCCTGATTATTTTTTCTTGATTATGATGACTATGGAAACAAAGGGTATTAATGAATAAATAAAAAGCATATCCATGAATAAAATAAAAATGACTGCATTAAAAACAAAATGCACTTCCCACCTCTGAATTCTATCTTTCTGATGTAATAAATCAGTTGCTAAAATAAATTTAATTGAAAATGGAAAAAACAGATTCCTGTTAAAAAATTATTTGAACTCTAGTGCCTATAACTGAGACATTATGCATTCAGTTTGCTCTAGGGTGCTCAAGTTGCATCAGCAAAATAATTACTTAGTTAATTAATTCAGATAACAATAATAATGGTATATATTAGTAAATAGAAAACCTAAGCCCCAAAAGACTACATCTAGACTACTGAAGAACCATCTTGGACTTTATCTAAAGTGAGATAAAATTTCAGGGTCTATTTTAAAGCAAATTAAAATGTACAAATTTAATGAGAAAAAAATCGCCAAGATCTAATTTGCAAGTAGAAAATAGAGATAGATTACGTGGTTTCCATTAGTAGTTTAAAACCAAGTAAAATGCAAGAAATTCACCTTATGGATTTCTACATAGAAAAATTGTTAGTGGTTAGAATGTACTACATGTATTAGCCATTCATGTACCTTGTATTTGAAATATATTCTCTTTTCATGTAAATGTTCAATTCCCAAAGCATTCAAATGTGGTTCTTATAATTGCTAAACTAGCTTCCTTCTAGACTTAGTCATAAGCCAGACCTAACAACAAAGATCATTTATACATCCGACAAACTTGAAATAAAAACAATAGAAATAACAGGGTGGGCATGAAGCTCTCTGAAGATGGGGGTCTTTTGGCACGACAAGTAGAATTATGAGCAGCAGGATAAATTTAAGTAATTAAGGCAACAGTATCTCTATATCTTATGGCTGACAGAGGGAAGCTACAAGTTAGCTCTGGGCAAGAAAACACTGAGCTTAGTGTTCTAATGTTGTTGAAAACCAAATGAGAAGGGCTAAAAGGGTAATTTCATTAGAAAGAAGAAAGTCAGTTGCTTTAAGACACCAGTTGTTCCCAGTCCTGTAAACATTAAAGGACAAAGTCAACAATAAGATAAGTAAGCATTTGGGAACTAAATTATTAATACATAGGAGGGGTGTCTTTTGAGGGAAAGAAGGGAAAGGGATGGAGAACAAGAGGGAGGGGGGAAAGGAGGTGGGGGATAGATTATAAATAATCTTTCATTGGGATTTAAAGTTGCAAAGTGAAGTGAAACAAAACATTTCTATCAAAGGGCTCTAGGCAAAGAAAATAAGGGGAACTCTGATAAATTTTCTTAGAAATTAATGGTTTTTTTCAGGTTTGCTGATAATTTTTCTGACCTCTCCCATTGTAACTATTCCCAATTATTATGTATAACTCATCCTTCAGATCGATTTCAAGTGTCCATAAAAATATTTTGGAAGAAAATGTACTAGAAATGAAAAAAATTAAACACCTGAAATGGTAATCTAGCCATTTCAGATATTTTAATGCTCTAAAGCAGAGGTCAGTAATATTTCAGAAGTGAGATGCCTAATCGACAACCTCGTTCTTCTTATGTGCATTGAACATGCACAGGGACAGGTGGTACAGGCAAAGAACTCGAGGGAGGTACCTACATTTAAATAACTCCCTATTTCTTCCAAACAATTATAAATTAATTGGATAAACAATCTTAAAGGCCCTTCCTTTAAAATGAAAAAAATCCTAACCATTTTAGATATTATAACTTAATCATTCATTCATTCATTCAACAGTCATTTAGTAAGTGCCTATTATGAGCTAGGCATTGTGCTGAGCCCTACTGATACAATTAGAGGGAAAACAGCCATGCCCCCTGCCTTAATTTTACTTGAGTTAATAGAGAGAAATCCTTTCGGCAGCTCTAAGTTTCCAACAGTTTAGATTCGGGATGAAATTAGAAAAGATACTATTTGCAGGCCATGGGGCAAGAAGTGAAAAGAGGGCTATTAAAACAAAATGCTCTTATAGTAGAATAACTGAGGCAGAAGAAAGGATAAGTGACCTGGAAGATAAAATGGTGGAAATAACTACTACAGAGCAGGATAAAGAAAAAAGAATGAAAAGAACTGAGGACAGTCTCAGGGACCTCTGGGACAACATTAAACGTGCCAACATTCGAATTATAGGGGTACCAGAAGAAGAAGAGAAAAAGAAAGGGACTGAGAAAATTTTTGAAGAGATTATAGTTGAAAACTTCCCTAATATGGGAAAGGAAATAGTTAATCAAGTCCTGGAAGCACAGAGAGTCCCATACAGGATAAACCCAAGGAGGAACACGCCAAGACACATATTAATCAAACTGTCAAAAATTAAATATAAGGAAAACATATTAAAGGCAGCAAGGGAAAAAAAACAAATAACACACAAGGGAATCCCCATAAGGTTAACATCTGATCTCTCAGCAGAAACTCTGCAAGCCAGAAGGGAGTGGCAGGATATACTTAAAGTGATGAAGGAGAAAAACCTACAACCAAGATTACTCTACCCAGCAAGGATCTCATTCAGATTCGATGGAGAAATTAAAACCTTTACAGACAAGCAAAAGCTGAGAGAGTTCAGCACCACCAAACCAGCTTTACAACAAATGCTAAAGGGAATTCTCTAGGCAAGAAACACAAGAGAAGGAAAACACCTACAATAACAAACCCAATACATTTAAGAAAATGGGAATAGGAACATACATATCGATAATTACCTTGAATGTAAATGGATTAAATGCTCCCACCAAAAGACACAGGCTGGCTGAATAGATACAAAAACAAGACCCATACATATGCAGTCTACAAGAGACCCACTTCAGACCTAGGGACACATACAGACTGATAGAGAGGGGATGGAAAAAGATATTCCATGCAAATGGAAATCAAAAGAAAGCTGGAGTAGCAATTCTCATATCAGACAAAATAGACTTTAAAATAAAGACTATTACAAGAGACAAAGAAGGACACTATATAATGATCAAGGGATCGATCCAAGAGGAAGGTATAACAATTGTAAATATTTATGCACCCAACATAGGAGCACCTCAATACATAAGGCAAATACTAACAGCCATGAAAGGGGAAATTGACAGCAACACAATCATAGTAGGGGACTTTAACACCCCACTTTCACCAATGGACAGATCATCCAAAATGAAAATAAATAAGGAAACACAAGCTTTAAATGATACATTAAACAATATGGACTTAATTGATATTTATAGGACATTCCACCCAAAAACAACAGAATACACATTTTTCTCAAGTGCTCATGGAACATTCTCCAGGATAGATCATATCTTGGGTCACAAATCAAGCCTTGGTAAATTTAAGAAAATTGAAATCGTATCAAGTATCTTTTCCGACCACAATGCTATGAGACTAGATATCAATTACAGGAAAAGATCTGTAAAAAATACAAACACATGGAGGCTACACAATACATTACTTAATAACGAAGTGATTACTGAAGAAATCAAAGGGGAAATCAAAAAATACCGAGAAACAAATGACAATGGAGACACGACGACCCAAAACCTATGGGATGCAGCAAAAGCAGTGCTAAGAGGGAAGTTTATAGCAATACAAGCCTACCTCAAGAAACAGGCAACATCTCAAATAAACAACCTAACCTTGCACCTAAAGCAATTAGAGAAAGAAGAACAAAAAAACCCCAAAGCCAGCAGAAGGAAAGAAATTATAAAGATCAGGTCAGAAATAAATGAAAAAGAAATGAAGGAAACAATAGCAAAAATCAATGAAACTAAAAGCTGGTTCTTTGAGAAGATAAACAAAATTGATAAACCATTAGCCAGACTCATCAAGAAAAAAAGGGAGAAGACCCAGATCAATAGAATTAGAAATGAAAAAGGAGAAGTAACCACTGACACTGCAGAAATACAAAAGATCATGAGAGATTACTACAAGCAACTCTATGTCAATAAAATGGACAACCTGGAAGAAATGGACAGATTCTTAGAAATGCACAAACTGCCGAGACTGAACCAGGAAGAAATAGAAAATATGAACAGACCAATCACAAGCACTGAAATTGAAACTGTGATTAAAAACCTTCCAACAAACAAAAGCCCAGGACTAGATGGCTTCACAGGCGAATTCTATCTAATATTTAGAGAAGAGCTAACACCTATCCTTCTCAAACTCTTCCAAAATATTGCAGAGGGAGGAACACTCCCAAACTCATTCTACGAGGCCACCATCACCCTGATACCAAAACCAGACAAAGATGTCACAAAGAAAGAAAACTACAGGCCAATATCACTGATGAACATAGATGCAAAAATCCTCAACAAAATACTAGCAAACAGAATCCAACAGCACATTAAAAGGATCATACACCATGATCAAGTGGGGTTTATCCCAGGAATGCAAGGATTCTTCAATATACGCAAATCAATCAATGTGATACACCATATTAACAAATTGAAGGAGAAAAACCATATGATCATCTCAATAGATGCAGAGAAAGCTTTTGACAAAATTCAACACCCATTTATGATAAAAGCCCTGCAGAAAGTAGGCATAGAGGGAACTTTCCTCAACATAATAAAGGCCATATATGACAAACCCACAGCCAACATTGTCCTCAATGGTGAACAACTGAAACCATTTCCACTAAGATCAGGAACAAGACAAGGTTGCCCACTCTCACCACTATTATTCAACATAGTTTTGGAAGTGTTAGCCACAGCAATCAGAGAAGACAAAGAAATAAAAGGAATCCAAATCGGAAAAGAAGAAGTAAAGCTGTCACTATTTGCAGATGACATGATACTATACATAGAGAATCCTAAAGATGCTACCAGAAAACTCCTAGAGCTAATCAATGAATTTGGTAAAGTAGCAGGATACAAAATTAATGCACAGAAATCTCTTGCATTTCTATACACTAATGACGAAAAATCTGAAAGTGAAATTAAGAAAACACTCCCATTTACCATTGCAACAAAAAGAATAAAATATCTAGGAATAAACCTACCTAAGGAGACAAAAGACCTGTATGCAGAAAATTATAAGACACTGATGAAAGAAATTAAAGATGATACAAATAGATGGACAGATATACCATGTTCCTGGATTGGAAGAATCAACATTGTGAAAATGACTCTACTTCCCAAAGCAATCTACAGATTCAATGCAATCCCTATCAAACTACCACTGGCATTTTTCACAGAACTAGAACAAAAAATTTCACAATTTGTATGGAAACACGAAAGACCCCGAATAGCCAAAGCCATCTTGAGAACGAAAAATGGAGCTGGGGGAATCAGGCTCCCTGACTTCAGACTATATTACAAAGCTTCAGTAATCAAGACAGTTTGGTACTGGCACAAAAACAGAAATATAGATCAATGGAACAGGATAGAAAGCCCAGAGATAAACCCACACACATATGGTCAACTTATCTTTGATAAAGGAGGCAAGCATATACAGTGGAGAAAAGACAGCCTCTTCAATAAGTGGTGCTGGGAAAATTGGACAGGAACATGTAAAAGTATGAAATTAGAACACTCCCTGACACCATGCACAAAAATAAACTCAAAATGGATTAAAGACCTAAGTGTAAGGGCAGACACTATCAAACTCTTAGAGGAAAACATAGGCAGAACACTCTATGACATACATCACAGCAAGATTCTTTTTGACCCAGTTCCCAGAGAAATGGAAATAAGAACACAAATAAACAAATGGGACCTAATGAAACTGAAAAGCTTTTGCACAGCAAAGGAAACCATAAACAAGACCAAAAGACAACCCTCAGAATGGGAGAAAATATTTGCAAATGAAGCAACTGACAAAGGATTAATCTCCAAGATTTACAAGCAGCTCATGCAGCTCAATAACAAAAAAACGAACAACCCAATCCAAAAATGGGCAGAAGATCTAAATAGACATTTCTCCAAAGAAGATATACAGATGGCCTACAGACACATGAAAGAATGTTCAACATCATTAATCATTAGAGAAATGCAAATCAAAACTACAATGAGATATCATCTCACACCGGTCAGAATGGCCATCATCAAAAAATCTAGAAACAATAAATGCTGGAGAGGGTGTGGAGGAAAGGGAACACTCTTGCACTGTTGGTGGGAATGTAAATTGATACAGCCACTATGGAGAATAGTATGGAGGTTCCTTAAAAAACTACAAATAGAACTACCATACGACCCAGCAATCCCACTACTGGGCATATACCCTGAGAAAACCATAGGTCAAAAAGAGTCATGTACCAAAATGTTCATTGCATCTCTATTTACAATAGCCAGGACATGGAAGCAACCTAAATGTCCATCGACAGATGAATGGATAAAGAAGATGTGGCACATATATACAATGGAATATTACTCAGCCATTAAAAGAAATGAAATGGAGGTATTTGTAATGAGGTGGATGGAGTTAGAGTCTGTCATACAGAGTGAAGTAAGTCAGAAAGAGAAAAACAAATACAGTATGCTAACACATATATATGGAATCTAAGGGAAAAAAAAAAAAAAAGGCCATGAAGAACCTAGTGGCAAGACGGGAATAAAGACACAGACCTACTAGAGAATGGACTTGAGGATATGGGGAGGGGGTGGGGTGAGATGTGACAGGGTAAGAGAGTGTCATGGACATATATACACTACCAAATGTAAAATAGATAGCTAGTGGGAAGCAGCCGCATAGCACAGGGAGATCAGCTCGGTGCTTTGTGACCACCTAGAGGGGTGGGATGGGGAGGGTGGGAGGGAGGGAGATGCAAGAGGGAAGAGAAATGGGAACATATTGTATATGTATAACTGATTCACTTTGTTATAAAGCAGATGCTAACACACTATTGTAAGGCAATTATACTTCAATAAAGATGTTTAAAAAAAAAAAAAGAATCTATTGAACATCTGGGACTTCTCTGGTGGTGCTGTGGTTAAGAATCCGCCTGCCAATGCAGGGGACAGGGGCTAGATCCCTGGTCCGGGAAGATCTCACATGCTGCAGAGCAACTAAGCCCATGCGCCAACTACTGAGCTTGCACTCTAGAGCCTGCGAGCCACAACTCCTGAGCCCGTGTGCCACAACTACTGAAGCCTGCACAGCTAGAGCCTGTGCTCTGCAACAAAGAGAAGCCACCACAAAAAAAAACAAAACAAACAAAAACAAAAACAAAAAAACAAAAAAACAAAAGAAACAAAATGCTCTTGTTTCCCCGAGTTTAACAATCACATTTACCGAGAAACAACAAATACAATAAGTTGTGGAAGTCTAAAAAAGAAAAATTGCCTTCTAGTTGACCTATACTTCCCACGGGAGATTCTGGTCAATTACCATTCTGAGAATTCTAAAGGAGAGTTGTTGAATAAAGAGATTAAAGATATGGTAACTATTTATTTATCAATATGTCTCTAATTATACCATCAAACTTGAGCTCACTAAGGGAAGGTCCACTTCCTATTCATCGTTGTTTCCCCAGTATATAGACTGGAGCATAGTACAGAGTATGTGCTTGATAATTATTGAAGGATTCATGGAATATTGAATTCACCACAATCCAATAGATATATTTTTTACTTGTGCATGTGAAACATTCAGGCAAGAGCTGAAAGCATAATTGTATAAGAAGGACATCTCGGGAATTCCCTGGCAGTCCAGAGGTTAGGACACCATGCTTTCACTGCCAAGGGCTTGGGTTCCATCCCTGGTCAGGGAACTAAAATCCTACAAGTAGTACAGTGCAGCCAAAAAAAAAAAAAAAAAAAAAAAAAAGGACATCTCATGAGGTTTAAACTACATTAATTTTAAAAAATTAAAAAAAGAAAAGGATTATATGTGTAGTAAAGCAGCAGTGTCACTGAATTTCATTCTGGTTCTTAATTCTCAGTTGGTCAACTTTTTCACTACTTTGTGGTGTTACCAGCTGGTGGATCATCACCTGATAAAAAATACAATAAAACCTGAATGTGTCATCTTTTGACAGATCGGATTTGGGGAACATTTTTAATAAGTGAAATAAAATTTCCACTTTAACTTTCAAACATTTTCATTAGCATTTTTGTGAAGAATAAAAGGTAAATGGGTGCCTTCAAAATATTGAATAGTTGGAAAGGTTCTGCTTTTGGAAAGTGTCTCAGGGAAGTAAATTTAGTTGTGGAAGTTTTATGCATCTAGACTGTCCATCTGTGGTTACCGAGTTCCCTCTCTTTCATTCATGGGAAACTCAACACATAGGACTTTTAGTGATGTTGTCACATTCCTATCTGTCCAAATAGAGGCATTAAATAAAATGTATTGGATCAAACTAAGTTTACTTAATGTCTACTATTTAAAAATAAATGAGTAAAGATAGCTTTGAAGCTAAGTTTTGTTGAGTGACAAGAATTTTCATATTTGAAGCATTTAATATATATTACATAATTGTTCTTCATAAACTATCTTTAGAAAAATATTTTAATAGACACTACCTTGAGATATTTTGCCTCATCTTTTAAGGAGAAAAAAGGAGCTGAACTTTTAAAATGAGGCTTTCTGACAACCACAAGCATATCACACAATCTTAGATTCTAATTTGTGTGCATTTTGAGTAAGAAAATAAAGTTTTGCTAAAATCATAGGTAGCATTTACTTAAGAACCAGAAACAGTAAAAACTCCTACCTTTGTATCATTAATCAAATCAACAAATAAAAGCAGTATTGTATTTATGAGGTTCTAAAAGAACTTCTTGTTGCTGTATGTGAAAACTAACAATTTAACAGAAGTAAAGTATTTGTGTCCATGTATGAAATTCTCAACAATTTTTACATGTAGACCACAAATAGGGCTCTTAAATGGGAAATGGTTATGATCTGATGAGCACAGTGCATTCAATGCAATGAACTGCCAAGCAAGAACACAAGGTTTTAAATAAAACTGAGGAAAATAACAGTTGTAAGACTCTGATATTGCAAATACAATTCCACAAATGACTCCATTATATACATGAAATCATTCACTCACTAGTAACACTGACCCATTTTCTCATGACACCTACTAATAAAATAATTATTTAAAATAGTAGAGACATTAATGCAGAAAAATACTTCACAGAGAAGTTCAAAGAGACATAGTAAGACAGTGAAGAAGAACATAGAATATAGCTTGCAATAGCAAAATTTTGAAGCAGTACATGTTTAACTTAGATATGCCCTGCTGGGCTTCCCTGGTGGCGCAGTGGTTGAGAATCTGCCTGCCAATGCAGGGGACACGGGTTCGAGCCCTGGTCTGGGAAGATCCCACATGCCACGGAGCAACTGGGCCCGTGAGCCACAATTACTGAGCCTGCTCATCTGGAGCCTGTGCTCCGCAACAAGAGAGGCCGCGATGGTGAGAGGCCCACGCACCGCGATGAAGAGTGGTCCCCACTTGCCGCAACTAGAGAAAGCCCTCTCACAGAAACGAAGACTCAACACAGTCATAAATAAATAAATAAATAGATATGCCCTGCTTCCTTTGCCTCTCTTTGCAATACCTTTTTTCCTAGCTAGAGGTTTAGGGCCTGCAGATGGATCAAGCTTAGCCTGAAGAGGAAAAAACAATCTGATAAGTTCATTCATACAAATCTATTAATGATTGTAAAGAGACTTCCACCTTGTTCTGTCACCATCTCAAAAATTTTAATCATAGACACTCAACATAGGAAAGAATCTTGAGAGTCATCTGGTCTAGTGCTTCAATTCCACAGACCAGTAAATTTTCTTTTATTTTGTAAATGTTTATCGGGAGACTAACAGTGTTGCCAACTTGCTTTGCTAAGTAAGAACATTAAACATTTTTTTTCTATCCAACAGCATCATTTCAAAAAGGAAAAGACATTTTAAAACCAAAAGAGTGAATAAATTTAGCTAAATGAAAATTTAGCTACATTTTCACATTTTACTTTTCTTATTATGCCAACATTTGATTCTTCTCTCTAAAAGCCCTACATGCAGTTACCCAAGATCTTTGAAGATCTCAATTGATCGAGAATCTGCTATCTTCTGAGACAATCCATTCCACTTTTAATCAGCTGTGACTGTTAAAAAGTTCTTACTTTAATTTATACAATGTTTGCCTCCCTTTAACTTCCATCTATTAATTTAATTCTGCCTCTTGGAGTTATAATGATCAATTTAATCCTTTCTCTTCATCATGGCCCTTTGGACATTTGGAGACCTCTATTTTGCTCCACCCCGCCCCACCCTAGCCTTTGTTACACAAAGTAATATTTTCCCAAGCCAAATATTCTATATTTTCTTTAGCTGTTCCTCGTGTGATGTAGGCTAGCTTCATCTTCACTACCTTGTTCACTCTTTTACCATTTCAATTCTTTTTTATAATGACTGACATGACTGATTGACTGAATACTTATACCCCTTTGGATAGAATTCAATTTATCAATGACTGTCTTCAAGTGTGGCACTAATAACTGAATCAGACCTTTAGAGACCCTACCTATTGAGAAAATTATGGTTCCCTTCCTCTGTACCTACATATATAATAAAAAATGAAGGAAAACTAAAGAAGAGATGAAAAATATTATTTTTTCTAAATGACACAAAATTACATGAGTGCTGAAATTTAAATGTTACTAGGCACATGATGGTGGCACCCAGAACTGAGCCCAGTACTCAAGGTGTAACCTGAAATGCATGGGACAAAACAAAGTCCGTATTACCTCCCTTAGACACAATGCCTTGACTACAAGGGACAGCCAAAAATTGTTTCCTTAACTAGTAAATCCAATCAGCAATATAGTCAAGTCTGTCAAATAGCTTAATTGACTAATTCTTTTACTGACTAGGACAGTTGTTTGAATCCACAGACTCTGCACAGTTGTAACATAATTAAGACACAGTAGCAGCCTTCTCCATGGTCTCATTCCTTGCAAATGCTGAATAACTCATCTTCATCCACTTTATAAAGTTAGCTATGCAAAAGAATAAATCTACTTTCAACTTTAACTTTTATTCAATGTAGTATTGATTTATCTTACCTCTGGGCCTGCTGGTGATTTTTCATCACTATGAACACTTTGGTGTGGGAGGAAATATTGTTTCATTGAGTAGGGTTCTCTTTTGACTTGTCAGCCGAGTTTGCAGTGAATAAGAAAAAGGAAAGCACCTTCCCACTGGTCCTCATCCTAACTTCTGTCGTCTACCATTCTAAGTGCTGCAAAACAAAACAAAAATACCCTACCTCTTTGGGTTTGTTTTTTTGTCTATATGTTTTGTTTTGTTGTCTTTTGCTTTTTGACAAGGTACAAAAATCATATCATTTTTTGTTCTGTTTTATTGCATGTTCTACTTTTAAGAGACTGTGTTTGGAGACTATATCATGGGAGAAGAAAGATAAAGTACAGGAAGAAAATATTTTACTTCCTTTATGCAAATATTATAATTATTTTTTGAACCTGGACTTTATTTCTTTCATAAAACCTAATATGAGAACTTAAAGATCCAAATCCAGATCCAATGAATCCAAAGATTCATTCATTTATTCCTTCAATATTAAACACTATTAGTAACTGAATAACATAAGTGAAGATAGCTTACTTATAGCATAAGATATTAAGCTGAAGATATGATTTGAAAAATGGAAAAACAGCTTCTGATAGCATACAAATCTCTTAGGAGTAGTAATTTTAGAGGGAATACAGCATATTATTCAATTGCCATGTTATTGCTGTCAGGATGGGAGTATGGTGTAGTAAAAATTTTTAAGATCTAGGTTTGAATTTTTATCTTGCCACTCACTTTCTTTGACCTCAATTAGTACATGTTTAAAATAGGGATAATAGTAGTACTGGCTTCTACTACCTCATAGAGTTTGTAGGTTTCAGTAGATGGGAGATGCTTTTCCTGACCACCCTCCAAGCAACATAAGGCTCCCAGATTACAATCTTATGAGAAGCACCTCATATTTCTTTTTTGTGGTATTAATTTTTATTTAAATTGATAATTTATGTTATTGTTCTTTAATGTCTGTCATTTCTTTTAAGACTACACTCGTTGAGAGCAAGAAATGCCCACTGTCTTGTATACTACTATATCTCTGACAAAGAGAACAGCAAATGACACTAAGTAGCCAATGTATAAATATTTGATGAATGAATGAGAACACTTCATAAACTTCATAGCAATTTTCTGATTTTGCTATTCCCATATTCTGTTAAGTGATGACAGAAACATAATCATACTGTGTTCTTACCACACAAAAAAAGAAAAATTTTGGTGGTGGTGATGTATATTTTTAGTACCTTGATTGATGTGATAATATCATAGGTGTATGCATATGTCTAACTCATCAATGTATACACTAAAAATGTGCAATTTTTGCATATCAATTATACCTTAATAAAGCTTAAAAACAAACAAAAAATAATCATACTAAAAGTCAAGTTAGCAATCTAAATAGAATTATAATCTTATCATTTTTAGCATTAAAAATATCAAAACATCCAGTTAAATTGGTGAATTCAAGTAGATTGAATTATTAATAAACATTCTTATAAATACCCTGATTTGATAGGGTATCAAATCCCTATTCCTGAGGAGATTAACCAAGATGGCGGAGTAGAAGGACGTGCTCTCACTCCCTCTTGCGAGAGCACCAGAATCACTACTGGCTGCTGGACAATCATTGACAGGAAGACCCTGGACTTCACCAAGGAGGACACCCCACATCCAAGGACAGAGGAGAAGCCACAGTGAGACGGTAGGAGGGGCGCAATCAGAGTAAAATCAAATCCCATAACTGCTGGGTGGGTGACTCACAGACTGGCGAACACTTATACCACAGAAGTCCACCCACTGGAGTGAAGGTTCTGAGCCCCACCTCAGGCTTCCCAACCTGGGGGTCCGGCAAAGGGAGGAGGAATTCCTAGAGAATCAGACTTTGAAGTCTAGTGGGAATTGATTGCAGGACTGTGACAGGACTGGGGGAAACAGAGACCCCACTCTTGGAGGGCACACACAAAGTAATGTGTGCATCGGGACCCAGGGGAAGGAGCAGTGACCCTGGGGGAGACTGAACCAGACGTACCTGCTGGTGTTGGGGGGTCTCCTGCAGAGGCGAGTGGTGGCTCTGTTTCACCGTGGGGATAAGGACACTGGCAGCAGAGGTCCTGGGAAGTTCTCCTTGGCGTGAGCCCTCCCAGAGTCTGCCATTAACCCCACCAAAGAGCACGGGTAGGCTCCAGTGTTGGGTTGCCTCAGGCAAAACAACCAACAGGGAGGGAACCCAGCCCCACCCATCAACAGTCAAGTGGATTAAGGTTTTACTGGGCTCTGATCGCCACAGCAACAGGGAGGGAACCCAGCCCCACCCATCAACAGTCAAGTGGATTAAGGTTTTACTGAGCTCTGACCGCCACAGCAACAGTCAGCTCTACCCACCACCAGAGCCTCCCATCAAGCCTCTTAGATAGCCTCAACCACCAGAGGGCAGACAACAGAAGCAAGAAAAACTACAATCCTGCAGCCTGTGGACCAAAAACCACAGTTACAGAAAGACAGAGAAGATGAAAAGGCAGAGGGCTATGTACCAGATGAAGGAACAAGAAAAAACCCCAGAAAAACAACTAAATGAAGTGGAGATAGGCAACCTTCCAGAAAAAGAATTCAGAATAATGATAGTGAAGATGATCCAGGACCTCGGAATAAGAATGGAGGCAAAGATTGAGAAGATGCAAGAAATGATTAACAAAGACCTAGAAGAATTAAAGAACAAACAAACAGAGATGACCAATACAATAACTGAAATGAAAACTACACTAGAAGGAATCAATAGCAGAATAACTGAGGCAGAAGAACGGATAAGTGACCTGGAAGACAGAATGGTGGAATTCACTGCTGCGGAACAGACTAAAGAAAAAAGAATAAAAAGAAATGAAGACAGCCTAAGAGACCTCTGGGACAACATTAAACGCAACAACATTCGCATTATAGGGGTCCCAGAAGGAGAAGAGAGAGAGAAAGGACCAGAGAAAATATTTGAAGAGATTATAATCGAAAACTTCCCTAACATGGGAAAGGAAATAGCCACCCAAGTCCAGGAAGCGCAGAGAGTCCCATACAGAATAAACCCAAGGAGAAACACGCCGAGACACATAGTAATCAAAGTGGCAAAAATTAAAGACAAAGAAAAATTATTGAAAGCAGCAAGGGAAAAACGACAAATAACATACAAGGGAACCCCCATAAGGTTAACAGCTGATTTCTCAGCAGAAACTCTGCAAGCCAGAAGGGAGTGGCATGAAATACTTAAAGTGATGAAAGGGAAGAACCTACAACCAAGATTACTCTACCCAGCAAGGATCTCATTTAGATTTGATGGAGAAATCAAAAGCTTTACAGACAAGCAAAAGCTAAGAGAATTCAGCACCACCAAACCAGCTCTACAACAAATGCTAAAGGAACTTCTCTAAGTGGGAAACACAAGAGAAGAAAAGGACCTACAAAAACAAACCCAAAACAATTAAGAAAATGGTCATAGGAACATACATATCGATAATTACCTTAAACGTGAATGGATTAAATGCCCCAACCAAAAGACATAGACTGGCTGAATGGATACAAAAACAAGACCCATATATATGCTGTCTACAAGAGACCCACTTCAGACCTAGGGAC
The DNA here is from genome assembly GCF_949987535.1 of Balaenoptera acutorostrata. Lineage (NCBI taxonomy): Eukaryota > Metazoa > Chordata > Mammalia > Artiodactyla > Balaenopteridae > Balaenoptera > Balaenoptera acutorostrata. The sequence continues at coordinate 71,489,277 of NC_080085.1, forward strand.
ACATACAGACTGAAAGTGAGGGGATGGAAAAAGATATTCCATGCAAATGGAAATCAAAAGAAAGCTGGAGTAGCTATACTCATATCAGATAAAATAGACTTTAAAATAAAGAATGTTACAAGAGACAAGGAAGGACACTACATAATGATCCAGGGATCAATCCAAGAAGAAGATATAACAATTATAAATATATATGCACCCAACATAGGAGCACCTCAATACATAAGGCAACTGCTAACAGCTCTAAAAGAGGAAATCGACAGTAACACAATAATAGTGGGGGACTTTAACACCTCACTTACACCAATGGACAGATCATCCAAAATGAAAATAAATAAGGAAACAGAAGCTTTAAATGACACAATAGACCAGATAGATTTAATTGATATATATAGGACATTCCATCCAAAAACGGCAGATTACACGTTCTTCTCAAGTGCACACGGAACATTCTCCAGGATAGATCACATCTTGGGTCACAAATCAAGCCTCAGTAAATTTAAGAAAATTGAAATCATATCAAGCATCTTTTCTGACCACAACGCTATGAGATTAGAAATGAATTACAGGGAAAAAAACGTAAAAAAGACAAACACATGGAGGCTAAACAATACGTTACTAAATAACCAAGAGATCACTGAAGAAATCAAACAGGAAATAAAAAAATACCTAGAGACAAATGACAATGAAAACACGACGACCCAAAACCTATGGGATGCAGCAAAAGCGGTTCTAAGAGGGAAGTTTATAGCTATACAAGCCTACCTAAAGAAACAAGAAAAATCTCAAGTAAACAATCTAACTTTACACCTAAAGAAACTAGAGAAAGAAGAACAAACAAAACCCAAAGTTAGCAGAAGGAAAGAAATCATAAAGATCAGAGCAGAAATAAATGAAATAGAAACAAAGAAAACAATAGCAAAGATCAATAAAACTAAAAGTTGGTTCTTTGAGAAGATAAACAAAATTGATAAGCCATTAGCCAGACTCATCAAGAAAAAGAGGGAGAGGACTCAAATCAATAAAATCAGAAATGAAAAAGGAGAAGTTACAACAGACACCGCAGAAATACAAAACATCCTAAGAGACTACTACAAGCAACTTTATGCCAATAAAATGGACAACCTGGAAGAAATGGACAAATTCTTAGAAAGGTATAACCTTCCAAGACTGAATCAGGAAGAAACAGAAAATATCAACAGACCAATCACAAGTAATGAAATTGAAACTGTGATTAAAAATCTTCCAACAAACAAAAGTCCAGGACCAGATGGCTTCACAGGTGAATTCTATCAAACATTTAGAGAAGAGCTAACACCCATCCTTCTCAAACTCTTCCAAAAAATTGCAGAGGAAGGAACTCTCCCAAACTCATTCTATGAGGCCACCATCACCCTGATACCAAAACCAGACAAAGACACTACAAAAAAAGAAAATTACAGACCAATATCACTGATGAATATAGATGCAAAAATCCTCAACAAAATACTAGCAAACAGAATCCAACAACACATTAAAAGGATCATACACCACGATCAAGTGGGATTTATCCCAGGGATGCAAGGATTCTTCAATATATGCAAATCAATCAATGTGATACACCATATTAACAAATTGAAGAATAAAAACCATGTGATCATCTCAATAGATGCAGAAAGAGCTTTTGACAAAATTCAACACCCATTTCTGATAAAAACTCTCCAGAAAGTGGGCATAGAGGGAACCTACCTCAACATAATAAAGGCCATATATGACAAACCCACAGCAAACATCATTCTCAATGGTGAAAAACTGAAAGCATTTCCTCTAAGATCAGGAACGAGACAAGGATGTCCACTCTCACCACTATTATTCAACATAGTTCTGGAAGTCCTAGCCATGGCAATCAGAGAAGAAAAAGAAATAAAAGGAATCCAAATTGGAAAAGAAGAAGTAAAACTGTCACTGTTTGCGGATGACATGATACTATACATAGAGAATCCTAAAACTGCCACCAGAAAACTGCTAGAGCTAATTAATGAATATGGTAAAGTTGCAGGTTACAAAATTAATGCACAGAAATCTCTTGCATTCCTATACACTAATGATGAAAAATCTGAAAGAGAAATTATGGAAACACTCCCATTTACCATTGCAACAAAAAGAATAAAATACCTAGGAATAAACCTACCTAGGGAGACAAAAGACCTGTATGCAGAAAACTATAAGACACTGATGAAAGAAATTAAAGATGATACCAACAGATGGAGAGATATACCATGTTCTTGGATTGGAAGAATCAACATTGTGAAAATGAGTATACTACCCAAAGCAATCTACAGATTCAATGCAATCCCTATCAAATTACCAATGGCATTTTTTACGGAGCTAGAACAAATCATCTTAAAATTTGTATGGAGACACAAAAGACCCCGAATAGCCAAAGCAGTCTTGAGGCAAAAAAATGGAGCTGGAGGAATCAGACTCCCTGACTTCAGACTATACTACAAAGCTACAGTAATCAAGACAATATGGTACTGGCACAAAAACAGAAACATAGATCAATGGAACAAGATAGAAAGCCCAGAGATTAACCCACGCACCTATGGTCAACTAATCTATGACAAAGGAGGCAAAGATATACAATGGAGAAAAGACAGTCTCTTCAATAAGTGGTGCTGGGAAAACTGGACAGCCACATGTAAAAGAATGAAATTAGAATACTCCCTAACACCATACACAAAAATAAACTCAAAATGGATTAGAGACCTAAATATAAGACTGGACACTATAAAACTCTTAGAGGAAAACATAGGAAGAACACTCTTTGACATAAATCACAGCAAGATCTTTTTTGATCCACCTCCTAGAGTAATGGAAATAAAAACAAAAATAAACAAGTGGGACCTAATGAAACTTCAAAGCTTTTGCACAGCAAAGGAAACCATAAACAAGACGAAAAGACAACCCTCAGAATGGGAGAAAATATTTGCAAATGAATCAACGGACAAAGGATTAATCTCCAAAATATATAAACAGCTCATTCAGCTCAATATCAAAGAAACAAACACCCCAATCCAAAAATGGGCAGAAGACCTAAATAGACATTTCTCCAAAGAAGACATACAGACGGCCACGAAGCACATGAAAAGATGCTCAACATCACTAATTATTAGAGAAATGCAAATCAAAACTACAATGAGGTATCACCTCACTCCTGTTAGAATGGGCATCATCAGAAAATCTACAAACAACAAATGCTGGAGAGGGTGTGGAGAAAAGGGAACCCTCTTGCACTGTTGGTGGGAATGTAAATTGATACAGCCACTATGGAGAACAATATGGAGGTTCCTTAAAAAACTAAAAATAGAATTACCATATGACCCAGCAATCCCACTACTGGGCATATACCCAGAGAAAACCGTAATTCAAAAAGACACATGCACCCCAATGTTCATTGCAGCACTATTTACAATAGCCAGGTCATGGAAGCAACCTAAATGCCCATCAACAGACGAATGGATAAAGAAGTTGTGGTACATATATACAATGGAATATTACTCAGCCATAAAAAGGAACGAAATTGAGTCATTTGTTGAGAAGTGGATGGATCTAGAGACTGTCATACAGAGTGAAGTAAGTCAGAAAGAGAAAAACAAATATCGTATATTAATGCATGTATGTGGAACCTAGAAAAATGGTACAGATGAGCCAGTTTGCAGGGCAGAAGTTGAGACGCAGATGTAGAGAATGGACATATGGACACCAAGGGGGGAAAACTGCGATGAGGTGGGGATGGTGGTGTGCTGAATTGGGCGATTGGGATTGACATGTATACACTGATGTGTATAAAACTGATGCCTAATAAGAACCTGCAGTATAAAAAAACAAACAAAACAACTAATACTAAACTTTCATTGGGTTATTTGTATGGAAATATGTTAATATAAATGTTTCAGACATTACATGAAATTTCTAAAAATCTTATATTTGTATTTGTATGGAAATATATTAATATAAATGTTTCAGACATTACATGAAATTTCTAAAAATCTTATATTTGTATTTGTATGGAAATATGTATGGAAATATGTTAATATAAATGTTTCAGACATTACATGAAATTTCTAAAAATCTTATATTTGTATTTGTATGGAAATATGTATGGAAATATGTTAATATAAATGTTTCAGACATTACAGGAAACGTCTAAAAATCTTATATGTTCTGGTATAATGTTATAAGTAATAATCCTAGTTATTACTTTAAAATGTATATCTCAGAAATAACTAATTTTCTTGTCAACTGCATTATTATGAACTTTCATCAAATCTTTAACCATGGTCATTTTTAAGTCTTTTGTCATTTACAGACAGTTCTGGGTGTACTCTGATGATTTTGCAAATATGTTCCTATAAAAGAGTTTCATCTTCAAGAAATTCATGGAAAAGACTCTGACAAGTACAGGTTTCTGGTAACTGACTGTACTGCTGAACTGAATGAATAAGCATTTTCAGAACTCTAATGAAAAACTGATGAACTCATAAAAGTGCTAACAAAAGATCAAGATGAAAAAAAAAGAAATTAATTACATGGGACTGAGTGAACTGATGAGGATGAGTATAATTTTTGTGACTTTCTGTCTGAATTAAAAAAAAAAAATCCCACAAGGACTCAGAGGAAAAGAATATACAAATCAATTTTCACTGCAAAGTAAAGGAGCTGTTACAGTGGAGGATTACTGGACTGAATGTCAATATTATGACATAGTATAAGTGTGTTTCATGTTTGGTAATTGCAATCATTGTTGCTTTTGTTGTGGTCATCCATGTACAATGCTTGGTGTCAGTCTATCTATCTCTTGTAAAAATAAAATACAGTGTGTGTGTGTGGAAAAAAAAAAAAAAATCCCTATTCCTTTTTTTCTATAATGAGAGTATAAGCTCTTCTCAAATATATACTGTGCTACAGTCCTTTTGGATTTTAACTCACTTCAAAGAGTGGTACCATTCAAAGGACTGAATCCCTGAACTACGGTAGGAACTTATTTTCTCTTCCTGCATCCTTACTTTCTTCCTGTTTGTGGCTTCACGTACTGGGACTTCACTTTTGGTAACAACTTAAAGGGCTCAGTGACCAAATTTGAAAGATTAATTTCTTCTACTTCTGCAAAGAGTTTTACAGAAGCTATGCCTATCAGCCACCATACTCCCTCTATACTCCCTCTCCGCCCTTCCCTCGCCCCCCACCATCATGCATACTCAGATGCACCGTACTTTCATAAGGACTTTAAGGGGCTCAACAGCCAAACAGGTTTTAAAATCACTGTGTCTGTTTACAATTTGTTGAGTTTCACTATTGTAGAGTATATTTTCACAATGTGCACCATTAATATTATGCAGTAATGTAAATATTTCTCATTTTTTACAGATAATTACTCTCTCGGAAAGTTGTTAGAATATGGTCATTTATTTTAATTTGCACAGACTGAAAAGGGCTTTCAAAATTTGATCTGAATAGAGGATCATGATGACCTCTGGTAACTAGTTTGGTGGCTTACAGAAAAATATTCTCATTTTTATTGTTTATAGGAAAACACATATCGTCATAAACCATATTCAACTAGGGAATGTCTGAGGGATTTATATATGATATAAGGAGAGGAAATGTAACTTCCTTATTTAAAATTAAATCTGATGGAATTAGTAGTCATGTTATTAGAGACAGGATAAATGTCAAGAATTCATTACTTTGTTTCAAACTTAGTTTATCATAAAACTACCCTACGACATATAAATAACTTGCACTGTTTTGCAGGTTATTTGATAACAAGTTCAACAGTGTAGGTGAGTGACAATGTGAGCTGCATGATAATAACTGCCCAGGGAAACCAGATTAAAGGACACAGAGTTAGGCATATATGGACCTTTATACAAATGGAAAAAAATCATATTAAAAAGTTGATTTTTTTTGCTCTCATAAGACCATCAGCTAAAATAAAGTCAATTCTAACAGATAAGTAGTCTTGGGAAAATAACATAACAGAAAAAGTATATTGACTCTTCTATTTTAAACTGAAAATATTTAGCACGTTATGTGCTGAAAGGCATGCATTAATTGTATATAACGGAATTTATATTATGTGTTTTTGGTCTGTTACAGAAAAAAGTGTTAAGGAATGGGAATACAATTTGATTTGGTGTAAAAAGATAGAAGAATTAATTAGAAAGCACAGAAAATAATTGTTTTAATTGTTCCCTATACAATAAACACATCAAAGTATGAATATGAACAGCACTATTTCAATGGTTTGCTAAGTAAATTGAAATATATTAACTTTTCCACACAATTCATTGATAGTCATTAATATACAGTATTGTTTTTCTCCAAGAAGATGGATTAAGCTTGAAATTTCAAATTTAGCAGATCCCTCATTATTTTCCAGTATATGGAAAATATTTTTATTAGAAATATGTAGACATAAATTTCCATTTAAACATATGCATCATGCTTCTCAAATGCTAGAGACAGCCTTTTCAAGCCCTTAGCTATGGAGATGCTGGCAAACTGCCACCCACCCTTACATAGCGATATAAAAACTCCCACAATATAACCCTTCCTCCTGAGTTGTCGCTGTGTTTTGGAACTTTGGGTCGGTTTAGTCTCTCTTTTCCCTAGGATCTGCAGATTTGCAAATTTAATATTTTTGCTTATAACTAGTCATGTATGTTTTCCTTGAAAAGTTTGTGTGCAGAAGGATAGAGTATTTTTTGAGAGGTTTACAATGATTGTGTTAAAGAACAGAACCAAAATTCATTCTAAATAAAAACTTGAGATGATAGAGATAATCGTATATGACTCATGGAATTAGATACATCCTTCTGCTTGTCAAACACTCTACTTTGCTTCTAAAAATACATTCACATATCTGTTTGTGTGCATTAACTGTCTGACTCAGAACACATCCCTGGTCACTGAAATAAAAATTAGGCATTACTATCAAATGTTCTTCTTGTGTTTTAAATATTATCATCCACGAATCTCAAATATCATTACTTACTCTATTATACATGTTCAGGATAAAGAAGTAGAAAGTTCTTGGCAAATTTTATCACACATAAAAAGAAAATCACGGGACTGAAAGGGACCTTAGAGGTCAGAATAAACAAAGAATGGTGTTTTCATACATGTAATGGCAATGACATATTTCCAATATTTCCAATTACCAATTTGACTATGTTTTTTTCTTTTCCTTCACATGGTGGGTTAGCCATTTAAAAAACAGAAGCAAAAATTAGTGCAAGCAGCATATAATACATGTAGTATAAATGCAGTCCAAACAACACGAACCCTAAGAAAAACAATGCCCATTTAATAGCTTAACATGTGAAAAACAGTGTAAGAATAAAACTGCAGTAATGCTATCACTCAGGTTATTTTTATCCTCACTAAGTATTCAAAAAATGTTACTTAAATGAGTTATTTAAATCAAATTCAAAATTTGAATGGAAAACTGTGTAATGAACATAAGTGTTGCTCTTTATTTTCTACTACTATACTACTAGTAAGTGATTTGTGAATTGTTATTTGCAAACATCAAATTTCCCTTAAAACTTTCTAATAAGGATAAACATTGTTATGAAATTTGAATGACAATTGAATATTGAAAAATTGTTCTCGAAGATTCAAATATTAAAAATAAATGAATAACTACTACCCAATAGATGTAATGGACTCTTGTTAACTAATTAAGTAAAGTTACTATTTATTCTTAAATAATTGGTTTGAAACGTAAGTTTGTAGTATCTGCTGAATGATGTAATGTGAAAACATTCATAAATTAGCATGTACAAATTCTACCAAGCATAAAGCTTCTACAAGCTAGTTTAACAGAAGTATTCACAGATATACATACAGCAAGTCTATTCTTGGTTCTCCTGTGTGGTCTTTTAGAACTGTCAGTATCAGTTTTCTGTTTATTATTGTTCTTGGTTTAAAGGGAATTTGCCAAGTGGATTCCCTGGACTCCAGGTTTTAGGTCTGTCGTCAGGACAAATTAATTTCTGTGGAAACCCACTCTGCCTCACATACCATCTAGCAAACGGAAGATTAATGGAGACCCTGCGCAAGTATCTCTGTATAGCTTGCTGGAGATGGAGGAACAAGGAGTACCTTGAAGAAGTAAAAAATTTACCATACAATAAAATCAATACGTTTTTGATTTTATGTAATAACATTCAAAATAAAATAATAAAATATCATGTATAATAAATTAGCATGGAGCAGTAGATGTCAATAATTTCATCTACACAGTTACACTGTTCTGCACATGGATATGAAATATTTGTTTAATTATTTACTGGCCCCATTTCTTTAGTAGACTAAAACAGTATATTATATATAAAAAAGAATTGTTTATCTTGCTATGAAAAATCAATTTAAATTATTGAATTTTCAACTAAAATTAAAACGTTTGCAATTGCTTTGTCTATTTTTGGTAATCGGACATTGTTTGCTATTAGAAATTTTAGGGGTTAAAAGGTCCTTGTATAGATTAAAGCCTAAATAATTAGAGACTGGGCTTATACAAAATTACCCAGACACTTCAAGTTTAAATCCTTAATTTTGCTATTTTTTCATGGATTTTGTGGGATGGAGGTGGGGGTATCTCTGGGGGGTGTTCAGAAGCCTGAAATACCCAGATAGAGCATATGAGGAACCTGAATTAATCAGATAATTGTCTTTCCCTTCACAGACATCTATAGGAAAATAAACTTGTATAAAAGTATTACCCGACCAGTCTGTCACTAACACACAATTTTACATTGGTTAAAACAGTAATCAGTTATCTGTAGTTTTATTAACTCGTCATTAATAAAGGAATAACGATGCTCATTCTATTTGCCTCAGGAAAAGTTTCTGAGAATAAAATTGGATAATATAACCAAAGGAGAAAAAACACATTGAAATCAACAAAGGTTTTTTTCTGTTATCTCTTGGATCCAAAAAAAACTATAAAATTGTCTTAATTTCTCATATTTTGAAATATGAAAGCATAGTATATTAGGGAGGCAGTATGCAAGAACACTCTTCTCAGAATTTCTTGGTCTAGCTTTATGTGCATAGAAATCAGCTGGAAATGTTAACATGCAGTTTCTGGAGCAGTAGATCTAGGATGCACCTGAAATACTGCATTTTGCATTTCTAACAAGATCAAAAGTGATGGGATGCTCCTGCTCATCAAAGAATCAGATTTTAAGTAGCAAAAGTGTATATATAATTTAATCTTTATTGGTCTCATTTTCTTATTGGCCAAACAGAGCAATGAATCTTGTCCCTATATCCTTCAAAGTTTGGAAGATCAAAATGTATATTTGGGAATTCATTTTATATGAATATAAGGTAAAGGCTTCTTTTCAGGTAAGAATCACTGTTTATAATTCATAGAGATTAGCTGATGGCCTCCATGTGTTCAGCACTGTGCTAGATGCTGCATGACCAAAGAAATAAAAGTTTCCTGACCTCAGAATTTATAATCCAGCTTTGTTCAAAACTGGTCCAAATAAATGCAGTATAAATCTGTACCTTTATTTACATTGTTTCTTCAGTACAACAGTAGATTCTGATTGTTTTATACTCTATCATGCTAGTACATTTTTTGTTGTGTTTGCTGGTGAATGACTTCTATACTGAGTTGGATAATAATTCTCAAATACTAAAAGAATAGTTTTTAAAATTTTTGTGCTGCTCATAATGTCACAGCTACAAACTGTAATTTTAACTTGATTTATAAACATTCTCTCAACCATATTCTTAAATTTAGACCAAGAATTGGCAAATTTTTATTATGTAGGGGGAGATAGTGTAAATATTTTGGGTTTTGCAAGTCATACAGTCTCTGCTGCAATTACTCAACTCCATCATTGCAGCACCGAAACTGCCTATATTCCAGTAAAACTTTATTTAGCAAAATAGATGGCAGGCTAGAGTTGGCCCACGGACTATAGTTAACTGACTCAGGATAAAAAAACAACAAAACAATAAATCAAATCATTATTTGTAGCACTAGCCAATTTCCATAGTGCAAATACTCCCACCATGGCCAGTTTCAAGCTAGACATGTAGTATCATTAAAGGCAGAAATGGGAAGCAATGTACAGTGGTGCATCATTATATAGTATTCCCACTATACAGGTGAAATAAATGTAATAACCTTAAAAACATATATAATAGTAAAATGTATTAAAATAAGGAATGACAAATACTTGTTATCTTTTTAATATAATTTACTTAATTCTAAATTTATATAATTTAATTTTTAATAATGGCTGGTTTAATATCTAACTCACAAAATTCCTGAAAAATTAACAATTGTCTCTTATGAGCCAATAACACAACTAATTGACAGAAATAGATTTTAATTGTGCATTTTCATATTTTGGCTACTTGTATTAATAGCATGCAGATGAAGGCTTGGAGTAGAGAAAAAAAAAACTGCATGTGCTTTCTATACCCCTCTCATTTCATCACCAACTTCCTGCTTCTTTAGACTACAGAGAACAGAAGTATGGATGAAGGGGAAAATGGAGATAAAGAAAAGAGCATAGAAGAAGAGGGAGAAAAGTGAAAGTTGGTAAAGTTGGAAGGCCTACATTCCAAGTTTTCTATTCCCATCACAAGCATAAAGGAAAAAAAATTAACTGGTAGCCTGAGTATTTATGCCTACATAAATGAAGCATGGAAAAACCTATCTCCCCAAAAGAAATGGCTTACAAAATCAGGGTGTTTTGCACTAAAGGGGAAAATGCAAGAAATAAGAGATGATGACTAAATAGTCTTGGTCCAAACCCAAGTAGATTGCAATGAGGTGAAAGGAGGTGGGGAGGGAAGAAGTAACACCATTATCTTGAGGCCAAAGTCCATAGGGAAGTCAAATCTTACACCAAAGGATGTAAATAACACAATCTTAAATTGTTAAGGGATCTTTGCAAGAAATTCCTTTTATTTTCTTATGCAACACTATCATATATTTCAGTCATATAAGACTAACTTGGACAGATGAACTTATAAGTGCAATGATTCTCACCAAATCAGCCCTATTGGCAAATATTTAAATTCCTTCTGTTTTCTTTACAACTCAATTTGGAAAGCAGGAACAACCCATGGCTTTGTGTCTGGTACAAATTTCTTTGTGGCCAAGTATTTTTAAACCACATTCATCAGCGAAGCAAGGAAATCCTCACACTTGTCTTCTTTCTGCATCAAGCTTCTTTGACAGGAATAAAACCTAAAAACTCTAAAAATAATTATGAGCATATATATTTAGTTAAGTATAAGGTTCTGATAATATAAGATATAAAACAGCCTAAAATAATAGTAACTAATATGGACTTCAAAGAAAATAATATATAAAATATATGATATATAATATATAAATCATGTTATTTAATTTATGGAAACTATAAATTAGATCATGTATTCCGATGGATTTTCTCACTGTCCTTCATATACATCCCTTACCTTATGGAAAACAAATAAACCTAAAGAGTGCTTTAGCACACAGGAAGGTGTACATATTGTATCTAGTCATGCTGTGGGACACTTCTGAGAAATACAAAAAAGGTGTGTGTCATAGAACCCCTGTATTGTTTTGCTGAATTGTTGTTTCTAAGAAACCCATTACAAAGCAAAGGACAAGATCATAGAGCAATCGGGAGCCCTTTAAAGTTTATGAATAATACTTGAAAAGGCAACCAGGAACAGACTGCCAAGTTATCAAAGTATCAAATCAAATTTTAATTTTGCCTGTGAAAAATCCCAACATATAATCTATCTTGCTAAGATTTAGGGTATCCTTACCTGAATACCAAATAATCAGATAATAATGAATCACTTCCTTTATCTTCCCTCAATTCATAGTGAGGAGCTACTTTGCCACAAGAATATAAGTTCAGACCCACCTCATTTCTTGCTGGGACAACAACCTCCTAAATGGCTTACTTTCCTCTAGCCTTTCTGATGCTCCATTCCATTCTACACCTTGATGTCAGAATCATCTTTCTAAAATACCAATTTGCTTGCAGCACTCTACTGCTGAAAATCTTTCAATGACTCACTTGGCCCACAGGTTAATGTCCAAGTTCTTTCGCTATGAGAGGCCAAAACCACTCTTCTACAATCATCATTTTCTTCCTCTATTACTTCTGCAGTTCCACTCCTCTCTTCTGTGCCTGAAGAATGTCTGTTTTTCAGTCAAGGCCCAGCTGGAATGTCACCCCCCTTATGAATCTTTCTATGACTTCTCCCTAGTGAATTAGTCACTCTCTCCTCTGGTCTCCCATAAAACTTTGTCCATAAAATGTGTGGGGTGGGGAAGTTGTTGGATGGAAAAGAAGTGCTTGTACAGCAATGAATTTGACCAAAGAGGTATCTAAGGTGTTGCCAGTCATAGCCCCTACTTGAACCAAAGCACATTAAATATTATATTTTATGTATAATTATAAGATTTCATTTCAAAAAATATTCTGCCTTAAAAAAAGTCATAATAAAACACAAGTATAGTGAAAAATTATAGTCTTTGGAGCCAGAAAGAACTAAATTTTAAATAATCACTCTTCCATTTATGAGATTCATGACTTTAGGCAAATCGATTCTCCTACCTACTTCTACAACAACATCATCTGTCACTTACTTCCTTGCAAATTAAATTCCGATTGAGCTGAGAAATTAGAGGCTTTCTAAACATTTCATACTATTTCATACCATACTTAAGCCAGTTCATGTTTCTGGAATGTCTTTACTCTATTACTTTCATGTCAGATGCTTGTTCATATTTCGAGACCCAGTTGAAGTGATACTTCCTTCATGAAATCTAACTCCAGGTAGAGCTCAATACTCTTGTGTCTTTGACCTCACTTCGTGATATACAAACTTTTATTGTATGTTGTAATTTTTTGCATGTCTTGTATCCAGGGCTACGTAAGCCTCAATATGATCCTATTAATTGTTACAATGTTGAAATAATATGTACAGTTTCGTAAAGATCCAGTGTCCCATGTTTCATCTCATGTACTTCCTGCCATCTCAGTTCTCCTTAAGACACTGGCTTCAAATTTCCAGTAACTGAGCAACTAAGGGATTAACAGTTGGAACAGCAGGGAACCTCCAGAACTCTGCTCTACTTAAGGCTTGTATTCATTTTGACCCATCAGTTCTTGTGTCGTCCTGGTTGTTAATATATAAATATAGTTCTTGCTTATCTTCCTATTAGAAGGTGAATTCCCTGAGAGCAGGGATTGAGTTGTTATTCATCCTTGTTCCCCTGCAGTTCCAGTTGTTATTATCTAGGTAATCCTTCATTTTGGTACTTCTCTCCTTTCTGGTATCAACTACTCCCTACCTTCAATGGGTTTTCAATAATCTTATGTTGTCGTTTTTAGTTGTCAAGAAATCCCTACCTGGTCCTACCCTACTTAGACCCATGAATGGGTCTTACTCTTCCTTTATCCCTACACACCAAAATTAATTCCTTTTCTCATAGATACACAAGGACAAGCAGAAAGGTAATTTCATGAATGAAAAGAATACAATTGAGTATGTATTGTTAACTATAAACTGTCCTAAATATTAATATGGTTTACAAATGCATCTCACATAACACAGATTTTTAAAGAATGGGTTGCCTTCAACTTATCAATAAGTGCTCTTTTATCCCTCTGTCCTTTTGAATAAATCATTCCAGAAGAGTAAATCTTTTAAGGGTCCTTCCCACTCTTACTCTCACCCATTATATATTGTACAAAATGTTACTACTGACTACTCTATACAACACCTAATGAACTTTCTGAAAAGATCATTCCATCTCATATAGGAAGCACTGACGGGTACAATGCCTATATTCATGCAACTAACAAAATATTCTTTGGAAAGATAGCTGTTGTGAATGAGAAAATAATAATCTATTTAATTTAAATTAATGCCTACATGTAAAAAATAGGTTGCAACAAGGGACTTTCTAAACAAAAATAATATGATCAATCTAGAAACTTGAAGTAGAATTTGATTTATATCCAAAAAATATAATTACAATCATGAGATGATTCTGGTGGATGTTAGTTTCCACTATAGAATCACTCTATCTCTTACATCATTTTTTAGAAAAAAAAATATCTATAGTTATATTAGACCAAAAAAATAAAATATGGTTATTGTAATAGTAGTAGAATATTCATTATTTGAAAGTTGTTTGCTAGGCTGTTTTTATTCATTAATTGACTCATTGATTAAACAAACATGCATTAAATGCCACGTATTCTTAGATGCTAAGAATACAAAAACATAGTGTCTAATACTAAAGTGCTCACATTAGCAAGCCAAATGTCTTTTTTTTAAGTTTATTTATGTGAAAGTCAATTAACAGTTAAGTCTTATCTTTCCAGAGAATAGTCAAGAAGAAGGAAAAAGGTGAAAATAAAAATGTTCTCTAAAGACTTGTGCTACTTATAATGGCAGACAAGTTGATTTAGACTAATTTTTCTCCGGCTCCTAGTGATCACAACTGAAAAGCAATATTTTTTGATATTTTTAAAAGCATGAAAAAACCTAGGAAGCTAATAAGGAATTACTGAGATGAGATATGAGAGAACGGATATGGTAGAGAAAACAAAGTCACTTTTACCCTGGGAGTATTTCCAGATTTAAAGAGGATGCTGACAGAGCTGAGTGCTCAGTGGCCTCTTAAGTTTAGGCAGAAAATAATTCAAAGACCGGGGTCCACAGTAAAGTATGAGGATCCAATATATTTTTTCTTGATTTTGACTGAGAACACAAGAGATTAAACCCTAGGTATAAGGGCAAATCAAAGGAAACTAACCCTTTCAAAAATTTGAATTTTGGGGTACTCTGTATTTGAAGCCCAGAAAATAACAAGCTTTGAACTTGCTGATTTGCTACTATCTCCAGGAACCTAACAAAAACAAACTAAAGACATCATTGGAGAAAAATATAGTAATCTTAGACTTCATATTATTTATACTAAATGTATTTAATGTCTAGAACACATTCACAGAAAACTAGACACACAAAGAAGCAAGACCCTATAAGCTAGAAACAGAAGAAACAATAGACAACAAAACAGACACACGAAGACTCTAGATACCGATCTTATGAAACAGACTGTAAAACAACTACAATCATTTTATTCAAGGAAATAACTGTCAAGCTTGAATTTTTTAGCAGGGGAAATGAAACAATAGAACACATATATAAAGAATGAAATCAAAACCCCAGACTTGAAAAATACTATGACAAAATTAAGAACTGATTGAATAAATTTTACAATAAATTACATGGTGTGGAATATCAGCTTAGTGAACTGGATAACAGGTCAGAATAAATATCCAAGATAAATTCCAAAGAGATATTGCAGTGGAAAGTGTGGAAGAGAGGATAAACCATAAAAGATACAATGTGATATCTTTAATGGAGTCCGAGAAGGAAGAGGAAAAACGGGACATAATCAACTTTAGAAGAAATTGTGGCAGAGAAGTTTCTGTAAAAAATACCAACTCACAAATTCAACCAGTCCAAAAATCTCAAGCAGAAAAAAAAAAAAAATCACAGCTAGACATATCATAAACTATAGAAAACTAAAAATTATAAATTTTAAAATTTGTCAGAATAAAGAATACAGTTTGCCTTCAAAGAACCAGCAACTAAGAAGACATCTGTTTTCTCAGTAATTTCAGTGAAAGCTAGAAAACAAAGGAAAGTTATTTTCAATGTAGCTTTAGAAAATAACTGCCAATCCTAGAACAGTACTCAATGAAAACATCCTTCAAGAATGAAGAAAAGGGAATTCCCTGGTGGTCCAGTGGTTAGGACATTGCACTTCCATTGCAGAAGGCCTGGGTTCCACCAGTCGTCAGGGAACTAAGATCCTGCAAGCTGTGCTGCATGGCCAAAAAAAGAAAAAAAAAAAAAAAAAAAAAGAATGATAACAAAATAATGACAATTTTGAACAAAAACTGAGAAAGTTTGCCACAAGAAAGCACACATTAAAAGAAATCCTAAAGTGTTCATCAGTTAGGAGTAAAATAATTCCAAACGGATGATCATAGATGCAGGAAGAAATGAAATGAAGAGAAACAACATGATAAATATGTGGGGAAATCTATATAAATATTGGATGTATAAAATAAACAATATATTTTGTGGAATATTTATGTGTAGAGAGAGAGGGAGGGAAAGAGAGAAAAGCAAGAAGAGGAAGAAAAAGGAGGAGGATTAAAATACAGTATACAATTAGCATGTGAGTTAAGAACAGAGAGGGAAAATTGAATTAAAGTGTTATAAGATCCTCACATTGTCTTAGAGAAAGATAAAAGTATCAATCAACATTCTGTTTCCATAACTCAAGGATGCATACTATACTTTAAAGGAAACAAATAAAATGTGCATGACTTCCAAAATAATAGACGGGAGAATGTAATAATAAAAATTACTAAAAAATGAAAAACAAGAAAGGAAAGGAAAGGAAATGGAAAATCAAAGAATCAAGACAGAATCAAAAGCAGAAACTAAGATAATAGATTTAAACCTAAATGTATTATTTATTACATTAAATATAAAAGGAATAAATGTTACCATTTAAAAATGTATATTGTCAGACTGGATGAAAAAGAAAAATTCAGTTATATGATGCTGGGTTTTTTTTTTTTGATACTCATTTAACTTGATTTATTATTGAAATTTATTTTTTGAAGTAACGGTGTTTTATATTATATTTCTACTTATATATACCCAACAATGTGCTCAGAACCAAAAATTCAATTTCTATGCATCACCATAAAGTTGATCCCCTTTACCCACTTTATTCTCCACCAACCTCTCCCCTTCTGGAAACTCTGTATCTAAGTGCTTGTTTTTGGTTAGTTGGTTTATTTATTTTGTTTGTTTGTTTCTTTAACAGTTTCTCTTTTTAATATTCCACAAATGAGTAAATCATGCTTTTCTCTGTCTGACTTATATGCTGTTTTCAAAAGAGAGATCCTATAAGCATACAGAAAGGTTAAAATAAGAAGATAGAAACAGATATTTAAAATGCTAAACAAAAGAAAGCAGATGCGGCTATAAAAATATCAGACAAAATACACTTTAGAGGAAAAAGATTACTAGAAACCAAAATGTCAATATATAATGATGAATCTTTATTTCGTCAGGATGAAATAAAAGTTATAAATAAGTGTGTGCCTAATACCATAAAGCAAAACTTGATAAAACTATAGGATAAGTTGACAAATCCACAACCATGTTAGAGATTTTAACACACCTATATGTGGAATTGATAAAATCAGCAAAAATTATGGATACAGAATTGAATATTATAATGGAAAAAGTCTGACTTAATGCTGATATGTTTATATCCATGAACACAAAACTGCAGAATATATATCATTTTCAAGAACACATGGAATATTTTTTAAAAATAACTACCGCAGAGCAAGAATAAAGAAAAAAGAATGAAACGAATTGAAGACAGTCTCAGAGAACTCTGGGACAGCATTAAATGCACCAAAATTGGAATTACAGGGATCCCAGAAGAAGAAAAGAAAAACAAAGGGACTGAGAAAATATTTGAAAACATTATAGCTGAAAACTTCCCTAATATGAGAAAGGAAATAGTCAGTGAAGTCCAGGAAGTGCAGAGAGACCCATACAGGATAAATCCAAGAAGAAACATGCCAAGACATATATTAATCAAACTACCAAAAATTAAATACAAAGAAAAAATATTAAAACAGCAAGGGAAAAGTAACAAGTAACATACAAGGGAATCCCCATAAGGTTAACAGCTGAACTTTCATTAGAAACTCTGCAAGCCAGAAGGTTGTGGCAGGACATATTTAAAGTGATGAAAGGGAAGAACTTACAACCAAGATTCCTCTACCCAGCAAGGATGTCATTCAGATTGGACAGAGTAAGTAAAACCTTTACAGACAAGCAAAAGTTAAGAGAATTCAACACTACCAAACTAGCTTTACAACAAATGCTATGGGAACTTCTCTAGGCAGGAAACACAATAGAAAGAAAAGACTTACAATAACAAACCCAAAACAATTAAGAAAATGGTAATAGGAACATACATATCAATAATTACCTTAAATGTAAATGGATTAAATACTCCAACCAAAAGACATAGATTGGCTGAGTGGATATAAAAACAAGACCCATATATATGTTGTCTACAAGATACCCACTTCAGACCTAGGGACACATACATACTGAAAGTGAGGGGATGGAAAAAATATTCCATGCAAATGGAAATCAAAAGAAAGCTGGAGTAGCAATTCTCATATCAGACAAAATAGAGTTTAAATAAAGACAATTACAGAGACAAAGAAGGACACTCCATAATGATCAAGGGAACAATCCAAGAAGAAGATATAACAATTGTAAATATTTATGCACCCAAAATAGGAGCATTCAATATATGAAGCAAATACTAACAGCCATAAAAGGGGAAATCGACAGTAACAGAATCATATTAGGGGACTTTAAAACCCCACTTTAACCAATGGACAGATCATCCAAAATGAAAATAATTAAGGAAACACCGCTTTAACTGAAACATTAAATAAGATGGATTTAATTGATATTTATAGGTCAGTCCATCCAAAAACAACAGAATACGCATTCTTCTCAACTGCTCATGGAATATTCTCCAGGATAGATCATATCTTGGGTCACAAATCAAGCCTTGGTAAATTTAAGATAATTGAAATCAAATCAAGTATCTTTTCCGACCAAAATACTATGAGACTAGACATCAATTACAGAAAAAAAAGCTGTAAAAAATACAAACACATTGAGGCTAAAAAATACGCTACTAAATAACCAAGAGATCACTGTAGAAATCAAAGAGGAGAGCAAAAAATATCAGAAACAAATGACAATGAAACACGATGACCCAAACCTATGGGATGAAGC
Source organism: Balaenoptera acutorostrata (assembly GCF_949987535.1). Taxonomy (NCBI): domain Eukaryota; kingdom Metazoa; phylum Chordata; class Mammalia; order Artiodactyla; family Balaenopteridae; genus Balaenoptera; species Balaenoptera acutorostrata. The sequence continues at coordinate 71,508,243 of NC_080085.1, forward strand.
AAAAGCAGTTCTAAGAGGGAAGTTTATAGCAATACAATCCTACCTCAGGCAAAAAGAAAAATCTCAAATAAACAACCTAACCATACACCTAAAGCAATTAGAGAAAGAAGACCAAAAAAAAACACCAACGTTAGCAGAAGGAAAGAAATCATAAAAATCAGCTCAGAAATAAATGAAAGTTCATGACATAATGGTATAGGATTGGTCGACATACTGAAGCAAGACTATTGAAACAATTCTTGGTAAGCAACTTACTGTACTGATAAGTAAGCTGTTAATCCAGGTGAGCAAACTGTTTGCCCAGATGAATTGATTTGTAAGAATTTCCTAAAGCAAACAGTAAAGTTATTTATTGATTTTTAGCTTTATCTTCCTGGGCAAGAAATTTATGGAGCAAACAGTTAAATTATGTTGACACAGGTGGTCTCAGTTCTTACAATTTTGTTTAGTAATTTTGGAGGCCTTTCCCATTTAAAAACTATTTTTCAAATATTTAAAAAATCATTTTTTTCTAATAATTTTATAATTTCCTCTTTCTCTTCTCCTTCTGCTCCTCTTCATTCATCTTCCTAATTTAATTATTTGTTCCAACTGGAATTGATAATAAGAAATGAGGTTGCAGTATAAACTTTTTTAATGTGCCTAGTCAATTGCCCTAAAACATTGCTAATTAATTTACATTTTCTCCAATAATATAAAATATCTCTTTTATCATGTACTAAATTCTCAGATATATTTGCATTAGAAAAAAAAAGAAAGAAATGAAAAAGAAATGAATGACACAATAGCAGAGATCAATAAAACTAAAAGCTGGTTCTCTAAGAAGATAAAATTGATAAACCATTAGCCAGATTCATCAAGAAAAAAAAAGAAGACTCAAATCAACAGAATTAGAATTGAAATAGAAGAAGTAACGACTGATACTGAAGAAATACAAAGGATCATGAGAGATTACTACAAGAAAATATATGCCAATAAAATAGACAACCTGGAAGAAATGGACAAATTCTTAGAAAAGCACAACCTTATGAGACAGAACCAGGAAGAAACAGAAAATATAAAGAGACCAATCACAATCACTGAAATTGAAACTGTGATTAAAAATCTTCCAACAAAAAATAGCCCAGAAACAGATGGCTTCACAGGTGAAGTCCACCAAACATTCAGAGATGAGCTAACACCTATATTTTTCAAATTCTTCCAAAATATAGCAGAGGGAGGAACACTCCCAAATGCATTCTATGAGGCCACCATCACCCTGATACCAAAACCAGACAAAGATGTCACAAAGAAAGAAAACTACAGGCCAATATCACTGATGAACATAAATGCAAAAATCCTCAACAAAATACTAACAAACAGAATCCAACAGCACATTCAAAGGATCATACAACATGATCAAGTGCGGTTTATTCCAGGAATGCAAGGATTCCTCAGTATAAGCAAATCAATCAATGTGATACACTATATTAACAAATTGAAGGGGAAAAACCATATGATCATCGCAAGAGATGCAGAGAAAGCTTTTGACAAAATTCAACACCCATTTATGATAAAAGCCCTACAGAAAGTAGGCATAGAGGGAACTTTCCTCAACATAATAAAGGCCATATATGACAAACCCACAGCCAACATTGTCCTCAATGGTGAAAAACTGAAACCATTTCCACTAAGATCAGGAACAAGACAAGGTTGCCCACTCTCACCACTATTATTCAATATAGTTTTGGAAGATTTAACCACAGCAATCAGAGAAGAAAAAGAAATAAAATTAATCCAAATTGGGAAAGAAGAAGTAAAACTGTCACTGTTTGCAAATGATATGATACTACTCACAGAGAATCCTAAAGATGCTACCAGAAACCTACTACAGCTAATCAATGAATTAGGTAAAGTAGCAGGATACAAAATTAATGCACAGAAATCTCCTGCATTCCTAAACACTAATGATGAAAAATCTGAAAGAAAAATTAAAGAAACACTCCCATTTACCATTCCAACATAAAGAATAAAATACTTAGGAATAAACCTACCTAAGGAGAAAAAAGACCTGTATGCAGAAAACTATAAGACACTGATGAAAGAAATTAAGGATGATACACATAGATGGAGAGATATACCATGATCTTGGTGGGAAGAATCAACATTGTGAAAAAGACTATACCACCCAAAGCAATCTACAGATTCAATGCAATCCCTATCAAACAACCACTGGCATTTTTCACAGAACTAGAACAAAAAATTTCACAATATGTATGGATACACAGAAGACCATGAATAGCCAAAGCAAACTTGAGAAGAAAAAAAAAAAAAAAACACAGGTAGAAGAATCAGGCTCCCTGACTTCCGACTATACTACAAAGCTACAGTCATCAAGGCACAAAAAAAGAAATATAGATCAATGGAACAGGATAGAAAGCCCAGAGATAAACCCACAAACCTATGGTCACCTTATCTTTGATAAAGGAGGCAAGAATATACAATGCAGAAAAGACAGCCTCTTCAATAAGTAGTGCTGGGAAAACTTGACAGCTACATGTAAAAGAATGAAATTAGAACACTCACTAACACCATATACAAAAATAAACTCAAAATTGATTAAAGACCTAAACGTGAGATCAGACACTATAAAACTCTTAGAGGAAAACATAGGCAGAACACTCTATGACATACACCATAGCAAGATCCTTTTTGACCCACCTTCTAGAGAAATGGAAATAAAAACAAAAATAACCAAATGGGACCTAATGAAATTTCAAAGCTTTTGAACAGCAAAGGAAACCATAAAAAGATGAAAAGACAACCCTCAGAATGGGAGAAAATATTTGCAAATGAAGCAACTGACAAAGGATTAATCTCCAAAATATACAAGCAGCTCATTCAGCTCAATATCAATAAAACAAACAACCCAATCCAAAAATGGGCAGAAGACCTAAATAGATATTTCTCCAGAGACGATATACATATTGCCAACAAACACATGAAAGATGCTCAACATCACTAATCGTTAGAGAAATGCAAATGAAAACTACAATGAGATATCACCTCACACTGGTCAGAATGGCCATCATCAAAAACTCTACAAACAGTAAATGCTTGAGAGGGTGTGGAGAAAAGGGAACCCTCTTGCACTGTTGGTGGGAATGTAAATTGATACAGCCACTATGGAAAACAGTATGGAGGTTCCTTAAAAAACTAAAAATAGAACTACCATATGACCCAGCAATCCCACTACTGGGCATATACCCTGAGAAAACCATAATTCAAAAAGAGTCATGTACCACAATGTTCATTGCAGCTTTATTTACAATAACCAGGACATGGAAGCAACCTAAGTGTCCATCGACAGATGAATGGATAAAGAAGATGTGGCACATATATACAATGGAATATTACTCAGCCATAAAAGGAAACGAAATTGAGTTATTTGCAGTGAGGTGAATGGACCTAGGGTCTGTCATACAGAGTGAAGTAAGTCAGAGAGTGAAAAACAAATACTGTATGCTAACACATATATATGTAATCTAAAAAAAAAAAATGTTCTGAAGAACCTAGGGGCAGGACAGGAATAATGATGCAGATATAGAGAATGGACTGGAGGACATAGGGATGGGGAAGGGTAAGCTGGGACGAAGTGAGAGAGTGGCATTGACATATATACACTATCAAATGTAAAATAGATAGCTAGTGGGAAGCAGCCACATAGCACAGGGACATCAGCTCAGTGCTCTGTGACCACCTAGATTGGTGGGTTAGGGTAGGTCGGAGTGAGATGCAAGAGGGAGGAGATATATGGATATATGTATATGTATAGCTGATTCACTTTGTTATGCAGCAGAAACAAACACAATATTGTAAAGCAATTATATTCCAATAACAATTTTTTAAAAAATCATATATGTGTCCTAATAGTAAATATCAACATATACACAAAAACACAAATAATACAGAATGTATTTTCCTGTCACAAGTATGCTCAGAAACAGTAACAGAAATATAATCAGAAGCATCTCTTTATGCTTGAAAATTAAGAATACACTTTTAAATAATATATTAGAGGATAAAAGAAATAATGGCAAAACAAAATATTTTTAAACTAAATAATGATGAATATACTAAATATCAGAACTTGTACAGAGTCCATGCAGAACATCAGAGAAAATCAGTAGCCTTAAAAAATCTTATAAAGGGAAAAAATGAAAATTAGCTAACAGTCTATTTTAAGAAATCAAGAAATGGGTATCAAATAAACTCAATAAATTATAAGGACAAAAGAATAAAAAAAACCAGACATGTTTCAAAATTCATTTTTTGAGACTACCATATCATTGATACCAAAATGTCAAAAAGAGCACAATGACATCAGCAAGACGGTAGAATAGGATTCCCAGCTGTCGTGCTCCCATAGCAATATCAATATAACAAAAAACTACAGACCAAAATCCTATATGAGATTTCCAGAATCCAAATAAGAAGTTGCTATACTCCAGGAAAGCACAAAACTAAGAATAGCTGCACTGAAATAGGTAGGAAGAGGCATTTCAGAGTTACCCTTGTCAGCCCCAGGCCAGGACAAATCAGCACTGGGAGTGAATGTCCCAGCTTGTGGCTTCTACCTTAAGGGAGAAAGAGAAGAGTGGTGTGTGTGTTCAATGTTCCACCTTTTCAGAGGACTGCCAAAGGACTGGTATCTCCCATCTCATCTCATTTGGAGTGCTGATGAAACTGACATAGTTTGGAAGCCTATGGGCCACTGACAGCAAAGAAGAATTCTTGATGAAACCAGCATGATTCAATACAATAGTGAGAAGGCACACAACATGAGGCTTCTCCCTCAAGAGGGAGGCAGAAGAATTCAATATTAGTCCAGCATTCTGAATTTTGGGAGAACTGCCTAAGAGACTAATGTAAGTCATTCTTGACTCAGGGTGTTGATGAGGAACCGGCATAGTTTGAATGCATGTTGGCCAGGGCACCCAAAGAGAATGGGGATGCTTGCTCTGGTAAAACCAGAAAACTTGCAACAGAAGTAGCAAGAGATTATGAGCTTCTGAAAAAGAAGCTGTAATAATTAGTGATGTTGAATATCTTCTCATGTGCCTCTTGGCCATCTGTATGTCTTCCTTGGTGAAATGTCTATTTAAGTCTTCCGCCCATTTTTTAATTGAACTTTTTGTTATTTTGATATTGAGCTCCATGAGCTGTTTGTATATTTCAGAGATTAATCTTTGTCCATTGTTTCATTTGCAAATATTTTCTCCCATTCTGAGGGTTGTTTTTTCATCTTGCTTATGGTTCCCACCACCTCACACCAGTCAGAATGGCCATTATCAAAAAAATCTACAAACGATAAATGCTGAAAAGAGTGTGGTGAACAGGGAACCTTCCTACACTGTTGGTGGGAATGTAAATTGATACAGCCACTATGGAAAACAGTATGGAGGCTCCTTAAAAAACTAAAAATAGAACCACCATATGACCCAGCAATCCCACTACTGGGCATAAACCGTGAGAAAACCATAATTCAAAAAGAGACATGCATCACAATGTTCATTGCAGCACTATTTACTAGAGCCAGGACATGGAACCAACCAAAATGTCCATGGACAGATGAATGGATAAAGAAGAAGTGGCACATATATGCAATGGAATATTAGCCATAAAAAGAAATGAAATTGAGTTATTTGTAGTGAGGTGAATGGACATAGAGTCTGTCGCACAGAGAGAAGTAAGTCAGAAAGAGGAAAACAAATACCCTATGCTAACACATATATATGTGATCTAAAAAGGAAAAAAAAAATGGTACTGATGAACCTAGTTGCAGGGCAGGAATAAAGACAAAAACATAGAGAATGGACTTGAGGACATGGGGTAGGAGGGGGAAGCTGGAGCAAAGTGAGAGTAGCATGAACATATATACACTACCGAATGTAAAAGATTAGCTAGTGGGAAGCAGCAGCATAGCACAGAGAGATCAGCTTGGTGCTTTGCGATGATCTAGAGGGGTGGGATAGGGAGGATGGGAGGGAGGTTCAAGAGGGAGGGGATATGGGGACATATGTATGCATATGGCTGATTCACTTTGGTCTACAACAGAAACCAACACAGTATTGTGAAGCAATTATACTCCAATAAAGATCTATTAAAAAGAAAAAGAAGCTGGAAAGCTCCTATAATTAGGAAATTGCAACCCCCCAAATGGTTCCAGTGTCCCTCAGAATCTCTAGCCAGGGTGATTAGTGAGAGTCTTCTCCTGTATGAAGCCACTCAATAAAGACTGGGAGAGATGGCTCTTCAAATGGACAAATTCCAACACATAGTTAAAAGACACATGACAAAACAGAGAAATATGTCTCAAATAAAGGAACAAAATAAATCTCCAGAAAATGACCCTAAAGGAACAGAAGAATATGAATTACCAGACACAGAATTTAAAATAACTCTCATAAAGATGGTGTACAATATTTTTACAAGGAAACAATACATGAATAAAATGAAAATATAAACAAAGAGATAGAAAATATTAAAAAAACAAGTTAACAAATTTTGGAGCTGAGGTATAAAAAAACTAAATTTAATTCTCAGGAGTTCAACAGTAGACTTGATTCGACAGAAGAAAGAATCAGCAAACATGAAAAGAGGGCATTTGAAATTATTCAGTCAAAGGAATTAAAAAAAAAAATGAATGAAAAAATGAAGAAAGGCCAAAGGCCTTATGGGACACTATAAGCTGATCAATATAAGCATTAAGGGGCATCTACGGCCATACCACCCTGAACATGCCTGATCTCATCTCATCTCAGAAGCATCATGGGAGCTACAGAAGTTCTCAAAAGAAAGAAATGTGGTTAAAATGTTTACCTAAGGAAATAATTGCTGAGAACTTCTGAAATCCAAGAAAGAAAGTAGAAGCCCATAGCTGAGAATATGCAGACTCCAGTTAGGAGGAATCTAAAGAAATCCATGCCCAAATATATTCTAATCAAATTGTCAGAAGTCCAAGAAAAAGACAGAGTTTTGAAAGCAGCAAGAAAAAAGTGACTCACCACATACAAACAAAACAAAACCCATAAAGCGCTCAATGATTTCTCAGCAGAAACACTGCAGTAGAGAAGGGAGTTGGACCACTTATTTAAAGTGCTGAAAGAAAAAACTGGCAACCAAGAATACTGGACTCAAAAAAAAAATTGTCCTTAAAACAATGAGCGATAAAGACCTTCTTAGACAAAAAAATAAAAAATTAAAAAAAGCTTAGGGATTTTATCACCACTAGATCTGCCTTAAAAGAAATGCTAAAGGAAGTCATTTGAGCTGAAATGAAAAGATGCTGAACAGCAATGGGAAAGCATATGAAATTATAAAGTTTGCTGGTAAAGGTAAATATATGGACAATCACAGAATACTGTATTACCAAAGTTGTGGTGCAAAAATTACTTTAATTATGGTATAGAAGTAAAGATACAAAAGTATAAAAAATAATTAAAACCAACAAAATCTGTCAATGCATACACAATATAAAAAGATGTAATTTGTGACATCAATAACAAAAAGCAGGGGAGAAGTATAAACGTACGGTATTTTTATGTGACTGAAGTTAAGATATGAGCTTAAAGTATGTTGTTATAAGAAGTCTTATCTAAGCCTTGTGGCAACCATAAAAAAAATACTTATAGAAGATACACATAAGAAAATCAGAAAGGAATCAAAGCATGTCACAACAACAAAAAAAATTAACAAAACACAAAGTCAAACAGCAAGAGAGGAAAAGAAAGACAAATAAGCTACAGGGCATAAAGAAAATAACTAACAAAGTGGCATGAGTAAGTCCTTATGTACCAGTAATAATTTTCAATTTAAATGGATTAAACTCTCCAATCAAAAGACATAAAGTTGTCGAATGGATAACAAAACAAGTAGATCTCTTCTAAGTATCTACTGTCTAGAAGAGACAGTTTAGATTTAAGGACACACGTAGGCAATAAGTAAAAGGACAGGAAAATATATTCCACACACGTGAAAACCAAAAAACAAAAGTGGCCATACTTATATCAAACAAAGGAACTTTAAGTCAGTGTTAAAAGACACAAAGGACATTATATAATGACTAAAGGGTGAATTCACCACGAAGGTATAATAATTATAAATATATATGCACTCAACATCAGAACACCCAAATATATGAAGCAAACATTGAAAGAACTGATGAGAAAAATAAACAACAACACAATAGTACTAGAGGATTTCAATAGCTTATGTTCAATAATGAATTAGATATCCAAACAGAATATCAATAAGGAAGCAGAAAATTTGAACAACTTTATAGAACATAAGAACATAACAGACATATACAAAAATTTTCACCTAACAGAGGCAGAATGCACATTCTTCTCAAGCGCACATGAAACGTTTTCCAAGCTAAATTGCATGTTAGGTCACAAAACAAATCTTAACAAATTTTAGAAGATTGATATTATATCAAGTATCTTTTCTGACCACAATGGAATAAATTAGAAATTAATGGCTGAAGGAAAACTGGAAAATTCAGCAATATGTGGAAATTAATCAACACACTCTTCATAACTAATGAGTCAAAGAGGAAATCAAAAAGGAAATTAGAAAATATCTTGAGACAAATGAAAATGAAAACACAACATACCAAATGTTATGGGATGCAGCAAAAGCAATATTGAGAGAGAAGTTTATAGTGTTAGACACCTACATTTAAAAAAAAAGGAAAATCTCAAATGAACAATCTAACTTTACAACTCAATAAACTAGAAAAAGAAAAACAAACTAAACCCAATATTTATAAGAAGGAAGGAAATAATTAAGATTAGAGAAGAAATAATGTAAATTGAAGAAAAACAATACAAAAATCAAGAAAACAAAATAACTATTTTTTTTAAATATAAACAAAATTGACAATATCCACACTCACCACCTCTATTCAACATAGAACTGGAAGTTCTACCCAGAGCAATGAGAAAAGAAAGATAAATGAAAGGCATCCAAATCAGAAAGGAAGAAGTAAAATTATCTATTCACAGATGGCATGATTTGTAGAAAACTCTAAGGATTCCAAAAAAAACTGTTCAAAAAAATGTAGCAAACTTGAGACTTCCCTGGTGGTGCAATGGTTAAGAATCATGCCTGCCAGTGCAGGGGACATGGGTTCAAGCCCTGGTCCAGGAAGATCCCACATGCTGTGGAGCAAATAAGCCCATGCACCACAACTACTGAGCCTGTGCTCTAGACGCCGTGAGCCACAACTACTGAGCCCATGCACCACAGCTACTGAAGCCCACACGTTCTAGGGCTTGTGCTTCACAACAAGAGAAGCCACCATAATGAGAAGCACATGCATCACAACGAAGAGTAGCCCCCACTCACCACAACTAGAGAAAGCCCATGTGCAGCAATGAAGACCCAGTGCAGCCAAAAACAAATAAATTAAAAACAAAAATTTTAAAAAAATTTAGCTAACTTGCAGAATACAAAATCAATATACAAAAATCAGTTATATTTCTGTACATTGATACAACAAAAAATCCAAAAAGAAAATTTAGAAAAATATCATTTATAATAGCCTCAAAAGAATAAAATAATTAGGAACAAGATTAACTAGGGAAGCAAAAAACTTATACATCAATAACTACTAAACATTGATGAAATAAAGAAGTCACAAATAAATGGAAAGACACCCCATTTTCATGGCTTGGAAGACTTAATATTTTTTAAATGTCCATACCACACATAGTAATATACTGATATAATGCAATTATTATCAAAATCCCAGTGGAATTTTGACAGAAATGGAATTAAAAAATCCTAAAATTTTTATGGAATGAAAAAGGACCCAAAATTGCCAAAACAATCTTGAGAAAGATAAACAAAGCTGTCATCTGTATACTTGCATTTCAAAGAATATTTCAAAGCTACAGTAATTAAAAGTTTATGTTATTGGCATAAGAACAGACATATAGACCAATGGATCAGAATAGAGAGGCCACAAATTCACTAATACATATATGATAAAATGATTTTCCACAAAGGAGCCACGACTGAATAATGAGGAAAAGATGATACCTTCAACAAGTGGTGATGAAAAAACTGAATATTCACATGCAAAAGAATAGAATTGGACGCTTATCTTACATGGCACACTAAAATAAACTCAAAAAAGGATTGGAAACTTAAACATAAGACATGAAACTACAATATCCCTTAAGAAAACATAGGGGGAAGTTGCATGACATTGGATTTGGCAATGATTTCTTGTATATAACAACAAACGCACAGGCAACAAAAGCAAAAATAGACAAGTGGGGACTACCTCAAACTAAAACGCCTCTGCACAATAAATGAAGCAAACAGTGGAGTAAAAAAGTCAGCTATGAAATGGGTGAAAATATTTGCAAAACATATATTTGATAAGGGATTAATATCCAAAATATATAAGGAACTCATAACTCAATAGCAGAAACAAATAACCCAATTAAAAATGGGCAAAGGACTTGAATATTCCTTTCTTTGAAGAAGACATACAAATGACCAATTGGTATATGAAAATATGTTCAATTCCTCTAATAATCAGGGAAAAGAAAATCAAAACCATAGTGAGACATCACCTCACATTGGTTAGGCTGGCCATTATTTCAAAAAAAGAAAAGTAAACAGAAAATGCGTTGATGAGGATGTAAAGAAATTGGAACTCTTGTGCACTGATGGTAGAAATGTAAAGTGGTACAGCCACTATGGAAAACAGTATGTAGGTCTTCAAATAATTTTATTAGAATTACCATATGATTCAGTAATTCAGTTCTGGGAGTTTATACAAAATAATTAAAATCAGGATATCTTGATGACATAGATGCATTCGCATGTTTATTACAGAACTATTCACAGTAGCCAATAGGTGGAAACAACCTAAATGTCCATTTGTGGATGAATGGATAAGAAAATGTCATATATGCATAACTGGAACATTAGCCATAAAAAAGAAGGAAATCCTATCACACGCTACAACATGGATGAATCTTGAAGACATTATGCTAAATGAAATAAGCCAGTCATAGATGGACAGATACTGCATGATTCCTCTTATATGAGGTATCTAAAATATTCAAACTCAGAAACAATGTAGAATGTTGGTTCCCAGGGGCTAGGTGGAAGGTAAAATGGGAAGTTGCTGTTCAATGTGCATAGACTTTCAGTAATGAAAGATGAAAACATTCTAGAGATCTAATGTACAACATAGTGATTATAGTTAACAATACTGTATTGTACATTTAAATTTTTGCTAAGAGGGTAGATCTCATGTTATGTTTTTATTACCACACACACAGACACACAGAAAACAAAGACAGAAAGCCAGAAAATCACCAGCTAATCTCACCTATGAAAGTATATGCAAATATCCTAAACAAAATATTTGCAAACTAATTCCAACAATATATACAAAGGATACTATATAATGACTGAGTTGGTTTTATCCAAGGGATACAATGTTGTTTTAACACTCAGATACCCACAGCATCAGACTGAAGAAGAAAAAATCATATGATTATTTGAATATATGGAGAAAATTCAACTTCCTTTAATGATAAAAAGAAAAAAATTAGTAAACTAGGAGTAAAAAGAAACTTTCATAATGTTTATTAGAAAGGAAATACCAAAATCTACTTCAAAATTACACTTTTATGACACAGTGAATGGTTTCAATTTGAGATGGGGATGAATCCTTAAACTAGAGGTCCTAGACAGCACAGTAAGTCAAGAAGATGGTTAACTTAGAGATAATTTAATAATATGAATTGGTTAAATAGGTATTAGAAGACTGAAAAGGCAAATTAGGAACACTGAAGTAAAAAGAAAATAATTTTAGGAACAGATACCACCCTTAGGGCTGGGAGACAAAGGAAAGAGTTTAGGGTTATCAGAACTTAGAAGCTTGGAGGGAAAACCTTGAGAAGCTGGGACCTAGATATCTATGAGGGCTGCTGCTTAGCTAATGATGGTACTCAGGAGCTTGAAGTGGTGCCTCCTGGAGCTGGGATTCAGACTTTGGTGAAGGGTTACTGCTAATATCTCCAACTTTTGTTAATACATCCAAGGAAGCACAATGAGGCTGGTTTGGGGACTTTGGAAAACTACTGGACATTGGAAGCAACTGCTACTGGAACCAAATGCTACTGCTGGGGTAAAATACCATTGCTGGAGTGATGCTCACAGGAACAGGAAGTAAAGGGAAAATTCCTTCTACCCCTCCTTAACCTTAAAATCTCCCTCTAATGCCAAACTTATTTACAAAATGGAAACAGATTCACAGACTTAGAGAAATAACTTATGGTTACCAGGGGGAAGGGTGTGAAAGAGGGTAGATTGGGAGTTTGGGATTGACATGTTTTAAATAGATTTAAATAGATAAGCAACAAGGGCCTACTGTATAGCACAGGGAACGCTACTCAATACACTGTAATAACCTAAATGGGAAAAGAATTTGAAAAAGTAGATACATATATAACTGAATCACTTTGCTGTACACCTGAAACTAACACAACATTGTTAATCAACTATGTTCCAATATAAAATAAAAATTAAAAAAAGAAACCATCTAATGCAGAACTAGTTTGCAAAGAGAAATGTACTGTGTTTTAGCCCCAGCACCACAAAGCAGATTATAGAAAGGTGAATTTGGAACAGAAAGGCAATAGCTTAATAATTGGCAAAAAGTGAAAGGTATAAAGATTATTTTTATTTCAGATTTTACTATGGTAATAACTCCAATATTTCAGCAACATTTATTTCTTACATTATGTGAATATTTTGGGTTGGGTATAGTTCTACCCAGTTCTGCTTGGCTTCACATGGCTTCTTATTCTTAATCCCAGGTTAAGCACCCACTCCTATCTAGAATATACTCTTGTTCAGACAGAGGTCACACCAGTGCAAGAAAGTTTAAGGCTTGATTTACATTTCTCTAATAACTAGTGATGTTGAGCATCTTTTCATGTACTTTTTGTCCATCTGTATGTCTTCTTTGGAGAAATGTCTATTTAGGTCTTCCACCCATAGAAAAATGCAAATCAAAACTACAATGAGGTATCACCTCACATCAGTCAGAATGGTCATCATCAAAAATCTACAAATGGATAAAGAAAATGTGGTTCATATATACAATGGAATATTACTCAGCCATAAAAAAGAATGAAATGATGCCATTTGCAGCAACATGGATGGACCTAGAGATTGTCGTACTGAGCAAAGTAAGTCAGACAGAGACAGGCAAATATCATATGATATCATTTATATGTGGAATCTAAAAAATGGTACAAATGAAGTTATTTACAAAACAGAAATAGAGTCACAGATGTAGAAAACAAACTTAGTATTACCAGGGGGGATAGTGGGAGGGATCAATTGGGAGATTGGGTTTGACAGATACACACTACTATGTATAAAATAGATAACTAATAAGGACCTACTGCATAGCACAGGGAATTCTACTCAATACTCTCTAATGACCTATATGGGAAAAGAATCTAAAAAAGATTGGGTATATGTATATGTATAACTGATTCACTTTGCTATACAGCAGAAACTAACACAACATTATAAATCAACTATATCCCAATAAAAATTTTAAAAATAAGTAAATAAAAGAAAGCCTAAGCCAATCCACAAGGTGGCATTTAAAGCTTTGGTCCAAACATGGCAAACATATTAATTCACATGCCACTGGCCAAAGCATGTCACATGTCCAATTCCCAAGTCATTGATGTGAGAAGTGTAGCCGTCCCACAGGTATTAAAGGATGGAAAGAGATACACAAGCAAGTCACATGACAATAGAATAGGTTGTATAATCTTATTGCACAGAGGTAGAGTAGTTGGCAAAAATAACCCAGTGTTCTACAGAGTTGAAAGGAACAAATAAAACATTATTTATATGTTATATGGTTATATGATTGTGTTCCTAGAAAATTCAAAAGAATCTATGTATAAAATATTAAAATTCATAAGAGTTCAGCAACTTTGATGAAAATACAACAAATTGAAAAAATCAATTATATTTCTCAACAACAGTAACAATTGTTTATAAAATAATTTTTATAAAAGAGTGCCCTATACAAAAAGTCAACAAATAAAAAGCAAAATTTCTATGGAAAAATATAAAACTTTATTAGGAAATTAAAGACCTAAAAATACATAGAGATACTATGTTTATGGATTAAAAGACCCCATATAATAAAAACATGTATAAATTCAACAAAATTCCAATTAATATGCCAATGGTCTTTTTGTGAAAATTGGTAAGTTTATTTTAAAATTTATATGAAAATGCAAAAGGCTAAGAATAGGCAAGACATCCTTTATGAAGGAGAACACATTAAACAAGAGTATTGACAAGATTTATGAAGTTATAGTAATAAAAAGAATATGGTATTTGCACAGAAATATACAAATAGACCAATGAGACACATTTGAGAATCTTGAAATAGGCCAATGCTTATAGGGCCTTTTGATTTATGCAACGTAAGCACTGTAAAGTAGTCTTTTAATGGTGAGTCTATCAAGTATCCATATTAGAAAAAAGGAAATTGTAGCCCTACCTCATACCATCACAAAAATTAATCCCAGGTAGATTATAGACCTAAATGTGAAGCACAAACAATACAGTTTTCAGATAATTATATAAGACAATATCTTTATGCCCTTCAAAAAAGAAAATGTCTTAATACACAAAAAGCATGAACCATAAGAGGAAAAAATGAATAAATTTGACTTTTAAAATTAAGAATTTATATTCATTAAAAGATACATTAAAGAGTGAAAGGAAAGGCAAAGAATGGGAAACTAAAAATGGGATCCTTTTCAGAATGCAAAAAGAATTACTATAAAGCCATAAGAAATAGTCAGGAAACTCAATAAATATGTGCAGATGACTTAATGAGAACTTTACAAAAAAGGAAATTTACCTAGCCAATAAATATATTAGAAGTCCCTTAACCTTAGTAGCAATTAGGTAAATGCAAATTAAAACCATTAATTACCCCTACACATCCTCCAAATTGGCTAAAATTGAAGTCTAAAGAAATCAAATATTGTCAACAATATGGAACAATGAGAAATCACACACCCTAAATGTGGTATGGAGTGGGGGTGTTAATTGGTATAACCATTCTGGAAAAGAATTTGGAATAATATAGTAAAATTGGAGATATTCTACAACTCAACAATTCTAGTCTATGCCTTACAGAAATATGAGTTTATGTGTACCAAGATACATGTAAGAATTTCTATAACATTGTTGCTTATAGCCAAAACTAAAAACAACACAAATGTCCAACAACAATACAAAGAGATAAATAAATAATAGTATAGTCACACAATGGAATACTATACAGCAACATCAATGAATATTCTACAACAAATAAAATAGGGTGACTGAATCTCACCAATATTATGTTGAGCAAAAGCAGCCAGACACATAATAGCACATACTGTGTGATTCCACTTATATAATGTTCAAAAAGAGACAAAATGAAGCTATTTAGGAAGTAGACTTGTGTGGTAAAATTACTAAAGAAACCACAGAAGTCAGAAGAACAGTAATCTCTTAATTGGGTAGAGGGCTATAACCCAGAAAGAATGCACCAGGAACTTCTAGAATACTGACAATGTTTTATTTCTTGACCTTGGAAAAATTACACGTGAATTTACTTCACAATCATTTTAAAGTTGTATATTTATATTTTATATATGGTATTTAAGTTATAAATTATAATAAAAGTGTAAATACAGGTTATTTGATTAGCCAGAATAAATTTTACAAAATCTTTTTTCAAAACATTTAGGCTTGAATATGGACTGTAAAACCTTTGGAACTTTCTTAACTTTTCTGCACCTCCATTTTTCTGGATCTAAACTGAGAATAATTACGTTTATTTACCAAAGTGTCAAATGACATCTTGGATATAAAATTGCACTGTAGACTATAAAGCACAGTACATATCAGCAGCCATAGTTATCTGTTTTCTGAGTCTACTGTAGGTTAGAGAAAAAGAAGAAAGAAAATGAAATCCAGGCTACCTACTACAGGCAAGTATATTTACAGCATCTTTTAAGCAAAAAAGTTTTTAAAAATAACCAGAAAAATCAGGTAAGATCTGAAAAAGTACAGCTTGGAACAATTTAGAGGATGGGACAAACACTGCTCTTAATACATCAGTAGCCCAAGGGCATCACCACATAAGTGCAAACATAAATATGAGAATTCCTTGTGATTACCTAGGACCATTAAGAAACATGTCAGTTATGTTCAGCATAGTCTACTGAAAGAATCAGAGAATGAAATATAAATTTTTCCATCCAAAATAGATAAATTTTTAAAGTATTTTTCCATCTAGAGGTAAAACTGTTAATGTGGCAAATACACTTATATGGAAAAAGTTATATTAATAAAAATACCTTTTACTGCAGGGTACAGATCTAGAAACTATCTGGATATTACATTATTTAATATTTAAGATAATCTTGCAAACCAGGTCCATTTGTTATCTCCATTTTACAAATGAGGAAATTTGGGCTTAGGGGGTTTCAATGGTTTTCCTATACATCTGAGGAGGGGCAGAATTGAGATTTGAATGCAAATATGATTCATTCCAAATCCTGGACTCCTTCTACTATCGAAAAAGCTCTCTTTCATTATTTAGGATGATAGATAAATATGGTGGAGCAAATATTTTTTTGGCCAGTCACAAAATCAATTGCTTCTACATTCATTTAGCTATATACAGCAATGTGATCACACAAGCTTTTTATCAGTCATATTAAAGTCTTCACTTCTTAAACCATTGATTCTTTTGTTACTTGCAGATATGTCATTATCATCTAAAGTGAGCCACACAAGGCATTTTCTCCAGGCAACTTAAAATCCAAGTTCATCATTTCCATAGGTATGTCAATCAGCACATATGTTTGTAGATATTTCTAGTTTTTTATAAAATAATTAAAATTTTAGTGGATAAAGTTTTAAGCGGCTTTCAAAAATACATTTGGGATCTTTTAACATTATAATTATTTTACAATTTGAATTTTATATCCTAAATACTGCTGCTTTAAAACAATGGATATATAGAAATTTATTTATTTTTTGATAAAACCTGAATTTGGCACTTTAAAAGATTTCTAAAGACAAAATCCTTAAAATTCATTTTGTAACAATCTATAATAGAATAACATGTCTTAATCTGAGAAAAATTTTAGCAAATAGTTTTTAGAGAATCATAGCATTGAAGAATATTTTAAAAGTCATCTGGTCTAATCTCATCCCACCCTCCCCTATTTCTATTCAGGCTTCACACATCTCGTTATTATAGTATCTCAAATGAAGGAGGCAGCAATTTTTGTAGATTTACTCTTATTGCTAACTCTGTAATATTTTTACACCAAAACATTGTTGTTTATTAGCATATAAAATTATAATTCTGTAATTTCAGCATATTATTATTGTAAGTAAGAGCCAGTCAACTGGCAGATAACAACTGAATCTTAACTAGAGAGCAAAGATAGATTCTAGAAAATATAGACCATAAGCTTAACATTGATGCCCAGTAAAATTCTCAAATAGTTTATTAAAAATTTTGTGAGAAATTAAAAAAAAAAACAGCATGATTATGTCATCATAGGTTCACCAAAAACAAGTTATGTTGAACCAATCCCATTTTTTTTTTTTTCTCATAGAATTACTAGATGAGATTGCCACACACAACGTGGCTTTTTAAGCGTCATTAAAAATTTCAGGGACTTCCCTGGTGGCCCAGTGATTAAGGTTCCATGCTTCCACTGCAGGGGCACGGGTTCTATCCCTGGTCTGGGAACTAAGATCCCATATGCCTTGCAACACAGCGCCCAAAAAATAAATTAAAATAAAGTGATTAAAAACTTTTCATGTTAGGGACCTGGAATATATGATCCTCTAAGGTCCCTTTTGGCTTTAAAATCCCAGGTGTTTCACCTGATAGACGTAAGGTAAATTTTTGCTGTATGATAATGGATTCGTAATTTGATATACAAGTTTTCTTAAAGAGTGCTGATTAATGGATCTTTGTAAACCAGAACAGAAATCTCAAGTGGTAAAACTGTGGCTCTGTCTTTGACCTTTATCCTTTTCAACAATTTTTTTCAAAGCAGACCAAGATATATAAGGATCTTAAATTTGTTCATGACACAATCCTAAGAAGGATAGCTATTATTTGAGATAACGAAACCATGGTGTGTGTGTGTGTGTGTATGCGTGCGTGCCCACAAGATGAATTTAAGAACAAAAAAATCAGAACATTTTACAAATAACTTTGGGTTCAAGTATAAATCTCACTGTGTTTACAGTATTTGAAAAATCAACCAAAAAAGAATGCTTATGTAAATTATGGCACATCCTTAAGAAGAAATAATATGCAACATTTAAAAATATTTATGAAGAGTTTTAATAACATAGGAAATTCATGTAATGTAATGTTAAGTTGAAAATTTCAGCACATAAAATTGCTTATAAAGTATTATTACAATTACATTTATAGACATTTAAAAGCAAAGGAAAAAAATGGAGAAAAGTCACCAAAAGTTTAAATGTGAGTGGTGGGGTTATTATTTTTTTCATTAGGCATTATGTACACAACATAAATAGCTACAAAATAACTAAATACAGTCTTAGGTCATATCAGCAAAATAATGGCGTATTGTCCAAAATAGTCCCATTGTGCTTTGCACTGCTCAGATCTCATCTGGATTACTTTAGCTCACTACATTTTAAGAGTAATTTTGACTATAACAAGAGTGCTAAGTTTATGGAATCCAGGATTGTGAATGCTATGGACTGAATTCTGTTCCCCTCACCCCCAAATTCATATGTAGAAGCCCAGTCCTCCAATGTGACTATATCTGAAGATATGGTCTTCAGGTGATGATTAAGGTTAAATGAGGTCATAAAGGTGGGACCCTAATCTGATAGGACTTATGAAGAAGATCTCTCTCTTTCTCTCTCTCTCTCTTTCTCACACACATGCACAAACACACACACACAGAGTGAAAAGAAAGCCATCTACAAGTCAGGAAGAAAGGCCTCACCAGCACCCAACCATATTGGCACCCTGATCTTGGGCTTCTGCTCACAACTGTGAGAAAAATCTTTCTGTTGTTAAAGCCACCTAGTCTATAGTATTTGTTATGGCAGACCAAGCCGACTAATACAGTGACTGATCTTAAAACCACTTCAGTGATGAATAGGTGGAGTAGCTGAGGATATTAAGAATGGAAAAAAGGAATAATGTGGTGCAAAGAAATTGTTTTCAGATATTTAAAGAGATGTCATGTGGAAACAGTCTTCCCAAACTAAGACAGAAGAAGTTGGGTTCAATATAAGACATAGCTTTCTAACAAAGCTCTGCCAAAATGGAATGAGCTGTTTTTCGACATGGTGAACTTACCAGTAGACTTGTCCCAATAAAGAATAGAATACCATTGTTCAGGAGTGCTATAGAAGAGATTTCTGTATTAATTTAGATGACTTTTGAAGTCTCATTTAACTCCACCTTTCTCTATCTAACATTCCACAGTTGAAATCTTTCAAAATTTTAATTCCCATACAATATATTAATTATCCCTGAAAATTCTCTTAGTACGGTTTCTATGCTTTCATTTTAGTCATTCATTAAAAATGAAAAATGGAGCAAGACCTGATACAGAGCTCTACCCCACATTCTTAGAAAACTCTGATTCACTAATCCTTAATCTTTTATGTGGTATGATTGTTCTGTAGGTGACTATTTTTGCTGGTTCTCTATACCTGTACCTGTGTTATTTGTTTAAAATTCACTTTGACCTCATTATCAGGTAAGTTAACATTCTCACCTCATCTGATCCATTTATTTGACTAAACTAATTTTCTGCCAATGTGAATGGTAACAATGAAAACCATGGTAAAATAAGAATTTTAAAATGTATAAATCTTTAATAAAAACACATTTTTCCTACATAAAAAGCAAAATAATCAAAACACTGCACATCGTTTATAGTACCAGGCTTTAACTACCATTTATAACTTTATTTGTATGGAACAGTATTTCTGAATTTAAACTCAGGACAACAAGACAACATTTCTTTCCACTTCAGTATTAGAAACAGACTCAGTTTTGGCAGAGGTAGCAAGACCTGTGCTCAGATCTTACTTTTGTCACATTTTCTCTGAAAGGGGTTCCTGGACGAATTCCAGGAAAAGGAAACAGCATACAGGTGCTGGGGTTCCAGAGGAGAGTCCACATGCCAAGGATACAAGTTGAAATGTTTGGGAAAAGCCCACAGGGGTTCTTCTATTAAGGGGAGAGATTTTGATCAGTGATGACTAGATTCCAGAAGAAATGTCAGAATACAAAACAAGAAAACAGGATTTGGGATGCAGAAGGGACAATTAAGGTGGCAAGTGAGTGGTAAAAGGACACTAGTGATAGTAGTTTCTGAGTAGTACAACAGGGTTCATGCTCATACATAGTTGTTCAAAAACTCCATATTGGGAGAGACATGCAGTGTGGAACTGATGTTTAAATAAAACCAAATTAAGACAAACTATGGAAATCTCACAATAAAATAATAGAACAAATATTTACTAATATAATTAACACTTATTGAGCATTACTATAAGTCAGCTACTATGATGAGAATTTTATATATATTGTCATTTAATTCTCATAACAATCCTATGAGGTGGGTTCTAATGCTATCCTCATTTTCCTAAACGGTAGTCAGAATCTCAAATGATGTGGGATTTAAGGTCACTTATTAAGTGGCGGGTCTGAGATACATACCCAAGTCTGCTTAACTCTCAGCTCAACTCAGTTAAACTCTATTCTTTAAAGGCTTCCATATTTAGGCCCAAAGGCTTATCACAAATAGCATAATAATTTAATTTATACATTGAAATATTTACTGATAATAAAAAAACATCTTTAGATTTCTATTTGAAATAAACCAAAATTAGAATATCTGTCTTTTTTAAAAATCATTTTTGTGTTTTTAGTTTTTTTAGGCATTCTTGCTTTCAGATGCACCTACCACTATTTTCATTGATCATGTACATGTATTTTTCAAGGGTGAAATCTAGTTTATACGTTGTGCAGTTGTTCTCACTGAGAAAGAAGTATATGGCTTTTTCACATGATCATATCTCCCAATTTGAGGAAACTAGAGTCAGTCAATGTGTTGAACATTAAAAAGTACATTTCAATACTCAATACTGTCTATAAATCATTTCATTCCTTCTATGCCCCTCAATATTTGACAAAACATTTTACTGTAAACAAATTTGGGGACCATTGTGTAATTATTCTCACTTGGAAAATATTCTGTTTCCCCTCCATGAAACTAGAACAGAAGGTCTGAGAGAAAGGAAATTATTAAGCATTCTACTGAGTTTTTACCCCCAACAAAAACTAAGATAGAGGTCAATGAATAAGTATGTGCAAACTGGAACTTGAATCCTCTAGGGTGACTGTAGGCTAATTAATAATTAATGCCAGAGCCATGGTGTTTGAAATGCAGATGTGATAACTGGAGGCCTGGCAGTACTGTTCAGAGGAAGCAGATTTAGATGCTATAGGGAATAGGCACTCCCTTGCCGGCTGGCTCAGAGAGCCAGCCTGGGTGCAAAGCAGGGCCTATGGTTTAGATTATATTCCCCTCAGCTGTTAATTACCTGAACCTACTTTGAAGTTGTTCTCTTTTTATCCTCTGCATGAAAAGAGATTGGTTCAGCCAAGGGACTTAGAGAAATGATCAAATACATGGGGTGGAGGGAAGGGGGTGGGAATAGAACTTCAGATATAAGAAGATAACGAAGAAAAACACACAGTAGAACATACAAGAACATACATTATTAGGAAATGTTGAATTGTGGTTCATTGTTTCAAACAAATTGTATTTCTCTCAGTTATAATAAAGTTGATTTTAAGTGAATATGTAAACTTTTTCTGAATAGGTATAACAAAGAATTTCCATCTCTATTACTATATAAAGTAGTGATTTGACAAGAGACACGTGCTTTGTAATGCCATATTTAATTTAATAAAGTCACTTATACCTCTTCATATTTGAAGGTACTTACTGATAAGGGCAATATTAATAGAATCAGCCACAAACTGCTTCTATATAACCTGTTTGTGTTCAAACCACTCATTCTCACAACACAGAAGGTGCCATTGCTCAATGAAGAAAACTATAGGATATTGGAAAACTGTGGAAATAGGCTTCAGTTGAAAGGATTCTGAAAATAAAGATGGTAGGTTTAATTGCATTAAAAAGCACCCTGGTTTTCAATTATGTGCATGTATGCATGCAACTTAAAGAATCATGGCCACTAACTATCTAGCAAGTGGATTACAGCATGCCTGGATGAGATGTAAATGCCGAGGTTTGGGGCTTTTTCCCATTTTTAAATGTTATTTTTAGTGCAACTACTCCAGGCAAAGCACCTGAGATACATGCTACTCACACATGAACAAGTTTCTCTCTTTTGGTGAAAGAGCATGCAGTCATGAAATAGCTAATTTCAACTGTGAGAAGTATCTCTGTATCTTTTTGACAGGAAAATAGCACAGAAAGCACCATCAAAGGAAAACGTGTATCTACACTGAAACTGACACCTGTGGATGCAGTATCTTCTAACTAAGGTGACATCAAATACATACAACCATATGTGTGAGTGATGAACATTCAGCTCAGACACAACATACAGACCATGCAGTGATCTAGATTTGGAGTTCTATATTATTTACTGTCCATTTCTATTTAAAGGAGCACTTCTGTGAACAAGGTCCTTAAAGTCAGGAGAAAAAAACAGAAATTTTCTCCATAGAATCTATTGCTCAAAATGCAAATTCCAAAATAATGTAAGACTTGCATCATTGTACATTTTAAATTTCCTTAAGCAAGTAAATAGTCATGTAACTAAGGGTCTCCTATCAAAGGCAAATCACATTGGGAATTTTTACAATTTGTCTGTGACAGAGATTTCCCAGTTGTAGGTTTCTTTCTAAGAACATGTGTACAGCACTAAGATTATGTAAAAATAACAACAAAAAACAAAGCCATTTTCATGAAATTTCAATTTTGTTATACTGACAAAAGGCAGCAGGGCCAATTCACAGAAAGTAGAGTCTACTTGCATACTGATTTTTATCACCAATCAGCTGTCTCTGCAGTATTATATTGTTAGAGTCCAAGGTGTTAATGAATATGTACCAAATTTTCCAGGCTATAAACATAAACTTTGTATGTTGAGTTCCCTGCTACTAAGAAAAAGGAAAAAAAAAAAAAACAAAAAACCAAGAAGTGCTTGAAAAGTGTAAGCCAAAAACCAGAGGAAAATTTTAAAAAATCAACCACTTAGATCAGCACCTAAGGTTTTCATGCCCATAGCTCTTTTCCACTATGGGCATTCATGATTATTCACCTGTGGTGGATAACCTCAATTTTACAACATAAACACAGAACAAAACACATTTCCTACCCTATAACTGCAGTCATCTTCCAAATTTGAATTCCAAACTTCTGAATCATTGTTCCTCAATAGCAAATGAAAATACATTTGAGACTGGTGACATTCAGGCTTCATTTATGCATTTTTATTTTTGTTATATTAAAAATATGCTAACAAATCAATTGATGTATATATACTTTCTATTTTATTTTTTAACACTTCCATCAATTGGACAATTCAATTTAAGGAGAAGATATTCGAAAACATTATCTACAACTTAATTTCAGTGTGAACAAGTTTTAGTTTAGAGATATATGAACAGAGATATATAGAGCAAAATGGCATCACCACAAGCATTAAGTTCAGCTTTCCACTTCATTTCAACCTGTATGTTTACATCCTCACTGCTCTTAACCCCACATGACTATCTCTTAACACTAACAATTACCTGTTTTGTAAAGATTTACTCAATTTCTTAAAGCACATTTTTAAAAGTTTCAAAGAAAAAGTTTCAATGTAATCTATTGGCATAATCTTGCATTAATCTCAAGGTCTTAATATATTTTAGAAAGCAGTGTAAAAAATAAATGCATAACAACCAATATTTAAGTCATAGAACTTTGAAGCCATAATTTATATGCTTTTTATATTAATTTGGAACAACTAAAGCATTCTTCTCTGTGTCAACTCTATTTTAAATATTTTTTTCTTCTTGATAATATGCTTTCCACAGTTCATTTTTGATCATATGTTCATATTGTAAAACTGCTTGTGACTAGAGCCTCCTAAACACGTGCACAATATTCTCTCTCCACTGCAATCTAAAATGTGGTTAGATTATCTAGCTTGTTTTGTGTCCTTTTTACCCGCAGCTACAGAGAGACTGAAATGAAGTTCTCAGCTCTTTATTAGTAAAAAGCATTGGAAAAGTGAAAAGATCTTAACAAAAATATCTTTCTCCCTCCAGTATGAGTGATGTATGTTGCATGAGCTATGCACTGCAAAGCAGAGGAAGACTTCTTTACCCTGCAAAAGGAAAAGTAAAACATTGAAAAAGGATCTTAATGAAATCATAACATTAAAATAATTTTATATTAAATCCTGTTTATTTTCTAGGTGAAGGCTGTGAAGTAAATGTGAGGAAACATTAAAAGGGAATTGAATTTGCATTCCTTATGCTACAGGCACATGTTTACATGACCTTTAAAACAGAATTAAAGCTGTATCATCAGCAGCTGTAGGCAATTCACATTACTAAGGCAATCAAATCAGAATGCTAAACTAACTATAAAACATATATTAAACTGATAGAGAATGATCTCAATTCACTAGGTTTACTTGCAATCTACTTACACACTACTAGTCATTTCAAAGTAGTTTGCAGATCCACCAAACTAGAAATACTCCAACGCGTTTGAAAACAGAGGGTCCAGCTGTATGTAAGCTAAGAACACTTTAATATATCTTTCTCAGCAAATCTTCATCATTCATCAGAGCTAGCATATTTATGATCATTATTTACTTCCAATAATCACCTCCAAAAGTATTATCCCATGAAGACACAGTGCTTTCTGATATGTTGTACATGGCAGAGAAAATTTTTATTTCCAAACAAGTATTTGGAAGAGTTTACAAAAAATGCTTAAAGGCTACTGAAAAGTTAAAGACACTTCTTTCTACTCTAAACTTCATTGTATTGTTCTACAACATCCCCCACAATTTCCAGTAACTGTATTCTGATTTCCTTCCATAGCAGGTACAGATATCACACCTTTTAAAATATGGTAGGATGGATAATTAAATAGAGTTTTAAATACAGTTGTCTGGGATGAGACTTGCTCTAAAGACATGAAAAGAGAAGAGTAAATATGTTTATAATGCAAGTCATCATCTCACTAGAAGTGTTTTTAGAAAGCTTGGTCTCTTTCCATTTTTAGTAGTAAAATTTCAGAAAAAAAGCATATTATATCTTTCCCGAAGTGTTTCTATTTGTGTGTTGTGACTTATTTTCCTCCTCTTTAGAAAACTTTTCAGACTCCTCAAGAATACTGAAAACATACAGAATGTGTTTGAAAATGCAGTTCTTCTACTTTGAGGGGCAAAGAAAGGGGGGAGGACTCAAATGCTTCTTTCTGTCACCAGTGTGGGTGTTTGTATAGGACAAATTTCAGTTCTTTACAAAGCTGTCAACTAGCAGTTAAAGGAAAACCAAACTTCCACAGTTCTAAGACTCAGTTTCTGCAGAGCCGAGATCCATACACAGAGACACAGAGCTCAGATCATTTTTGAATGCAATATACACTCAAATAATGTTGTACTTCAATATGCAAAGTTCAGCCTTGTAAACTCTCTCTCTCTCTCTCACACACACACACACACACAAAGGTGTATGTGATCTATTTAAGGGGGAGTGCATCTCTAATGTTTACATCAAGCACCTGGGGAAATATTGCATTTAAAGGTAAAGATGAGAACAGATGTGATTGAATTATAGTTTAACTGCAAACAGGAACCCCAATCTCTCTCTGAAAGTGTAAGTAGTAAGAAGAGGGTAGGTGGGGGAAATGAGAGAGCCTCATTCTCACTATTATTTGAGTAAGTTAAAAGGAATATTTAGGATGTAAAAGAAAAATTTGAGTGTTGATATTTAGATTGCCCTGTGTGTTTCCTTAGAAGCCTAAGGTTTCTCTTGCCCCTGTCAATTGTTATAAACAGGAAATTTGTTCTTTTTAAAGAGGATTAGGGAGGTTTAAATCCTGCTGCCTTCAGTGTGATCTGAGTTAACATCTTAGTGCCTGGATAAAATATTTTAGGGTGACTATTACCCTCAACACATATGCACACAAGAAGAATCATGGGGTCACTGCTCTCCTAAGCACACCTCCAAGGGAGAGTGTCACTGAGGCAGAATTGTGATAATATAAAGTGTTTGGCAGTAAAGGGGCTGGGTCTTGCCTCCCAGGAAAGGGTTACCTTAATCATCTTACCTTTGTGCAGGCCTAGAGAGGGAGACATTGGACTTAGAAATGTTTAAGGGGCACACAGGGCAAGGAACTGTGGCTATTAAGGGACAAGGGTGCTCAGCCTGGGTCTAGGGGATCCTGAAAAACTAACTGCTGGCTGGCCCCCAGGCTCACACAGCTCACACAGTTGCCTTGGTGCCGGCTCTTCTAGATCCTGGCCACCTCCCTCTACTTCCAACCTGGGAAATTCAGCCGTCTCCATCCTATGGAACCTGTTCCAAATAGAGGACGAGAGCTTGGGGAGAGCAGGACAGTGAATGCCAGGAGGCTGGCAAAATAAGTCCCTCTCACTGGCTGCTCAGTTGTCCGAACAGGACCCATTCAGCCCAAGGAATTATCATCCACTGAGTTATCTTAACACAGAATCTCTCATTTGAACGCCCCCACCCCTGTCCTGGCCCAATCGCCTCTTTTCAGGATGCATCTCAGAGGCTATCTCAGGTCAAGCTGCTTGGCTTCATCCAAGCATCTCAGCCAGGCTACCCCGGAGGTTAAGGATAATGTTGCTGCCCAGATCACGCTCCCTCCCACCAAGATCGTGTACAGGACTTTGGGACAGCTCTTTGATTCTCTCTGGCTCTGACTTTCTGCAGGTTGTAGCTAAGGGACTTGGGTTTGTAGCAACACCAGAAATGAGAGCGGGCTAGCTGCAGACTCGTGGTTAGGGGAGCGGACCCACCAAGAGGAAAGACCTGGTGGGGGGCTGGGTTTTTGGCTGACCGCCTGAGCACTTGTGCATTGAAAAGAGACTCCAAAAAATTTCTTGGATATAAAATGTACACACACACACACTATGGCATGTATCCACAGGCAGCTGGAAACTGAAATACCAGATCAAATAGATCTCTTCCCCAAGCAGGCAAGCCAAATTGATTCCCCCAATCGAGAATGGGGCAAAGTGCAAAAGAAGTGGCCCAAAGTTACAGAATATGTAGATTTTTAAGAGCACTCAGGAAACAAACACCCCTCCCCCTAGAACTAGCACAACAATCACAACAGAGGAAGCGCTTATATTCTTGTAAAAAATGGGTTTCCCAAATGTCCTTGCAAAGTGGACTATTCCCCAAATACTTCTCTCTCTCACATATATCAATTATATATTTATATTTGATTTATAAAACTTGATTTTAAAATACTTTTTAGTACATTTTTCTCACAATCATCAACCTGCTTACCTACTGTATCCCTCTGGGAAAAAAGTAATAGAAATTTCTGAATAATGATAGCAGGTTAAATCTGGTCGCTTGCTTATTTTCAAATATGACATAGATTCTTGCCCACCATAGGACCCACAAATAGTAACGTGAGCCCCGAATACTCAGCTGATTACTTACTAAAAGTCTTTTCCTAGAAAGAGCGCATATTTTGATCTGTAATCAAGTTTCCCGTAGTCCCATTACCGCACAGGGACGCAGAATGCTAGCCATTTCAGATAAGTACTATTCACTAAGGAAGGGAGACGGAGCACAAGAGTGCAGGGAAAACACGATCTCAGTTATGAATGAAGCCAGAGCATTCTTACAATTTTGCATGTTAAAACCTTAATCCGTCCATGAAGAAGGAAGTGAATTGCAATTTCGGGCGGATCTATTAACCAAGGCAGTGATTTATAAACAGCGTCTAATGGTAAACTAGATGGACTTATTGATGCCCCGAACATAGATCTGCAGAGTTTAAAGTAATAGATCATCTCTACAAGCTCTCTGATCAATTATGCGGCTGGAAATATTTTTTCTTGTTTTTAAATGTTCCCACCACTTCTGATTTTAAGAAAAAAAGTCAAAGTAAAACTAAAAACCACCACTGCAATTTAAATTTATAAACATTCTGCTACTCCATTATAAAGAGAGACAGAGAGAGACAGAGAGGGAGACAGACACACACAGAGGTAATTCCACACGGGGTCTGTATTTTGTAGAACTGTTAACGGGATTCCTAGAAACTAGTCTCTATCTGCAGTGCAAAAAATGTGACTGGCAAATGCCCACAATGATTTCTAAACACCCTAAATCCTAGAACCGGGAAAAATGATAGCCACGTAGAACACTGCACAATAGCTCTGTCCCGGTAGAGGTCTTTCCCTGGACACTGTAAGATAGAGCAATGGCAAGGGAAGAAGTAAACTCTAAACTCGGAAGAGAAACTGAGCCGGGATCAACTCGACCTTGCCTACGCAGTGGCAGGGTGGGAGCCAGCATCCTTTCCCTCCGCAGTGAAGGTCTCTATTGTCCTTATCCTCTAACCCTCCTGTTGAGGCCCCAGCCACACAATGCCTCAGCACTTCCCCACTGACAGTGGATTTTGCTAACAAATGACTAGTGTTCTCAAAGATTGTGGTATTTGTATTAAATTTTTCATGATGAATATTTTACTTTATAAATAACCCTGTTTATGCTGTGGCATTTGCTATATGCTGTCACTCCTCCCTCTCCCCTTTTCTCTAAATATCCTTTGCTTCACGTTCAAGGAAAGCCAACAGAGATCTTTTTAAAATGAACTAATTGAGCTTGAATCGGTATTGGCTAATGTCTGCTAATGCCATCTAATTTTTTTTAATTCTCCCTCAGAATATTGAGCCCTTAACCTTCCCCCATGCAGTTTGCCAAGAAGAAGAAGAAGAAGAAGAAGAACAACAACAACAACTATAAGAGCAGCTACAGTAGACTGGTGCTTCGTAGGGCAGCTGTGTCTCACGCTGAGAATGTCTCATGAGCTCAGTGTACAGACATCAGGGAAAAGGTTTCTTTCTCATTTCCTTTCAGAGGCTGTTCAATTGTTTCCCTTCCCTCATGAGCTCCCTGGTTATAAAAAGAAAATGTGTACTTGTCCCCACCAAGCCTAACGTAACTCATCCTGCTTCCAAAGTGAACTTGTATTGAAGGTGAAGTTTCCAATTTTGAGGTCACGCCTGTGTGCCATGTCCTACCGTCTGGAGCTTCATGCTGCATTATACACATTCAAATCTGGCCGTTTGGACTTCTTTCCTTAATCCCCTCCTCAACCCCAGCCATCCCCAGCCACAGACAGTCTCCCCCTCTTCCAATTTGTGCCGCGAGAACACTTCGTAATCTACACTCAAATATAAAATCTACAAGCAGCATAATCCCCATGGCTGGGGCACTTTCTGAACCAGCCTGGGCACAGGCTGCCCAACTGCGACCACGCTTGGGGGCTTCCACAGGAATGGGCGACATGAACTACATTAATCTGCTTAATTTCTTTTGTGAGTCCTTTCTTGCTTCGAAAGGGAAGGGAGGGGGGCGTAAGGTCTGCGAAGACTCTCAGGAGTTGTTTTATATCCTTAAATATTGTGAGGGAGGAAAGCCACTGTGAACCCCCAGGTTACAAATAAATGAGTACAAGTAAATCAAGCTGATCTGACTTGCTTTTGGAAATTAACTGAATTGTCCTCTTAGAAATCAAGCAAAGTGATGAGTAGGGAGGGGTAGCGAGTTGGGGTTTGGAGGCAACCCTAGGAGGAATGAAGTTGGTGCTGTGTGCTGGCCAGGCATGGTAATCGAAACCTGTGTTGCCTTGCTGGAGATAGGTGTGCAGACTTGCTAAAATTAGTTTCTCCAATTCTAAGTCTGGATCCCCTCCAGGGCAACTTTTAGCTGCCCCAGCCTGGCAGGGTTCAACAGCTATTATTATATTCAAACCATAGCTCTGAAGTGGGTGGGGTAAATCAGATCTGAGGATCTGGTAGTGGACTTCAAGACCTCAGTGAGGAGAACATGAAGCTGTGTATTTAGCCCAGCTACCCAAGATAGCAGGTTTACCAGTGGTAACTTTTGAGTTTAAGGCAAAATGCAGTCTATGAAAAATAAGTTACAAGCTCTTTGCAACAGTAGCTTCTCATGGACTTATTTTTCTCCCATGTCCAGACAGGGTCGTATATTGAATGAGGCTCTTTTATTTTGCATGGGGCAGGGGATTTGTGACCATGGTCCCCCCTTTTATTCCTCTCTCTATGGAAACCCAGATCATGGGGAGAAATATGCAAGGCTGAATAAAGAGAAGCCGCAGAAAGGAGCGCTTGAGAGCGGCATCTGTTACACTTGGGAAGTTAGACTGACAGGAGAAGGCGAAGGAAACCTCTCCAGCAGATTAGTTAGAACAGCAAGAAGATTTGACTATATGCAGATATTTTCTTCAAAAACAAAGCACCTAATGTGCAAGAGATTCTATCTCAGCTGCTAAAGGACATGATTCCACCTGAATTCAATAGGCAGTATCTATATTCATGGGAACTAATTATTAAAACGAAAGAAAGAAAGAAAAAGAAAGAAAAAAGAAAGAAAGAGAAGGAAAGGAGGAAGGAAGAAAGAAAAAGGAAAGGAAATAATGGAAAGGAAAAAGGCAACTAACATCGGTTTTTGTTCCTGACAGAAGCTATTCTTATATTAAAAGACTGCAAAGCAACGGTGTGGAAAAGCCTGTCGCTGGGTGCAGATGCCCCGTCCTCCACACCCCCCCCCCAACCAGCCTCGGGGAAAAAGGTCTGAACCACTTTTCCGCGGCTGGCCTTACCTCTTCGCTCAGAGCCAGATCCGAAGCCACAGGCAAGAGGAAGGTTTTTTTTTAAGAACTCAGGCAAGTCAGAATTGGAAGAGGACCCACTTCTTCTTCATGCAAAAGTCTTATCAATTGATAATTGCCTTAACTCCCTGAATGGCCAGGCTAAGATTAACAACTCT
The DNA here is from genome assembly GCF_949987535.1 of Balaenoptera acutorostrata. Taxonomy (NCBI): domain Eukaryota; kingdom Metazoa; phylum Chordata; class Mammalia; order Artiodactyla; family Balaenopteridae; genus Balaenoptera; species Balaenoptera acutorostrata. The sequence goes on from NC_080085.1 coordinate 71,539,492, forward strand.
TTCAACCAAACGCAGCTGCAATGGTGGGGGTGGGGAACCCACCGACAACAACAACATGGCAATGATCATGATCTTTTTGCTCCTATAGTTTCTTCAATGTGTTTCCCTCTGACCTCTAAACTGATCCAACCCAGACTGGCAAATGGATCCTTGAACAGACAGTCTAACAGAGCGCCGGAAAACTTTTATTTTTGTTTAATTTTAATAAGTTATTTTTTTCTTCATGAAGCAAAGTTCGGGCACAAATGAGATTGCATTCTTGCAAAGGAAGATACACACAGTTGGCAGTAAAGAAAGGACGTTCCTGGGCAGAAGGAGAAGAGGAGAGGAGAGGACAGGAGAGGAGAGGAGAGGAGGAGAAAGGAGAGGAGGGGAAGGGAGGGAAAGGAAGGGAAGGGAGGGAAGGCAAGGGAAGGGGAGGGGAGGGGAGGGGAGGAAAGGGAAGGGAGAGAGGAAAAAATCAATTTCTAGGTTAAAAGCAGATGAACCTTTACAATAGGACACCAGCAAATGAAAGCAGTTTCAATGAGGGAGAAGGGGGAGGGCAGAAGATGGCAAATGATCCTCTCTACCAATAATTACTAAGTGTTTATCCTTTTTTTAAGAGGGAGAGAAAGAAATAGATCTCAACCAGATGCCAGACTTTCCTGCATAATAGACACAGTTTACATTTACCAACATAAGCTCTTACTGCACTGTGCTCTCATAAGAAATTACTCATTTCACAGGAAATATAGGCTCTTTAGCTATATAAAGGAATGTCAGAATAAGCTCACCTTGTTTTTATTTTTTTCTCATTTTCTTGCATTTTCTTCAGATCTGTCTTCTTAGAGAAACTAATGCCTTAATGACTTTCTGGTAGCTGCAAGCCTTCTTTTATTTCTGCTAAATATATGAAAATGTATGCAAATTTAAATCAAGCTTAACCTAGGAGCTCTTGCAATATATTTAATGGAATTTTAAACCAATAAGGGAACTCTGATGCCGTCTTCCGTAAGTGCAAATATAATTATGCAACTAGGTTATCTTCAAAATTATGCAATGAAAGGTCATTTTTTAACTTCAGAGATCGTGCTAGGTATCCGATGTTGCCTTTCCCCAGCTACAGCAAATCTAAAATCTTTGCATTTCACCCACTCTGCTTACAAGCAACGCATTTGCACGGGGCTGTGGAGCACATAGACTTGTCCTTCCCGAACTTATAAAAGCTTAGGCGGAATACAAGTCTTTGCTCTATTTTCCTTTAACCAAAATGTAAAAACAGTCCCGTCTTTCCAAACTGAAAGTAAATTCAAGCTTGATGGGAATGGGGCGGGGGGGTGGGGGTTGGGGTTGGGGGAGGCGGTATTTAATGCCAAACAGCCCTCCAGTCATCTCTCTCTCTCTCTCTCTCTGAATTTCCAGGGCACACTAAATGCTTCCCATTTTCTTCAACATATGTGGGATTAGTGCTGGGTTGAAGAAGTGTGTGTTAAAAACAATTTTCCTAGGGGACAACACTGGGCGCAGGTAGTCATGAATATTCTCCTGTGTACCTATTGGGACTAGGTTCGCTGAGTGTCTGGGGTGAGTGCGTAGGAGGGTTACCCACTTCAGCAAGACTTGCCCCTGACAAAATTTGTGGGACCTCTGATGGGAGTTGACACGGAGCAGTAAAAAAAAAAAAAAAAAAAAAAAAAAAAACCGCAAGTCTACCAATTAACCAACTGAATTGGGAGACAAACTTCAAAATAACTGGATTTTGCCAGTATCACATTAGATTTTACGATACTTTCTCAGAATTTTCCAGTGCTTCATGCCCTAAATCAATCTTTTCAGAAGGATCTGGGCATCTCTTTCTTAGATGCTTTCTGACCTTGGTATCGAGTTTCTTATAAGTGATAAAATGAAATTAAACACATTGAAATAGCTCTTATTGGAATCATGGGCTTCAGTCTCACAGATTTAGGGTCCTATCGAAGACGTTCCTTTGCTCAAAGTTTGTAGTGGCATTTTATTTTTCACTCCCCCGCACACAACTAACCGAGAACGCCAAATTAACCTGAGGAAAATCCCTATCCGCTAAAATCTACAAGACATTTAAACTGGTTATATTGTTTTCTTAATATTCTTCTTTATTTAAGTTAATCTAAATAACCTAAAAAGAGTTCTAAAACCAGTTTGCCGCCTCACCCCTATCCCCCACCAAACACACACACACACACACACACACACGAACGCACATCCCTCTCATCCTTCCCCCTCCTCTACTAACATCCGCAACGTCCGAGAGCGGTAGGAGGTGGGGGGAAGGGTTAACCAAATGAGCTCCTGTCACTCAGCACTAGGCAGCCAATGGAGCCGAAAGATTGATTCACTTCCTGCTTGGGTCTCAACAGAAACTCTCGAGCTTCGCCAGCCTAATTTGGAAAGCTAGCCCGGCCTCCCGCGCCGCCATTGGCCGAGTCCGTGGAAGGCCAGGCCGAGACGCGCTGCAATTGGCCTCGGCGGGTGCCGGTAACTCGCTTTCGCGGCTTTGGCTCCCCTGTACCATAGATGTCAAAGGCTGAAGCTGCTCCCTTTTCCACATTATAACTAGTAGGGGATCCTCACCGACCATGGCCACAGCTGCCTCGAATCCCTACAGCATTCTCAGTTCCAGCTCTATGGTCCATGCGGACTCTGCGGGCATGCAGCAGGGGAGTCCTTTCCGAAACCCTCAGAAACTTCTCCAAAGTGATTACTTGCAGGGAGTTCCTAGCAATGGGCATCCCCTCGGGCATCACTGGGTGACCAGTCTGAGCGATGGAGGCCCATGGTCTTCCACACTGGCCACCAGTCCCCTGGAACAGCAAGACGTGAAGCCTGGGCGCGAAGACCTACAGTTGGGCGCAATCATCCATCACCGCTCTCCGCACGTCGCCCACCACTCTCCGCACACTAACCACCCGAATGCTTGGGGGGCGAGCCCGGCTCCGAATCCGTCCATCACGTCGAGCAGCCAACCCCTTAACGTGTACTCGCAGCCGGGCTTCACGGTGAGCGGCATGCTGGAGCACGGGGGACTCACTCCACCGCCGGCCTCTGCCTCCACGCAGAGCTTACACCCAGTGCTCCGGGAACCCCCAGACCACGGCGACCTAGGTTCGCACCACTGCCAGGACCACTCGGACGAGGAGACACCAACCTCGGATGAGTTGGAACAGTTCGCCAAACAGTTCAAACAAAGAAGAATCAAGTTGGGCTTCACGCAGGCTGACGTGGGGCTGGCGCTGGGCACACTGTACGGCAACGTGTTCTCTCAGACCACCATCTGCAGGTTCGAGGCCTTACAACTGAGCTTCAAGAACATGTGCAAGCTGAAGCCGCTGCTGAACAAGTGGCTGGAGGAGGCTGATTCGTCCACAGGGAGTCCGACCAGCATTGACAAGATCGCGGCGCAGGGCCGCAAGCGCAAGAAGCGAACCTCTATCGAGGTGAGTGTCAAGGGCGTACTGGAGACGCATTTCCTCAAGTGTCCCAAGCCTGCCGCGCAGGAGATTTCCTCGCTGGCAGACAGCCTCCAGTTGGAGAAAGAAGTGGTGCGTGTCTGGTTCTGTAATCGAAGACAGAAAGAGAAAAGAATGACTCCACCAGGGGATCAGCAGCCACATGAGGTTTATTCGCACACGCACACGGTGAAAACAGACACGTCCTGCCACGATCTCTGACTGCAGGAAGCGAGGAAGCAACCGGCCGCACTGGGAGCAGCGCGGATTTCTCTTTCTCTTCCACTCTCTTCCTTTTACTCCAGCTTTTTAATTGCTATTTCTCTAGCTCTCTGTCTCTCTCTCTTTTTTGTTGTTCGTTCTTTCTTTTCCCCCTCCCTCCACTTTTTTTTTTTTTTAAACAGGGGATTCTAACATATTAAGAAAGAAAACACACACACGCATTCAGGCTTCTCAACGCGGATACACAGTTGCCTTAAGCGGTCCAGGCGGGGACCTCATATCCCCTGCGCCAGGCAACAGCTCCCTCCAACCTTTTCTGCTGATCAATATATATTGTTTACTTTGAGTAAGGTTTTTTGTTGTTTTTGTTTTTGTTTTGTTTTGTTTTTGGTCGCTCCTCTCTAGGAAGAGAAAGGAGTGGGGTAACTTGGGGGCGGGGTAGGGATGTGGGAGGGGGGTGGGAAGACAGATGTGTGCCTCTGAATAACCTTTCAGCGCCTTGGTTATAGCAGCTGTATTTCAGGTGAAATCTGTTTTACAATAGACTAGTTTTGCATTTTTTAAAACTTCTATAGCGTTTCTAAATGTCTGCGGTGTTTTACTATAAGCTGTACACAATATTTGTGAGACAATTTGTATCTAATCGACCACTCCATATTATTATTGCTACTATTATTCCTTCATTGAGCTGATGGTTTTTTAATTGCTTAGAAAAGGAAGAGGGGGAGAGATGCCTACCCATCCACTGATCCCCTATCCCAAATCTGTATGGAGAAGAGAGGGTACAGTGGAGAGAGTTTGTTGATGATATTGGAGATACATACATATATATGTGTATGTGTATGTATATATATATATATATATATATATATATATATATATATATATATACATACACATACACATATATATATAAATTTTTTTCTGGGGGGTAGCCGAGTGCCTAGGGTAGGCAGAATAGGCAGCCGATTCTGTTTGCAAACTAGTACGAAGGAGGAGAGGCGATTTCGAAGCTTTCTGCCCTCCTTCCCGCAACTGTGGAGCCCCCACAGGCTTCCACAGCGCATCTGGGTGCCCTGGAAGGATTCCGCAGCTGCACCGGGCGAAAGAAGTCTTCCTGAGGAGCGGAGAGTGCTCCTCGCCTCCCGAAGTCCTTAATGCCTGCACTCGGAGCTCTCCACCCGCCCCGCGCCTTGCCAGGCCGACTGCCAGCTCGATCCCACCTTGGCCTTTCTAGGCGAAGGACTTTGCCTTCACACCCGATTGCTTTAGCTGGAGACGACGACCTGACCCGGAGACGCTGGCGACAGACTGGGTCAACGCTTTCCAGTTCGTTTCACCTCCAGTTCACTGCCTGTTCCGTGAGTGAGAAACCCTCCGGGAAGGGTGGCGAGGGGGTGGTGGACCGGCGTTCTCTGCTCTGTGCAGAAGGACAATGAAATGAGTGGCAAAGGTCGCAGGGATTCTGGTCTAGCCGCGTACCACCTCCTCTCCCGTATATACGGCTGTCTCTGAGTGGGCTCATGGGGAGCCATCTCCGCGCCTCCAACAAACACAGCTGGTAGAAGCCCATGGCGAAGACTAAGCTAGCTAGCGAGCGCCCGGGTGGCTGGGTTTTTTTCCTCTTCTTCTTCTTTTTATATCTCTCTGTGTGTATGTGTCTCTGTGCGTGTGTGCGTGCGCGTGCAAACGTGTGTGTGTAGATAGCTGTGTGTATCGTCTTACTATTTACAAAAAAAAAAAAAAAACTACAAAAAAATCTCGCTAGTCTGTGTAGAGAACCAAAATTTATGCAGTTGCTGTGGCTTTATTGCTAGCTCTCATGTCCACATGCCAGGTCCGGAGGCTCACCTCATTCCCAAGGAGCACACATTGCTGGGCCGGACATGCACCCAAACACTCAGTCGCTGCTCGCCAGACCTGGCTGGGGGCTCCGTAAGCCCGGGCCGGCCGCCTGTCCCGACCTCCAGACGCAGCTGCGGTAGACAAAGCTTCAAACTACCTATAAGGACCTGAAAGCCTATGGCCGCTTTTTGAGGATGCGCTAGTAAGGGCTGCCAGGGCCCCGGTCCACCACACTGTGTCTCCCCCAGCTGTCGGTCGAAGAGCATGTGTTAATTCAAATCCCAGATCCTTTTTCTTTTTTTGCCAAGCTTCTTCATTCTGTTGGTAGTTGGGTTTCAGTTCTGGGATTTTTTCCCCCCACAAGGAGTTCATGTTTTACAACTGTTAGGGTTTTCTTTGTTTGTTTCGATTTTTTTTCTTTGCAGTTAAGCGCTATGATTCAAACCTGAGTTAACCCAAATATTTCTGCCGACTTTATAATTGTACAGTTTTGTATAAAACGTTTTTGAAGTTATTAATTTAAAGAAAGATCATTTAGTTTATTCATTTAGTAACCGATGTATAATAAACACTATTTTCATTAAGAGTTGCTTTTTCAACTATTTTATTCAAATTGCCTATTGCAGTTGCCAGCAATTATTTATTTTCAATAAATTCTGCATTGTGTTTAAAAGGAAACTCTTTCAAAGATGAGTTGGGTGTCAAAAGTAAAACAATTCGCTGTAATATTTGATGTGAACAGTTTTAGTCAAGGGGTTTATATTGACACAATATTTTATTGTTGTAAAAGATTAAAAAGGTTTAAATAAAACATTTTTCCAACAAAAAAAATCTGTCTTCTTCTCCTGGCTTTATTGTGTGGTGTGTGAAGTGAAGCGTTTAAACAGAGGCAGGTTCCGGGTGAGCATTGCATGTGCTTTGCTTCAGGTTAGAAATCATTAGTCATTGTATTAATTTTTGATTTTCTCTCACTGACTTTTGGCCTTTCATACACTCACACAGCGTGGCTTGTTATCACACCCACGATCATGCAAAACACACCCGGAATGCTGGGGAAGGCTGATGGGGCAGGGTGTTCATTTCAGGAGGTGAAGTCATATTAACGTTCTCCAAAAGGAGTGTGTCTCACTCTAGTCCAGCAGTTAGACCCTTCTCTGGAACTGCTCCTCTTGAAACTGGGCCCAGATCTTCGCTGAGGCTTTCATCTCAACTAGCTGCAACCACCCCCCTTCCTCTTCTTCCCCATTCCCAGCTGATGCCCTTCTGGTAGGTGAGTCCCCATTCCCCTGCCCCATTCCCCTGATGAGGAATGGAAAGATGACTATATGCAAGGAGAAGTGCTCTACTTCTTAAGGCTCTTCCAAGGCCCATAAACTTGGGTAAACTCTTGTCCACTTAGTGTTGCCCAATAAGGCTGAATTCTGTCCATTCCTATCTGAGTTTTGGGGGAAGAAAAATAGATTACATGGAGACATTTGGAGTAAAAGTTTGATGTATTACTCTTCTTCCCACTCCTACATACAATTTCACCTCTATTATTTTATCAAAGACCCTAAATAAAATAAGGGACAGTTACCTGTAGTGATGGCTGAGGAGTAATTTACTAAAACAGAAGCAGTTATATTTTAAAGCTTTGTATGTACACACATGCCTTAACCAACTTTTTTTGTAGATGTATTTTTAGTAACAGAAAATAAATTTAAGTATAATTTTCCAATAGTAAAACTCTCTTCAATTTATACTCTGAAGTGTTTTTTGTTAGACAGAGCAAAATTATTTAATTATTTTAAAAGGTAATGATTATCATTTTTTCAGATTGTCTAATAATTTACAGTTGCACAGTGCACCATACACATGTGAGTGTTGTGTATGAAATATGCTACATGTTGTGTGCATACTCATGGGCCTATCTCTCTTTATAAGTAATACTGATTTTATAGAGATGTATCTACAAGCACAAAAGCCATAGTCTTAAACCCACTGTTTCTGTTTCCATTCATATCACCTAATCTCTTTCTCTTTCAGTATCCTATGAAAAAAATTGAATTGATTAAAAAGTTATACCTTTTCTTACTAAAGCACACAGAAACCAACTAACAGTGTATTCTCCATTCTTTAATGGAACCACAAGTGGATATTTTAGGAGATACTACATGTATAAATATACACATATAGACACCTCTCTATCAGTATTTTACTATGTATTACTGACTACATATATTTTATACATATTTATGAGACTCGTTTCCTTTACCGTCTCTTTTCTTTGTCTTAATATATAACCAAGGCCTAGCTGGCTTTTATGATGACCTCCTTATCAACCTTGTTATATCATTACCATGACATTTTCATTAAAATTCAGGGGATGTTGGTGCCTCTGCCTGGGACATTCTTTGTATGGAGGTTGTCACCACCCAATTCTCAACCAACTCCTTTGTAGGGGAAGCAGCTTTGGCCTCAGTTTCTCTCAGTCCTTCACAGCAGTATCTCTCTCTCCCATAAAAAGATTCCGTGGGCTCAAAAGGAAAAATAATACTTAACCATATTTAATGGTGTGAAAGCACAAATAATTTTCTGTTTTTATTCAAAATATCTTTTTTAGTAAGGAGGGAGGAGAAGAAGGGGGAGAATGGAGAAGTAAAAAATGATTAGAGGTTAAAACATAGTTTTCCAAAGAAAAGAATGTATTTTTTCCACCTGTCAGATATTTTTAAAGATGCATATGGCACCTCAGAATTGTGAAAGTTATTTCTATGATTTGGTATTTAAAAATCCAAACATGTGACCCTTTCAAAAAAGTCTTGAAAGAAAGAAAAAGTAACAATGCAAAACAATACCCTGTGAATTGATACCACTCAATACTCATCCATTCTGTAAAATAAAAGGATAAAACATTTTTATACATACCCCCAGATAGTAGTTTTAAAAATAGCAATCCTCCAACTTACTCATTTGTAGATGTTAATTGTTTAAGCATTAAGAAAAATGAATATAAAATATATTTGAAATCAATTTTTTTAAGATGAAATAAAAGTATCTCCTCTTAAGAGCCCTGCTAGTGGAACATTTCAAAAATTAGAGGATTATTTAAAGAAATGCAGTCTCCAAAACAAAATCCAGTTAATTTCTGTTACCTCTAAAAAGGTGGAGACAGAAGGATCACATACAATGACCCTAGACTATTTTTCTAGTAAACAGAATCCACAAAATTAATCCCTTGCACCTTCCAGTGAAAAATACATTAGATCATTATGCTTTCTTTCATAAATATGATTGTAGAACTTGTACCTATGCACACATTATCTTACTCACTAGCTGGGACACTGGGTTCCCTTATCAAGGAAGATTTAGTATAAGATGGGTTCATCTTGGATGCTTTCCAAGGGAGCTTGTTAACTATCAAAAAGGCCTTATTATGAGGTGGCTTCACTCTCTAAGGGAATCATGGGACAACTTGCTTTTGGGTGAAACTCTACATTATTTAATATATGTGCATAGACACACTCACAACTGTAAACATGCCCCCTCTCCCCACACCCTCCCTCTATCCCTGCACTTGCACACAGACTAGATGATTTAACAGAAAGCAGACTGTGCTCAAAGACAGGAAAGAAATCAACTCATTGACCAATTCATTAAGTATGTCTTTTCATCTTTCCAGCTACACAGACTGTGCCCATACTATTCTCGTATAGCCAGTTGTAAAGAAAAAAAATCACTATTATCAAACTTTTGTTTTTTTTTCTATGTAATGTAAAAAAACTACTTTGAGAGATCCTCCCCCAAACTCTGACACACACACACACACACACACACACACACACACACACACACGGAACTGACTGCTTGCATGCATTGTCATCTTGTAAACAATGTCTATCAGCATAGATTTTTGGCAGGAATGGGGGTCATAAATGTTTTTAATATTGATTGCTTCTTATCTTCCCAGTTATTTTTCACATACAGGAGAATCTCATTATAATGTGGCTGATTATCTCCCAGATTTGACTAGATCTGACATCAGTCTTTGCTCTGCCCCCCTTTCATAGACATGGAAAAGCCTCCTATAAAAGTGAGCATGGAAAGTAATGTTAGTATCTCCCCACCAGACTAATATTAAAAAGAGATTTGTTGCACAGAATGTATATCTGGTAAAAGATTATTTCTTCCATAATACTTGCATTTTGAGCACAGAAAACCACATAGATACCCATTCTACCTGCTAAAATCACTGCTTGATGTCATATTTTTAAAGCACAGAAAATAGAGGATTATGGACCAGGGGCAGTAGCTTATTCGGCTTCAAATGGCACATGATTCAAAACTGCAGAAAAAAGTTATCTAGGTGGACATGTTGCACAGAGGTATATATTGTTTTAATGTTTTACTATTCACAGTCTACCTGTGGTGGTGTTGGTAATATTCATGTTTAATTAACATCAGTTTTTTTTTCTTTGTTCCCACAGAGTTGCATGTATATACACATGTAGAAAATATAAGAATCAAAGACAGAGGTCTGTCTTGAACCTGTGGTGGCCTAGAAAAATAACAAAAAAATCGGATTTGTGATATCTATTGTCATAATCAGGGACTGTGTTCAAAATAGTGTATAATAGCCACTGTTAAGGGATAGAGGTTGACTTGCTCAACAGTAAACAGCAATTTTCTACAGATGAATTTCTTTCATCATAGGAAGAAGAGCCAAGTATGTTTAACCCAAAATTCTGAATGCTGAGCCTTGAGGGTAAGAGTAATTGAAATTCTAGATAAACATATTTTCCTTAATAACTTTCATTTTTCATGTTTTATCCTGGGAGAGAAAAGCCTAACTTCTCCAGATTTTACATTAAAAGTGAAACTAAAGTAACAGTTCAAAGTAGCTCTTTCATCCACCCTGAGTCCTCCCTCCATCACTGTCCATGGATTCGTTGATGATATTGGCTCTTTAGGTGCTCCTCACTGACCTCCTTAGAGCAGAACTAAGGAGTAGTTATAGAAGGGATTGCACCCATAGTGGAAGTTCAAATCCTATACTCCCTTCTACCCCTTAGTGCTATGCTTCTGCAAGTCCTGGTTTGATGTCGTCTGTCAAATTAGAAAATGAACTAACTTTGTTTTCAATGGATTAAAAATACTTCTACAAGTGGATAATTTCAAAATTGCTGGTTTAAAAAAAATTTATTTTTGGAGTTTTCTCTGCACATCTGATTTGCACTTTGTACTGTATTTATGCATGATTTAGAGAACTCACAAACAGAAGAATTTAAAATAAAGGCAATAATAATCTTTTCAATTTATGCACCACCTTTCCTCTGTAAAGATCCCTAGGCACTTTAGAAATGATATATACACTATACCCTGCAGCGACCAATATGCAAATCACAACAAAATGACCACTTCAGGCCACATAAAATGACCACAATCAGTTTGAGCAAAAACTCATTAATATCAATAGGAGTTCTGTGGACAATTGAAGGGCAGTATATGCCATGGGTCTCATTCATTGCTGTAGGAGAGTATGAAAGTATCTGGGCTCACATTGTAAAGGAATAAAGTCTTACATTTTAAACTCGTGTCTTATAAGAGGAAAAAAAGAAATAAAATGAATTCTCATACATTTGATAATTGTTGCTTAAATTTGTCTTCAAGACTTTTGTAGAAAAATAAGCTATTCAGTAAGTGACAGACCAGTGATACTCAAAAGTAATTGTGCATTTAAATTATGTAATATTTAAAATTAAAATTGTTACACATATCTGTTAAAAATGCTTAAATAGAAGAATAGCCAATTTTAAAATCACAGTCTCTTGGCTGCTTTTAATTATACACACGTGCAAGTGCACACACACACACGCACAACATACACTCTGGAGTAACTATTTTAAAAGTAACCATTGGATGGTTTTTAAGCTAATAATCACCATGCCAGTAACTCCTCCCATGCCTCCACTAACACCACCCACATATAAGTCTGTATTTTGTAAAAATGACCAAGCTGTTCAGATGAAGAGAAGTGGATTTGATAGGTCTTAAATATTGGGTTGGCCAAAATGTTCGTTCAGGTTTTTCCATAAGATGTTACGGAAAAACCCAAATGAACTTTTTGGCCAACCAAATATATTAAGGTGAAGGGGACTTTCAGGAGAGAGACCATTAATACTTAAATAGAAAGTAATTTATTTTCTGGCTCACTTTTAACCCTTTTGACAAGGAGATATATGATGTAAATGGCAACCCGTTTTTTAGTAAAAGCAGCACAAACTATATTATCATTACCTCCTGATAGTATGAAAGCATTTTTGTTTTAAATTTTCTGGAAAACACACTAAAAAAATCAACCTACCTGCAAAGAAGCTGTGTATTTCCTGGAAAATAAGTGCTATTTTAAACTCTTTGTGCCTGCCCTGACCCTATTCCATGCCTCTGGCTGTCAGAATTGTGCAGTGCCTGCTCAAAGCTCAATGTCAAATTAAAAAATGACAAGAATGAGGCAGCATAATAATAGCTTAAAGCTATTCTCCACCTTTCCACATACAAACATATGAATTTCAAAACCCAGTAATTTTTTAACTGAATAAATATGTTCAGATTTTATATGTAACTGGTAGAACAGAAATAGTAACAACATCCAATTTAACAAACATATTTATTGAGTGCATACAATTTTCAAGACATTGAAAATTGGGGAGACATTGGGGAGTGAAAGGTGTGGAGTATGTACCTTGCTTTGAGGAGCTAATAATCCCTAGGGAAAATAGGAATAAGATAGAAATATACACAACTAACTGTTAATTAAATGAGAACTGGGAGTGCTGGAGATATGTATTATTTGCCAAATTGGGTGTCACTACTCTATATTTTTATTGTTCCTTCTTTGTAGTACACTTTCATACTCAAACACAGCAGTTATGCTATTTTGATAATATTGCATATCTTCGTTGAACCCCAGTAGATGCAATTGTTAGTTGACTTATGTGTATAGACACTGAGTGTCATAGCAGTATTTGCAAATTCCTAAAATTAAATTCAGCTCTGATGAGCTTGAATTATTTTTGTAAGGAAAATTTTATACAGGGATAAAGTGCAGAAGGAAAAACACATTGCAAGCTTCTAAAACCCTCTTCCTGTCCCTCCTCTCCACACTTAAAAACCTGGGATAAATGGCAGGTAACATGAGTAATGCAAAATGCTTCCCTCCTCTTATTTTCACCTCTTCCACTATTAGAGGATTAGTCTATCCACAGTTCTGCAACTAGTAATTGTGCTTGAGTTAAGGAGTGAAAGTCTCACCAGCAGGTGCTGAGAATCATACTCCAAAATGAGTTTCTGTGTATTTGTTCTGCTCCCACTATGGATTTCATTGTATGAGATTAATGACATGGTAAAAACAATAGGCAAAGAAGAACATGGAAAATACATTTCCAGACTGGAAATTTCTGTTGGTAAGCTTAAGGGTATGGCGATTTAAACAGGGAAGGAAAAAACCCCACGAGTGTGGCAAGCACTTTTTGTAACCAAATTGTTCCCAGCTAAAAGCCAGCCTCATTGAGATTTCCTGCAGTGCCTTTTTGTTGACAAGCAATGGATGAAATAATTTCTATGAATTCAGAAACCTGTGGGAAAATGGCATTGATGTTTAAAATGTGACTGTTTAGTTGACTTACGATAATTTTCAGAGTTGAAGGAATCTGAATCTTTAACAAAAACTCATTAAGTGTGGAATGTACACTGTCTTCTTTTTTCTTTAATGCAGTTTTCCCTCTTCCAAATGCATTCAACAAAGTGAGGCTTGTAGCACTACTTCAAAATTTCCAATTTTCTGGGGGGAAATATGGTCTGTGTAAAATACATTCCCTAGCACTGATAAAATAATCAGAGGACTAAGAAAAATTTTCCCAGTGGTCCTGCATTTGCATTCATAAGCACAGAGTAATGGGAGGCAGGAACATGATTATCTTAGGGGAAGGGGTTAGAAACACAGTGGACAATCATACGACCATGTTCTTTTCCTACCTAAGTCTTCTAGGGCACACTGCCACTGCTGTCACTCATGCTCTTCAGGGAACAGAGATACACCTTAGGTAGAGTCATATAAGTGCAATAACAAGCAATGCTCCAAAGGGACCTTAATTGACTGATCAAATGCATTTTGAGTTTGTCAAAAACCAACCCAGATGTATTTATGTCATATTGTTGGATGAAACCGGGTTAAGGGTACACCAGTTTTTCTATATTATTCCTTACAACTTTATATACATCTACAATTATCTCCATTAAAATTTTAATTTCAAAAACCAAGGCACAATTTTAATAATTAAAAAAGCTGGTACAAATTCTATTCCTGTCATTCAGTAATTTTCATGAATCTAAAGTTTGACTTTCTGTTTTTTTCTTTTTTTTTTTTTTTTTTTTTCGGCATTGGGAGTAGCAGTGTCTGAATAAACCCAGCCTGTTCTGAGTTTTTCTTTAACTAGAATTAATCTCCTGTCTCTGGTGCTTATAGCGCCCCTAAACCCACACTGTGACTATGGAAACTCTGGTTATCCACCTGGGTTGCTTTCTGGTTTGTTTTATAGTCTTCTCCTGTAAGATGCTTGTTTACAAAGCCAGCTCCAGATCCACCAAGGGAAAGACAATGCAATTAAGTGAGTACCCAAGGGATAATCCCCTAAAAACTAGGTATGGACTTCCTGGGGAGATATGGTTTTAATGATTCAAGAGCTATTCACTAGTTGAACAAACATTTATTGAGTACCTGCCACATCCAAGAATTTTAAAATCACTACAGCTTTTAGAGATTTTTTTTTTTTTTTGTACTCTGGATTTTGACCCGGTTTTGAATTCCAGGTCTGCAGCTTAACTACCTGTGGGACATTGAACAAGTCCTTTAACTTCTGTGTTTAATTTTCTCATTTGTAAAATGGGAATGATAATAATTGCACATATCTAATAAGGCTGTAAAAATTAAAAATACAACCCATGCTAAATGCTTACCTTAGTGCCTGATACATAGGAAGTACTCATTTGATATTAGCTCTTATTGTTTGGTTCATCTCTCCTCCTTTTCCATATTCTATACTACAAGGAACATTTTAATATGGTTGAAATGTATCTAAACAAAGTGAAAAGAAAATTCCCTTTTTAGTATATACTATTGCAGTGCTTCACAGCACCTTTTCTCTCTACTGCAATGTACATGACAGTTGACACCTAAATGAGCAACAAACTCAATGGTTTTTGCCAGTATTATGTACAATTCCCTGGACATTAACTGTAATGCAGGAACTTGAGAGTGATATCATCAAGACAACCTGGAATCTATTCTGATTTATTTTTTATCTATTTTTTAAAGAGGCAATAATGTTACCGTTAGTAACATTCTTTGTGACACATTTCACAATACATAAAAACACAATAACATGTTGTCACAACGACTTTGAAAATTGCTGGCACACAAAGATGTGCCAGGATTTCTTAACCTAAAGCGTAGGCAAATAGTATTACTATTCTATTCTCTTGGCTTAAGCATTTTAACCATTAATATGTCTTATCCTCATTAAGAGAATCCAAAAGTAACTCCACTATAATAATGCAGGAATTCCTAGAAAAGAGGGTTAAATATCTCCTTTGTGCTCACCACCACTTAAAAAACATATTATCCTATGTCTATACCCATCACCAATTAAATCCAAGAAAGTTTCCTTGAAATTATGAAACCTTATATATTCCAGGTGAAAGAATAACTTTGACCTTTTCAGGGTTTGTGCAGTATGAGTCACCATCCATTGCTATTCTTCCTGTTTACAGTCTCAGTAACCTGTAAGAATAAAGCAGTATGAGCAGCCAATCAAAATGCAGAATATTGAAAAGGTTAAAGTCTGTGTTTATGAGTCTATTAAATGTTTATAGCCTTTCACAGACTGAACTGGGCATTAAAACTAGTGTATCTCATTCTGGCAATTAATATTGCAACAAGAAAAAAGTGGGCAAAATGATTCCATTCTTAAGGCAAAATTTGTAATAAGACAATAAAATGGTATAATATGTATTACTTTGTTCCCATGACAACAACTATAAGAAAAATGTAAAATAGTACAAACCTAAACACTGATTATGGTGGAGACAGAAATTATTAAGGAATTGTAAGAAACTCATAGAGTCTAGTTTAGTCACTAGTGACAACTTACCTTTGATGCTTTGGAGAAAAGTTAGATACTTCTGCACTTCCATAAATGCATAACCATGAACCAACTGACCCCTTTATAGCCAGACTGATAATTGATCTGATTTTCTTTTGTCATGTAAGTGATATAGTTACATGTGCTATTATTTACATGTCACTTTTATATTTGAAAAATATTATTATTTGCTTGGATAATATCTTGAAGCATCTAGAGTTTTATAACATAATTATATGTTATGTAAAAGCATGTTGTTTTTGTCTGATCATTAGGTCAGATATTAGTCCTTATTATATATTATTCTTATCTAAATTAACTATATTTAGAATTTCTCCTTCAAGAAAAGCTAAAACATCTTATAAATCAAACAGACTACTAGATGTCAGCTGTCGTCATACTGGCCTTGGTTAAAAGATATTAATCCATCTCTTTTGTTTTGAAAGTGAATTTGGTAAGATTTTTCAGTATTACTACAAACCCCAGCAAAAACAGCAATAGAACACTACTGTTACAAATGAGGTTTCTTCTGCCAGAGAGAAAGAGAAATGAAGGGACATTTTAGGTTCTCTGGAACTATGATTTCTATTATATAAAGCTAGTGAAAAATATCTATTAGCAGTTTGACCAACACCCACATTTAAAATTATATCATTTTGAGAATCATCTTTGCTATCCTCTTTCATTTTGGAAAAAAATGAGTACTGAGTATTTAACACAATTTAATCTAATGATTAATACATAATTTCAAAAGATAGTATTCTAAGCTGCTTTTAAATTATGTCAATTTTTTTTTTCTGTTTCCAGCAGTTTTGGAGAAAGCAACCACTCAAGTCAGAATAGAAGTTGGAAAGAAAATGAAAATTAATCTATGACTATCATAATGACTTAATTTTAACTCATAGCTGTTTTCTAGAACACCTCCAAGTTTAGAAACTTCACTCTAATAGAAAAATATTTAGTATATTGAATGAATGAATAACAAAATTTTCATACTAAAAGCCAATAGATTCCCCTGATAGTGATTACCAGTGGGGAGAGGGAAGGGGGAGGGGCAATATAGGGATATGGGATTAAGAGATACACAATACTATGTATAAAATAGATAAGCCACAAGGATATATTGTACAGCACAGGGAATTATAGCCATTATCTTATAATAGCTTTTAATGGAGCATAATCTGTAAAAATACTGAACCACTATGCTGTACACCTGGAACTAACATATTGTAACTCAACAATACTTCGATTTAAAAAAAATGAAAAACATTTTTAAGAGGGTAAAATTCATGTTAGGTACTTATCTCTGGGCTTGTTGCATAATTACTCTTGGCTGCCCAAGCCCTATAGCAACCTACCAAGGCTTATCATCTAAATGTTTCTTCCCCTCTCCTCACCGCTCCATTGGAAGACCATTCCCTCACTGGATCTACTCACCATCTATGAATCAGATATCCTCTTAGTATTGTGCCCATTTACAAGAAAGATTTCCTATATCTTTCAGCTCCTGCCTCACAAGCCCACCTGCTCTCCAATTAGAAATAGTCAGAAAAGATTCCAATTTTTCCACTTATATTTATCAGAGGGTTGTGGATTTAATTAAGTCATACTTACCTTATGTTTCTCATATAACCAACAATAATAGCTGGTGCTTATATAACACATTATGTACCATTATTTTAAGTACTTTACATATACTAACTCATTTAATCATCATAATAATCCTAAAATGTAGGAATTATTAGTTCCATTCTCATTTCACAGATACAGAAAATTATGTCAGAAAGGCTGTTGAAAATGCCTAAGGTCATATAGCTAATAAATGCTAGAGTGAGCTTCAGACTTGGACATCTGGCTCTAGAGTGAGTACTCTTAAACACTGCACTATTCTGCCTCCCTACAGTAAGTGTACCCCCACAAACTAGATGAGTTTGGTTTGAGTCTTCACCTGTCCTTGTTGATTTTTTCTTTGAGTGGTAGTATTTCCCTCATACATGCACATTATGTGAGTATGTGTGTTTCTTATAATAGGGTATCCTAAGTTTCCAGGATCAAGAAATGACATAATTAATTAAAAATTAGAAAGTTCCAGTGCTTGAGACCCATGATGACAGCCAAAGCCTAGAAGTTGGGGGTTTCCCAAAGTCTATATGTGTTATATCTATAATTTAACAAATGTAAAGCTTTCATTTGAATTTTTAGATTTGGAAGATACAAACATTACAATATTTAATAAATCATTTTTGATCCTTATAATAACTAAGTAAATACAATCTAATTTTATTTTGTTACAGAATTATTTTTATCTTGTGATGCAATGTTAAAACAATAGTTTCAGTTATCTGTCTTAGATTAAATAGTCAATACTAGACCCTGAAGTACCTTATTTCCCCAGAATCTAGAGGCATGGATGAGAAACAAAAGATATACATAATGGATGCTCAATAAGTACACTGAGTGAGTGAATAACAAAAACCACCAGTAATGATTACCTACCAAGTATTAGGCAGTGTGCAACATGCCTTAGGTATATTATATCGAATCCTTTGATAACCCAAATATAAGATAAGTATCATTATCCTCATTTTACAAATTGAAAAATTGAGGTTCAGAGAGTTTAATTTATATATACAATTTATAAATTGACAGAATCATCATTCGAACTTACATTATATTCCAAAGTCTATGTGCTTTTCATGACATTATTTTGCAAAGATGGGTGAATGTCTAGATGATCAATTTTCCTCCAATCTGGATGAGCAGAAATTTTGACTAAGCTTCTTGTCTTAGTTCTGAGTTTAAAATACTTCTTAGCTCTAAATAGATATGAAAGATGAAAAGAGAAAGGGATAAAGAGGAAAATACGACAGATAAAGGGAATGAGTAGCTATATAATCCTATGTCATGCTATCCATAATTCTATCAATGCTGTATTATAGTAGGTTATTTACTTGTCCTTCTCTCCAACTATACTGTGAGCTGTCCCAGTTCAGGAATGTGTCTTTTATTCATCATAGTATTGCCTATCACAGGGTCTGGTACATAGTAAATTGTCAAAAAATGTTTGTGGAATAAATGACTGCGTAAATTGGGAGAGACAAGAAGAGAAGGCAAGATAGATAAGAACAATTCTGGAGCAAGTACTTAACAGTTCACAAACTCAAATGCCTTCAGGCCAATGCAAGTTATTTAAGAGAACTATGAATGCTGGGCATTATAGAGTAGTAATGGCTGAGGTGAACTTGTGAATGTATGCTCCTTCTTAGGGCATTTAATAAAAGAAAAAATTAAAACTACATATTGACTAAACAAATTGTGTTTATGGGCTGGATTTGCCTAAGGATGTACAGGGCAGTATAAGACTCTGGCCTCCAATGACTTAAATATGAATAGAAATTGATGCAAAAATAACAGGTACCCATCATTTGAAGAGATTCTGAAATCATTTCCATTTAAAAAAATGTTTCTTGAGTGTCTCTTCTGTGCAGATATTGGGCTAGGCCCTGGAAATAAAATGGTAATCTGCCCTCACAATCTACTAAAGGAGATACTCAAGCGGAACAAACAGATCTTTCCCCACAGTTTATAGTCTAGGAGACATGGAAGCCTTGCTAAAATAGTATTCAAAAGTCTATCTTTAGCATTTTCCTTTCTCCAGCTCCCCACTCTAGACTATCATTCTTCCATCATCCTCCAGCCTCATGCTCACTTCTTGCTGTCCTAAATCACTTCCTAGGCTTTCATTCTTCAGACGTGCTTCAACTTGTCTTTTACTCAAGCCCCCCCTTAATCAAACTGTTATGCATTCTCTAACCTGAATATAAAAAATGTTTGGCCATGTGAATAAAGTAATTCAGGCTAAATATACGAATGACAGCACTGTGTTAAATTTTCTGAAATCCTGAACTTTACATTTCATTTCCTCTTTTCCACAGCAATGACTTGTAAGTAGCAGCAGCTCAATAAATACTTGTATGCACTCTAAGGTCTTTAAAAACATTTCTCTCCCCTGTCCTATTTACACTTTTAAAGAAGAGCAAATGACTTGGGAGAATGGTTGAAGATATTCCATTTCCAGGAGACTGTCCTTGTGCTATTAGCATTATAATACAGTCTCTCTGAATGCTGGGGGCTATGAACAGAACAGAGTGATTCAGAATTACATGATAATCTACCCTCTGCTGATTAAAAAAATGCACAATGTGAGAGTTGTGAGTTAAGTTTTATTTGGGGCAAAATGAGGACTATAGCCAGGGAGACAGCATTTCAGATAGCTCTGAGGAAACTGCTCCAAAGAGGTAGGGGGGAAGGTCAGTATATATGTGATTTTGGTGAAGGGGGAGTACATGCAATTAAGTACATATATTTTACAGATGGTTTCTGCTAGTTATGAAGGTTACTGCTATTCATGAGGAGCAGACATCAGATTTTAGTGATTTTCTAGATATGAGGAGATGCAAGAATTGGACTCATAAAATCTTCTCCTGAAAATATCTAAAGATCTGAAGACCTGTTCTGCCAGTTTTTTCCAGAGCACAGAGTACCTCATTTCTGATCTCCACCCTGAACTCCTTTCAGGGGGTGTTGAAGACCAACAGCTGCAGCAGCTCATAATTTAATCCTTGTAGAGGTAGATGGCAAGTGCCAATTTGTAGGTGACACCTCTAATAACCCAGAAGATTTAGAAGCACTGTTTGTAATTACAGGTTGGTTGTCACATTAATCAAGACTTTAGGTTAAATCAAAGAAGGGACAAGTAGCAAAGTAACTTTTGTTTCTGACACTTAAAAATTAAATTTTAAAGAAAATTTAAATTTAATTTGAGATGGTTTCTCAAGTGCTTTTTCAGTTTTCTGCTGTATATGACATTTTAAATATTTTCAAACCTTCTAAATGGCATGGAAAATAGGTTTTATTCAATATCAAATGGGGCAGGAATAGGAGGCAAGAATATACAATGGAGGAAAGACAACTTCTTCAACAAATGGTGTTGGGAAAACTGGACAGCTACAGGAAAAGGAATGAAACTGGACCATTTTCTTACACCATATAGGAAAATGAACTCAAAATGGATTAAAGATTTATATGTAAGACCTGAAACCACAAAACTTCTAGAAGAAAATATAGGCACTATGCTCTTTGACATCAGTCTCAGAAACACATTTTTTGGATCTGTCACTTCAGACAAAGACAACTAAAGCAGAAATAAACAAGTCAACATCAAATTAAAAAGCTTTTGTACAACAAAGGAAACCATGAACAAAATGAAAAGGCAACATACTAAATGGGAGGAAATATTTGCAAATGACACATCTGATAAGGGGTTAATATCCAAATTATGTAAAGAAATCATACAACTCAATATTAAAAAGTCTGATTTAAAAATGGACAAAGGACCAGAAGAGATATTTCTCCAGAGAAGACGTAAAAATGGCCACAGACACATGAGAAGATGTTCAACATCACTAATTATCAGGGAAATGCAAATCAAAACCACAATGGCATATCATCTCACACTTATCAGAATGGCTATCATCAAAAAGACAACAAATAACAAGTGCTGGTGAGGATGTGAAGACAAGGGAAGCTTTGTGCACTATTAGTGGGAATGTAAATTGGTGAAACCACTATGGAAAACAGTATGGAGGTTCCTCAAAACACTAAAAGTAAAACTACCATATGATCCAGCAATTCCACTTCTGGGTATTTGCCTGAAGAACACAAAAAGACTAATTTGAAAAGATATATGCACCACTATGTTCAATGCAGCATTGTTTACAATAGCCAAGATATGGAAACAAGCCGTGTCCACTGATAGATGAATGGATAAAGAAGATGTGATATATAAATATAAACATAAATATAAATAAATAAACTCAGCCATGAAAAAGAATGAGATCTTATCATTTGTAACAACATGGATCGGCTTAGAATATATAATGCTAAGGGAAATAAGTCAGACAAAGACAAATACCATATGATCTCAGTGATATGTGGAATCTAAAAACAAAACAAATGAATAAACAAAACAAAACAGAAAGAGACCTCAGATCCAGTGGGCAAACTGGTGGTTACCAGAGGGGAGGAAGGTGGGGGATTGGGTGAAATAAGTGAAGGGGATTAAGAAGTACAAACTTCCACTTATTAAAAAGATAAGCCCATGGGATGTAATATATACCATAAGAAATATAATCAATAACATGATAATTTTGTATGGTGACAGATGGCTATTAAACTTATCATGGTGATCATTTCACAATGCCTGATCATTTCATAATCATTTCATTTCAAGTAATCATTTCACATTAAGTGGTCAAACCACTATGTTGTACATTCAAAACTAACATAATATTGTACATCAACTATACTTCGATAAACAAAAACAAATAAAAAAATAAAAAGTAGTTAAATAAGTAAAATAAGACTTTTATTTTCTCCTTCATACTCCTTAATATCTCTCTATTGTTTTATAAAGCCATAAATCCTAGAGCAATAAACAAATATAGGGAAAGTTCCAACAGAATTAAATATTAGAGACCACCCAATCTCCTTCTTTCTCTTGCAAACTCTCATGAATTTTTCAATCTCATTTTGTATAAATAAATAAATAAATATTACTTTCAGTTTACTCATGGAACCTATGCATGATTTGGGGCAGTATATTATCCTTAAACTAATAATGGATATTGAAAGGTGTTGATTTAAGACACTGAAGTTTGTCTTATTGCATTTTAAGCATACTTTGTAGAGACAACCTCTAGTATAATGTCTTTAATTACTGGCTTTGTTTCATGTGTAGAAGTCTTATCTCAGCAAATCCCTATGTTTATTAAAAGCAGAAACAGAGGACTTCCCTGGTGGCTCAGTGGTTAAGAATCCGCCTGGCAATGCAAGGGGCATGGGTTCGAGCCCTGGTCCAGGAAGATCCCACATGCTGTGGAGCAACTAAGCCCATGTGCCACAACTACTGAGCCTGTGTGCCACAACTACTGAAACCCACACACCTAAAACCTGTGCTCTGCAACAAGAAAAGCCACTGCAGTGAGAAGTCCATGCACCGCAACGAAGAGTAGCCCTTGCTCACCGCAACTAAAGAAAGCCCACGTGCAGCACTGAAGACCCAATGCAGCCATAAATAAGTTAATTAATTAATTAAAAAAAAATAGAAACAGAGTCTATTTCATCTCAATATTTTCCAGAACACATAACGCAGTGATTAATTCAAAAAATTATAAATACATACATATAAATGTTTGTTGTTATCTGATCATGATTCCTGACTCCTTTATTAAGTGATAAACACACAATACATGTAAGCTACTAAGACTTAAGGTGCTAAAGAACTCTTCTTGTTTTGGGGTGTACATCTTTACTTTTGCAATTGGCTCCATGTGTGCATAATTAGCCACATGCTAACATAATTGGCCACTTGCCTTTTTTTAGGATATTCAGTGGCAAAATGCAGGTACAATTTTGGGACTCATAACTAGTTGCAGCTGAAAAATAAATGCAAAAAAAGAAAATAGAAGCCTAAGTGTGATCCCACAATAATTTGGCTTGTGGTATTGTAACTCTCACAGCCATCAAATCTTCTTTAAAATTTCCCCTTAGTTCCATACACCTAAAAATTGAACTCTGTATCTCAAAGAAATATCTACACACCTGTGTTCATTGCAGCTTTATTTAGAATGGCAAAGACATGGAAACAACCTAAATATCCATCAGCAGATAAGTGGATAAAGAAAATGTGGTATATACATACAGTGGAATATTATACAGCCTTAAGAATAAGGAAATCCTGCCATTTGCTGCAAAATTGATATTTATCTTTAAACTCATCATGAAGTATACATTAAATATGTACAGCGTTTTCTGTATGTCAATCATACCTCTATTTAACAAATGAAAGATAAAAAACTAAAGGATACCACACATTAAGAGTGACTTCTGTAAAAGAAAAAAAGCTTTCAGTAAAATAATAAAGAAATCTACTGGCATATACCATACCTAGGTTCTTGACTACTGTGGCTATGCTCAGCAGTCAATCATGGGAAGTCTTGGCTGGCTACTGTTTCAAACAATATTATGTAATAAACTGCCCCCAAAACTCAGTGAGTTACAATGCAAGCATTTATATTTCCCACTCATGATTTTGTGACTCATTTGCCAATCTCTGACTACGACTTCGGGTTGATTGGGTTCAGATACATCATGAATTGGACTTAAGTCTGTTCCTCATTTTCCCTGTTTTTCTTCTTGGACTAGCAGCTACTCAGGAAGTATACTTCTCAAGACGTATCACTGGAGGGCAAGAGGACAAGCCAATACATGCCAGTACATTTTAAACATTCACTGACATCATTTCCAGTAAACTTTCATTGGCCAAGGCAAGTCACAAAGCCAAGTATACTTCACCCATATTGGGAGGATACTACAAATGTACCTGGCAAAGTATGTGGATGCATAACTCTGTTAACGAGGGAGGGAAAAATCGGAACCAATAATCAAATCTATTATAGTTGGGTACATCAGTATTGACTCTGCTTAATTACAGTGTCTCTGGAAGTTTCAGAAAATAACCATACAAGGGATTGTTGAAAGAACTGGACTTTTTTTTTAGTCTTCACAAGATAAAACCTGTTAGAGATGGTAGAAAAGGAATTCCTGTTTTGGGGAAAAGTTTGGATAAAGTCTCATCTAGCTCTAGGAGAGTGTATGATTATTTTAGCCATTTTCTTGCAGGGAATATTGTTTAGCAGACTGGGGAGAAGGGGGTGTGGAGTTGCTGGGACAGAGATAGCTGAGTCTTTGTTCATAGGGTAGAGTTTCTATGAGTTGTAACTGCTGCTTTGGGTTGCTTTGCTTTTAAGAGAATGGGAGCTCTCACTACTCATGTTGTTATGTATACCAAGCTCTCCTCTCAGGGTTCACTGGTTTGTTTCAAAATGGAGAAGAACATGATCTGAGTCTTCTGAGACATTTTATAGACATTCTACTTCCTATTCAATCAGAAAATTACTTGTATAATCTTGTCAGGTTATTCCCTCTCATTTCCTCATTTGCAAAACTGAGGCGGGGGGTGCGTTGAACTATACAATCTCAAAGGAAGAAGACAAGGATGCTTGCATTTATTGAGTGCCTTCTATAAGCCTGACACTGTGTTATATGTTTCCACAGGTACTCGAAGCTCTGGGAGTTGATGCTTCTGTGATTTTACACTGTCAGTCAGCACCTGTAGGTAACAATACTAAATAGCATAACATCTTTGTGAACTACTGTTGCCGTCTAATGGCTTTTTCATAAAACTGTCCATAAAATTCACATTTGTGACATTTCTCATAACATTCCTTTCTTCATTTTCTTCTCCAAAAGGTAATAGCCACTGATTTATTCAACCATAAAATGCAGCATTATAATAGACGATCTGAAATCCTTTAAAAGAGCTCAGTTTCAATCACTTCAGAAAGATGACCCAGTGGTCAGAGAGTCAAATTACATTCTAGTCACTGAGGTTTCAAAAGACTTCAATATTAATGATAATAGCTATCATTTATTGAACATCTACTTTATGCCTGGAACTATGCTAGATGATTTATATATGTAATTTCATTTAAGCAATGGTCTCTTCTGTGTGTATTTATAGTCATGGCCTCTTGGGCTGCAAGACTAAAGGCATACAATTACAAAAACATTGTATGCTGAACTTACTACTAAAGTTCAACTTAATTTAGAATATTTTTGCTTGAAATCCAAATACTTTTCAAGATTGCACATGTTCTACACAGTGCCCTCATTATATTTTCCTCATGGAATGAAATTTTATTACATTGAACTGTGTATTCCATGACTTATTAAGCACTGGAAACATTTTCTGGGAAACTAACAATGTTAGTAAGCTTGTATATTTGAGATAATTAAAGTTCAAGTTGAAGTTAGTAACTTTTTTTGGGCACAAGCTCTGTGATAACATTTATTAATTATGCTATAGAATTGTCCTCATATATTGGGTCCATAGCTATTCAGAATAGTGAAATTTACTGAGTACTTATTAAGTACCAGGCAATGTTCAAAGCACATTTTATATATATTGCATATATTTACATATATCAGCTCACTTTATCCTCATAAAAATTCTATAAATAGGTATTAGTATTATTATCATCATCCTTACACATAAGGAAGTGGAAACACAGAGATGCTAACTTACTTGGGGACACACATCAAGGAAGATAGGATATGAACTGAGGCAATTGGTTCTAGAATCTGCACTCAAAATCACTATGCCATGATGCTTCTGGATAGTTAGTTATGGGGGCCTAATGCACCTGCTTTAATCATATCTGATGGTATTAGTTACTTTTTTCTTGGATGGTGATCTGAGATAGCTAGACTACAGATAATGTTTTTATCTCTTTGTTAGGCAATTGGTTTTGGCCCGCAGAAACTCTATTTGGCCATAGACAGCATTCCTAACAACTGTTCAGGGCTGGCTACATAATTTTCAGTGATCAATGAAAAATGAAGATGAAAGACTCCTTGTTCAAACAGTAAGGGGAAAAGTTTTCTTAAGGACACTAACATATACATTTTTTTCTTTTACAGTCTCTCCCACAACATGACTTGATATTTTTGATTTGTTATTGAATGTCACACTCCCTTAAGCACAGGGACATTTGTAAGGAAGCGGGGAAGTGGGGGAGGCTGGGTTGCACATCAGGCGAGATTCCAAGCCCCTAGTACAAGCTCCATTGTCCCATTGGACATCACTTACAAAGCATAAATTCAAAGATAAAGGTATTAAGAATTTCAAGACAGTATCACAGAACACTAAACCCCAGGCATGAGGCCCTTCTGAGCATGTGGCCTTGTATGACTGTGTTGATCATATAACCATGAAGCTGGCTTTGCAACTATTTCACAAAAATGTTTGAGGCCGTATTGTGTAGTCATTGAGTCAGCGTATCTGTGTTTTAATCTTGGCTCCCTAGCTTATCAGATTTATATATTACCTTGATCAAGTTATTTTTACCCATTAAAGACTGGGTTTACTCATCTGTAAGTATTGTGGTTATAAAAGAACATTCCTCATAAGACTCTGTTGAAGTTTTGGTGAGACAATTCATGTTTGACCACATCGGTTTGCATTTATCATTCTATAAATGTAAGGTATGTCATTTAATTTCAAAGGGCCTTAGAACTATCTATGTCTGGTAGACACCTTTTTCCCAAGATACTTCTCCCTTATTCCTGTAGAATGCTTTCCTTCTGGAAATTGCTACCACACTCCAACTCCTTTCATAGCAACTGAGAGTGCTGACTTGTGAGTATAATATGTATCTCCATTTCTAACCATACTTGATTAATGTAGGGTGGGCACCAAAACCAAGGCCCTTGTCAGTTCCAGGGATTCAGAGGAAATGCAGCTGGGTTTCATGAATCACTGGAACTGGAGTCTGAAACTCAATCAGGATGCTCCTCCTCTACAATCTGCTTCTTTCTGCACACATTCTTCATTTTTCCTCTTTAATTTCTGTCCCCAGTTTCTCTGAGATACCCCAGGATTCCTAATACAAACTGCTTTTTTGTCTTAATTTAGTTTGATTTGGGCTTCTGATACTTGCAATCAAAAAAGCTCTGTCTATACACAATCTCATTACAGAAATTTGATCATAAGAATGCATTTGTATTTTTTACCTTCCTCACTTGGGTATTCACTATACGACAGATAATGCAGTTATTCAAATTCTGTTATGTGAATAAAATCCAGTTCAATAATCACCAATTACACAAAGACTTCCTGACCACACCAGTCAAAAACAACCTCTCTCTTCCCTGAACTCCTAAAGAACTCTCTCTCTTTTGTTTTACAACCTATGGCACTTAACTCTACACTTTCTTTGTAGCTATCACTTTATATATTACAAATTTGGTTTAGCTATTTGAGTATGCCTCACAACAACTATTGGGATGCAAACAAGGACCTATCTAGAGTTATTAGTAGTAGTAGTATTAATCACTATATTCTATGAAATCATGGCAAACTGTAAAATTTTAATTAAAATTATTGAATAAATGAATGCATTAATGAATTAATGAATAAATAAATCTTGGAGTTAGCCAGTAACATCCTCCTTATAATTCTTTGTGTTATTAGTGATAGCGATGACTAGCTTTGTTAGAAAGCTCTCTGCTTATTTCTTGTGTGAAAATATGACGGCTGCAAAGAAATCATCATCTTCAACATTCTACCAACACAATAAAGTTCACCAGTGGAAAAATTGCTCAATTATTAGCCTAATAAAGCAGTCTTAACTTTTTATTCTTCTACTGACTTAATGCATGAGAGAGTTTTATAACTACAGTTAATTATTCTCTTCCTATCTTGGCAAACAAAAGATTACAGCAGACAGATGTTCCTGTTTCCAGAGACTAGAATCCAATAGCAACATTAGTCAACATCTTTTGTGTTTGATTTGGTTATTAAGCCTTGATTCTAACATGATCATGCCTTAACCCATTGTGAAAGAAAAGAATGGGACATTTATACAAATCCTAAAGCGAAAGTATGTCTTTCATATAGGCCAGGAGTTCTTAACCTTGGCACTACTGACATTGTGGGCTGGAAAATTCTTTGTTGTGTGGGGCGGCCCTGTGCATTGTAGGATATTTAGCAGCATTCCTGGCCTTTATCCACTAGAGGCCAGTAGCACCCTCATCCCAGCTGTGACAATCAAAAATGTCTCCAGATATTTCCAAACATTCCTTGGTGGGCAAAATTGCCCCTGTTGAGATCCACTGATACAGAGAGGATATAATTACTATACTGTCCTTTAGCTCTTAAAGCAAGATTATTTCTGACAAAATGTTCACAACACAGAATGTTAACATTGGAAGGACTTGAAAAGCACAGAAAATAACCCTCTCATTTTACTAATGAAGAAATTAAAGTTCAGAGAATAATCTTTTTCACAATCACAGAATGAGATCATTGACAGAGTTGTCTCATATACAGATTTCATGACCCCTATATAGGGTTTGAACCACCATAGCATGCTCACATTAGGAAATCTTGTTAACATGGTCAAAGCTTGCTACTTGGCCACTTAGATTGCCATCTAAAATTTGCTGGTTTGACTACCTCTTCTGCAGGACAGGCTGCATAATTTGTGGGTCCCAGTACAAAATTAAAATGTGGGAACTCTTATTTTAAAAGCAGAAAAATATGTTGTTAAAGCTTATTTCTTTCTCTTTCTTGACCTGTCAGTGTTTTTTATTTGACTTCTAATGTTGCAGTCCCTCAGAGATAGGGATACTTGTGGGGTAAGTGCACTACTTGGTGCATTCCCATCAGCCGCAGGGTTCTACCCTCTGCCAGCTGCTAGATCAATGTGCCATACCCTTTCGGAGAGAGGGTAGAGTCTAGCAAGGCATTTTTATTTCCTAAAATCCTACCTGCAGTGAATGAAGGACCTCCAAAAGTGACTGAACATTAGGACTTACTCCTGAGTTGGGAGGGGTCGATGGGCTAAAGGCTCACTCTCACCGAGGCCATGACACCATCAGCCCAGGGAAGGTATGGCTACCACCATGCCCTAGTCCAAGACTTACAGGGACCTCAATTCTTTCCACAGGGTCAGAGGGCAACAATGGTTGTTCGGCAGCCATGGGCACTAAGAACTCATCCTGGGGAGGCAGAGAAGCAGTGAGAGGAAGGATTACAACATGAAGCCAAGCTCCAAACTCCTGTCACATAACCCATTGTCTCTTTGGACTTTATGTACAAACACAATTCAAAGATAAAATTACTAAGAAGTTTAAGACAGTTACTTCAGAGCATTAAACCCTAAGCATGGGACACCCTTCTGAGTGTGGTGTCCTGTACCACTGCACTAGTAACATGCCCATAAAGCTTTCCCTCTTCCCAGAATCAGAATGCAAAATTTACCAACACATAGCTGCCTAAAGTGACAATTATAAAAAGAAAACTCATCAACATTATACTTCATTAAAGGAAAATGTTTATTGCTACTTTCTCATAATTATTCACTCTGTAGTCATGTTGATCTTTAAAGGCATTGAGAAGATTTTTTGAAAAACAGTTTTACTGTGTCTTTAATGATTTCTTGCAAGATTTTGAACTCTGAGAAAATACACCAAATACCACTATATATCACACACAATTATGGATGTCTTTATTTTTTCTAGCAGTAAAGGAATACATTCTATTTTATGAATTTGTAATAAGAAAAATATTTCAAACTCTGGGTCTCATGATGAGAGCATAGGGCAGGAAATAGGAAAAGCTGTATTTTTGCCTTTTCTAATCTGGCATTTACCTCTGAACTTCAATTTACCATGGAGAAAATATAAAAAGAACAAGAAGTTTGGAAAATGTGATCATATATTCAACAATCTGTTCAGACAGCATCGTGAATCATTTGAATGTGGTCTGGGGATGTCTCATCAACTTCCCTTCCACATTCAAATGATTCTAAGATGGTTAAGACTGCCTACAGATATGGCTGTCAACTCAGTTCAGGAAATTCTATCAATATGATTATAGCTCATCAACAAGTTAATTAACATATTATTTAGACAAGTTGAACCTAAGGAGACAGAATTGGTTTGATGACTATCTTTCCAGAGTAAGGGTGAACAATCTACCAATACAGTCTTCTACTTGCAAGTAAAACTTAGCTCAGCTGTTGAGTCTGCTTGGTTCCATAAGAGATACATAAGCACTTGATAGTGTTTACATAAGAGGCTAATAGCAGGCTACTGTAGAAACTTGGACTCCAAGTAATTGGCATGGAAAATGAATTCAACTCATTTACAGGTCTCTGAAACAGAGCCCTCTGAAAATCAGCTTGACAGTTTCACTTAATAAGTATTTGATGCCTCCAGGCAACTCCACTAGACTCACCTTTCACTTTCCTCTTGGTGTTCCTTGCAGCCAGTCTCTGCTGCCTCTTAACCGTCACTGCTCTGGTGAGGAAATTCTTTGCAGGAGCAGTAGCAGCAGCAGACACTCTAATGCATGTATGCACAAACACACAAGATATTTTTCTCTTGAAAATGATAGAGCTTTTCTAGCCAAATTTTCAGAGCAAGGCTGCAACCAGCAAAGTTCTGTAGCAAAAAGAAGATTGTTCCTGGAACAGCAGCTTTGGAGATGAAGATCCAGCCACAGGCTGTCAGTGTCCATCATCATCAACATGAATGTCAGCTGTATGGATAGAAGTGGCCTGACACTAAGCTTTACTGTTTTTCCAGACGTCTCTAAGACTGGTTTGATTAAACAAAATCATTCATAGAATGTCAGACGTGGAAGAGTCTTATAAGATTATTAAATTTTCCATAGCGTCTTGAGAGGTACCATTAACTACCCAAGGTCATATTGGAATTCAATTCTCTAAGTCTGAAACAACCTAGAATTCCTCCTGAAGACTATTTTTTAAAAAGGCAAACTAGTGTAAAAATAGTTTAATTAAATGGGTAAAACAGTAGATTTTCATCAGCTTAGCACCCTAGCAACTTGGCGGCACCCACACAAAGTGAAGTGGAAAATTGAAGCAATTAGGTAGGTAATTCAGTTCAAAACACACTCATCTGAAATAGTCAGATAATTGAAGCAATAATTCTTTTTTGCCTCGAATTATCTTGATAGTTGTCTCAATTATCCACTTCACTGTGTGTGTGTAGACTCAGCCAACTAGAGAGATCATAATAATCACTACTTGACCTTAATGTGATCTCTTCCTTTGTAAAATAGTTATCAGTAAATGTGTACCTAAAGGCAACGTGGGAGAGGTGCAGTAAAGAGTGCCCTTTAAGTATCTCCAGAAAGAAATAGAAAATGGTGAAATGGAGTGTGTGAATTGTGTGTGTATGAAATCAATTTGAATTAAGCAGTTACACCTGTCATCAAAATCTGCCATCAGGGACTGGGCATTACCTAAGTACAAGAGAGCAAGATGGCTTTGTATGTTCTTTGATCGAAGGGATTTAATTTAGTTGCAAATATATATATTTTTTCTGTTATGAACAGCCAAGGCCAATAGCTTTTTATAAGTCGTTAAAGGTATGTGACTTTTACACATCACACATGATACATTGTGGCCCATTTTCAGACAAGAACTCAGCTGCAAATAGGCAGATTAGTCATATCTAAAGAGTAAACCTCTTATCCATACAAGGATGTGGCTATTTATAAATGGATGGATGGAATCTGCTCTGCTCAATCCAGTCCCTTATGAGTTTTACTGTGCTCCCATTAAGGTAGATTTGAAAATGTAAAACAAGTATATGAAAAGTTCAATAATGTTGATCACTTTTTAACTTTAGGGAAGGGAAAGCAATGCATAAATAGCTGGATATTTGTGTATCCTTTGGAATTCTGTGAAGAGAAGAGGTTTTGTAAATATTTGCTATTTGATGTCTCATTTTGCATTTTTAAAATCAACATTTATTATTTTTCCAAATACTATTGTGTTATCAATGTAGTATAGTAGTTGAGTGTATGGTCTCTGGAGCCAGGTCGGCTGAGTTCAAATTATAATTCTTCCACTTATTAGTTACATGAATTTGGCCAAGTGTTTTAGCCTCTCTTATGGGGGTGGGTTTCCTTTTCTATAAAATGAAGATAATGATGGTGCCTATCTCCTAGGGTGGTTGTGAAGACCAGATACATGGGAATTGATTAAAATAATGCCTGCTACATAGTGAAGACCACTCTAATTATTAACTATTATTATGATATCATTTTCTTTGGTGATATGTGTGTTTAAGGGCATAGATTGACATTAGAAGGTGGAAGTCGATACAAGTCAGAGATATTCATGGATAATTCCCTGCTGGAGCTTACCTTAGCATTAAAGAACCACCACATCGATGCAGTTGAGAAGCTCTTTGATTGGCTGATCTAACAATCTCATTCATCAATGAGGAAAAGAGCCTAAAGAAGAGGAGTGAATTTGCTCAAAGTCACACAGTTATGAAGCAGTGGAGCTGAACCAGATGGCTGAGACCTAGAAAAGCTCAAGTCAAGTGACCATCTTGAATTTTATAAAAGAAATACGCTTTTCATTTCTGTTACCCAGCATATATAAGCATTAACCTGTATATGGTCATTTCCTCTTCCTTCCTTTTATTTAAAACTTCACAATTTTTAAAATCTTTTCTTTTTCTCCTGTAAGAGGGTTGGGAAAAGTAAAGAGGTGAAAGTTGAGAGATATTCCCTGGGGCAATCGTTTAAAAACCTGAAGGCATTTTAGAAACATTGTGGTATCCTAAGAAGTGAAGTAGGAGAGGGGGGAGATTAGATTAAGACACATACACAAATATCCGTGAATTGGAAAGTATCAATACAACAACAGTGCTAATGAGGACCAAGCCCACTAACCAAGCTACAGTAGGCTACAGAATTGGATTTCTCTATGGCCCAGTACTGTTTTCAGCTAGGCTTATATAGTTAATTCACTCTCTTCTGCCCTTGAGGTTTCCAAAATAATGCTGACCAGGAACACTTTCCAATTCCTATCTCCACCCTTCTCCCTAATCTCTCCACCTCCAGCACATGTCAAGAAAATTTAAGAGTCAGTTTAAAGAATAAGCATTTCAGGACTTCTTAGACGCTCTCCTCTTCCTTTAAATCAACACATTTTACAGTCATTAACAGTATAGCATACTTTGATTAAAAGGAAATTATGTGATGAAAGAAAACCAACATGTACAACATCCTCTACTTTTTTTCTTCCAGAGCTATAAATTTACCTAATCAATGTTTTTTCTCATATCATAGGGTCTGTCAAGGAAGGTGGTATAGAATGTTGATTAAAAGTACAGGCAACCTCTGAAGCCATACTGCCTCAGTTAAAATCCTAGCTTTGTCACTTATTTTTTGTAACCTTGGGCAAGTTATGTTGTTCTAAAATTGCTTTCCATAAACATCTGACAGCACAGGAACTTGGAGGAAGCAGAGATTAGTGAAGGCTGGGGTGGTTAGGGAAAGCTTCTTGGAAAAGGTGAGACTAAAGTATTATCAGTATTTGGACATGTACCTCTTTTGGACAAAATTTATCAAACTACGTGCTTTATTTTGTTTTATTTGTTTTTTCTTTTTACTTTCAGTTCTACTACTGGAGACACTGCCAAAATCATCTTGACAGGTCATTTCTGCTCATTTGTAAAGAGACAAATCTTCTGAAACTAAGAGGTCATATTTCCATATAAAAATGGATGAAAAACATACATATGGAAAGACTTTAATATACCTTTTAATATTTAAGTAAAATATTTCTTTTCCTCAGAGCAAAAGATATGGTGGGAGATTGGATATTGCAACCATGGTACACAAAACTGCATCAAGGAAAAGGATGCATTACACATGCCTCTAAAAAGCAAGCCACCTGATAGCCAAGGGAGGAATAAATAATGGAGAGGGCAGACCTGTTTCCCTCCCTTTCTTTTTTAAATCATTAATGAAAATAAAATCAACACAGAAGGGGGTAAAAAGGAAGTGGGGAAATAGATATCAAGAACAGAAACTAGAACGTCTGTTTAAAATGGAAAACTACAGTCACAGAAGTCTCTGAATTCCTCTTCCTGCCAAGTAAAAGGGTCTTTTGCAAGGTGTCTTCCCCTCACACTGGAAATCTGAACGTTATCAGCATCACGTTTCTTCTTCTGCCAGTCCCTAATGATGTTATAGATGAAAATGTGATATCAAGAAAAATACCAAAATAAAGAAAAAAAGAAGAAATGTTTAGGAGTAGCAGTCTCATAGAAAATCAGGACACCTGTTCGAGATGGAAAACTCTTAATGTGAAGCCACTTTCCACTTCATACCTATTCTCCTTTGTGATTGTCATGTGTTGATGGCATGTAGAAGTGGCTCCAGGAAAATAAAAAAAGAAAGAAGAAAAGACAGAGAGAAAGGAAGGAAGGAAGGAGTAAAAGAAAAAGAAAGAAAGAAAGTAAGAAAGAAAGAAAGAAAGAAAGAAAGGAAGAAAGGAAGGAAGGAAGGAAGGAAGGAAGGAAGAAAGAAAGAAAGAAAGAAAGAAAGAAAGAAAGAAAGAAAGAAAGAAAGAAAGGGAGAAAGAAAGAAAGGAAGAGAGAAAGAAAGAAAGAAAAAAAAGAAAGGAAAGAAAAAGGAAGGAAGGAAAGAAAGAAAAGTGAAAAGAAGAAAAGAAAAGAGGTCAAATGAGAAAGAAAGAAGATAAGTGAGAGTAAGAAAGAAAAAGAAGATGAAAAAAGGTTGCTCCTATGCAGTACACTTTATAATGAAACCAATTTCTCCTGACTTTCTAGAAAGTAACACAAGAGAAAAACTATCTTTCAACACTTCGCTTAAGAAATATTTTAAAACTTCCATGGCTTTGCAACACAGATGGACTGGAAATGAATCTGACAGGAAGGATAAAGCAGCTAAATGATCAAACATTAGTAAAGAGCCTAAAGTAATGTTCAGCCACCTGTAAATTATGTTCCACCTTCTTTTCTTTCCTTGTATCTAGGAAAGTGGTATAGAAGAAAGAAGAGTTAGTGGGGCTAAGGATACAAATCTGAAACCAATATTAATTAATATCACTCTTCTCCCCTACTTATGTTATAAATATACTATGACTTTCCAGAGCTGTCAGGCTCTCATCTTCAGATCGTTAAAATTCATAATGAAGAATGCATGTTCATATTAGTATCTAACTCAGGTTTCTATGGCCCTAAGTCTTTCAGAAAAAAAAAAAAATTCAGGAAAAACAGACTCACAAACATAGATGACAGACTTGTGGTTGCCAAGGGGGAGGGGGGAGGGAGAGGGATGTACTTGGAGTTTGAGGTTAGTAGATGCAAACTATTACATTTAGAATGGATAAACAACAAGGTTCTACTGCATAGCAGTAGCAGAGAACTGTATTGAATATCCTGGGATAAATCATAGTGGAAAAGAATATAAAAATGAATGTATATATGTGTATAACTTTGCTGTACAGCAGAAATTAGCACAGCATTGTAAATCAAGTATTAAAAATCAAAAAGAAAAGAAAAAAGTATTCAAGAACTTTTAATAGTTACATTGATACAAAATACTAAAAATGTCCACTTCACATATTTAGCTTTTAAGTTTGCCTTGAATGAAATGTTCCTTAATCTGAGACCCAGCTTACCAACTTATAAGATAGGGCATCTTTCTTAGTCTCTTTAAAATATAGCTTCTTGATTACAAACTTGGACAGAGATTAACATTGGTGGTTCTGAATTATTTTCTTAAATGTATTGTCATAATGACTTACTCTTATGTAATATTTTAAATGAGAAGGTTTATAATTACATACTGAGAGAGAAAATATACAATTAAATAGTTTTGGTACAAAAAAAGACATGCAAAGGGGCAATATCCAAATGGTAGCTCTGTTTTTTGTATCTGACCAGCCCATCTGCTTTTTGAGACAGAAGTATATCTATTACATTCATCACATTGCTCTTCTACACAGGGAATACACAGTCACACAATAAAGCCACTGATGTCTACTTATTTGAGATGCTGATTTATTGATATTTGAGCTGCTCTGATTCCTCTACCATGGGAGTATAGCTTCAGGAAAGTTGAAATAACTGGGAAACCAACAGAGCAATAAGCAGAGCAGGGCAAATTGGAAAAATGATTTGATACTGTAACTCAACCTTACCAACCCCCTGACAATAGTTTCAATTAGAAAGTATTAAATAAATATTAATTATCAGTAATGAACTGTTTGGGACCATAATGGTAAAGGTGGAAATATTAGAGAACAGGAACAAGCACAATTAAGTACTCCATGTGTTCTTGTAATGCTCTTTAATTAATGCAGCAATCACATCTGGTTAACAGTAAGTCATGGAAGGAACGGTAAGAGGAGCACTCACAGGCTTCCTACTGCAAGGGCCTTTGCTTAAATTGCAGTGGTACATCCCCACTTTACTTTTTGTGCCCATTTCTCACATCACAGCTCCACAGATTGTTCTCTGGCTGTCTGAATTCTCTCTACCAACACCAATTTACCATTATATTGTCTTTCCCCATGCACAATTCAGCTCTATTTCAAAAGTCTTCACCATTCTTTCTCCCATCCCGACCCACATAGCTTCATTTGCATCCTGTAAGGCTGGATTTTTCCAGAAGAATAGAAATTTGATTAATTTTTATTAAGATGTGTATTTTTCCATTTGTATGGAAGGATAGTTGATTTACCATATTGCATTAGTTTCATGTATATAGCAAAGTGATACATATATATATATATAAATATATACATAACATGTATATAATATATATATAATCTGAAAAGCATATATTATATATATAATTTAAAAAGCATATAATATATGCTTTTCAGATTATTTTCCACTATAGATAATTACAAGATATTAAATATAGCTCCCAGTGCTATACAGTACATCTCTATTGCTTATCCTTTTTTTTTTTTTTTGCTTATCCATTTTATATAGTAGTTTGTATCTTCTAATCCCATACACTTAATTTATCCCCTCCCATTCCCCTTTGGTAACCATAAGTTTGTTTTCTATGTCTGTGAGTCTGTTTCTGCATTGTATATAGATTTATTTGTATTATTTTAGATTCCACATATAAGTGATATCATATAATATTTGTCTTTCTCTTTCTGACTTACTTCACTTAGTATAATATTCTGTAGGTCCATCCATGTTGCTGCAAATGGCAACATTTCATTCTTTTTATGGCTAATATTCCATATAGATCTCCATAGTGGCTATGTCAATTTACATTCTCACCAATAGTGTAGGAGGTTCCCCTTTTTCCATATTCTATCCAGGACTGATTATTTGTAGACATTTTGATGATAGCCATTCTGACTAGTGTGAGGTGATACCTCATTGTGAGTTTGGTTTGCATTTCTTTAATAATTAGTGATGGTGAGCATATTTTCATGTGCCTGTTGGCCACCTGTATGTCTTCTCTGGAGAAATATCTACTTATGTCTTCTGCCTATTTTTAAAAAATATTTATTTATTTATTTATTTATTTATTTATTTATTTTTGTCTGTGTTGGGTCTTCTGTGAGAGTTCGGGTTTTTTTTTGTTTTTTGTTTTTTTTTCCACACACACACACTGTATTTTATTTTTACAAGAGATAAATAGACTGACACCAAGCATTGTACATGGATGACCACAACAAAAGCAACAATGATTGCAATTACCAAACATGAAACACACTCATACTATGTCATAATATTGACATTCAGTCCCGTAATCCTCCACTGTAACAGCTCCTTTACTTTGCAGTGAAAATTGATTTGTATATTCTTTGCCTCTGAGTCCTTGTGGGATTTTTTTTTTAAATTCAGACAGAAAGTCACAAAAATTATACTCATCCTCATCAGTTCACTCAGTCCCATGTAATTAATTTTTTTTTTTCATCTTGATCTTTTGTTAGCACTTTTATGAGTTCATCAGTTTTTCATTAGAGTTCTGAAAATGCTTATTCATTCAGTTCAGCAGTACAGTCAGTTACCAGAAACCTGTACTTGTCAGAGTCTTTTCCATGAATTTCTTGAAGATGAAACCCTTTTATAGGAACATATTTACAAAATCATCAAAGTACACCCAGAACTGTCAGTAAATGACAAAAGACTTAAAAATGACCATGGTTAAAGATTTGATGAAAGTTCATAATAATGCAGTTGACAAGAAAATTAGTTATTTCTGAGATATACATTTTAAAGTAATAACTAGGATTATGACTTATAACATTATACCAGAACATATAAGATTTTTAGAAGTTTCCTGTAATGTCTGAAACATTTATATTAACATATTTCCATACATATTTCCATACAAATACAAATATAAGATTTTTAGAAATTTCATGTAATGTCTGAAACATTTATATTAACATATTTCCATACATATTTCCATACAAATACAAATATAAGATTTTTAGAAATTTCATGTAATGTCTGAAACATTTATATTAACATATTTCCATACAAATAACCCAATGAAAGTTTAGTATTAGTTGTTTTGTTTGTTTTTTTATACTGCAGGTTCTTATTAGGCATCAGTTTTATACACATCAGTGTATACATGTCAATCCCAATCGCCCAA
Source organism: Balaenoptera acutorostrata (assembly GCF_949987535.1). Lineage (NCBI taxonomy): Eukaryota > Metazoa > Chordata > Mammalia > Artiodactyla > Balaenopteridae > Balaenoptera > Balaenoptera acutorostrata. The sequence goes on from NC_080085.1 coordinate 71,578,323, forward strand.
TTCAGCACACCACCATCCCCACCTCATTGCAGTTTTCCCCCCTTGGTGTCCATATGTCCATTCTCTACATCTGTGCCTCAACTTCTGCCCTGCAAACTGGCTCATCTGTACCATTTTTCTAGGTTCCACATACATGCATTAATATACGATATTTGTTTTTCTCTTTCTGACTTACTTCACTCTGTATGACAGTCTCTAGATCCATCCACTTCTCAACAAATGACTCAATTTCGTTCCTTTTTATGGCTGAGTAATATTCCATTGTATATATGTACCACGACTTCTTTATCCATTCGTCTGTTGATGGGCATTTAGGTTGCTTCCATGACCTGGCTATTGTAAATAGTGCTGCAATGAACATTGGGGTGCATGTGTCTTTTTGAATTACGGTTTTCTCTGGGTATATGCCCAGTAGTGGGATTGCTGGGTCATATGGTAATTCTATTTTTAGTTTTTTAAGGAACCTCCATATTGTTCTCCATAGTGGCTGTATCAATTTACATTCCCACCAACAGTGCAAGAGGGTTCCCTTTTCTCCACACCCTCTCCAGCATTTGTTGTTTGTAGATTTTCTGATGATGCCCATTCTAACAGGAGTGAGGTGATACCTCATTGTAGTTTTGATTTGCATTTCTCTAATAATTAGTGATGTTGAGCAGCTTTTCATGTGCTTCGTGGCCGCCTGTATGTCTTCTTTGGAGAAATGTCTATTTAGGTCTTCTGCCCATTTTTGGATTGGGGTGTTTGTTTCTTTGATATTGAGCAGAATGAGCTGTTTATATATTTTGGAGATTAATCCTTTGTCCGTTGAATCGTTTGCAAATATTTTCTCCCATTCTGAGGGTTGTCTTTTCGTCTTGTTTATGGTTTCCTTTGCTGTGCAAAAGCTTTGAAGTTTCATTAGGTCTCACTTGTTTATTTTTGTTTTTATTTCCATTACTCTAGGAGGTGGATCAAAAAAGATCTTGCTGTGATTTATGTCAAAGAGTGTTCTTCCTATGTTTTCCTCTAAGAGTTTTATAGTGTCCAGTCTTATATTTAGGTCTCTAATCCATTTTGAGTTTATTTTTGTGTATGGTGTTACGGAATATTCTAATTTCATTCTTTTACATGTAGCTGTCCAGTTTTCCCAGCACCACTTATTGAAGAGACTGTCTTTTCTCCATTGTATATCTTTGCCTCCTTTGTCATAGATTAGTTGACCATAGGTGTGTGGGTTAATCTCTGGGCTTTCTATATTGTTCCATTGATCTATGTTTCTGTTTTTGTGCCAGTACCATATTGTCTTGATTACTGTAGCTTTGTAGTATAGTCTGAAGTCAGGGAGTCTGATTCCTCCAGCTCCATTTTTTTGCCTCAAGACTGCTTTGGCTATTCGGGATCTTTTGTGTCTCCATACAAATTTTAAGATGATTTGTTCTAGCTCCGTAAAAAATGCCATTGGTAATTTGATAGGGATTGCATTGAATCTGTAGATTGCTTTGGGTAGTAAACTCATTTTCACAATGTTGATTCTTCCAATCCAAGAACATGGTATATCTCTCCATCTGTTGGTATCATCTTTAATTTCTTTCATCAGTGTCTTATAGTTTTCTGCATACAGGTCTTTTGTCTCCCTAGGTAGGTTTATTCCTAGGTATTTTATTCTTTTTGTTGCAATGGTAAATGGGAGTGTTTCCATAATTTCTCTTTCAGATTTTTCATCATTAGTGTATAGGAATGCAAGAGATTTCTGTGCATTAATTTTGTATCCTGCAACTTTACCATATTCATTAATTAGCTCTAGCAGTTTTCTGGTGGCAGTTTTAGGATTCTCTATGTATAGTATCATGTCATCCGCAAAGAGTGACAGTTTTACTTCTTCTTTTCAGATTTGGATTCCTTTTATTTCTTTTTCTTCTCTGATTGCCGTGGCTAGGACTTCCAGAACTATGTTGAATAATAGTGGTGAGAGTGGGCATCCTTGTCTCGTTCCTGATCTTAGAGGAAATGCTTTCAGTTTTTCACCATTGAGAATGATGTTTGCTGTGGGTTTGTCATATATGGCCTTTATTATGTTGAGGTAGGTTCCCTCTATGCCCACTTTCTGGAGAGTTTTTATCAGAAATGGGTGTTGAATTTTGTCAAAAGCTTTTTCTGCATCTATTGAGATGATCATATGGTTTTTCTTCTTCAATTTATTAATATGGTGGATCACATTGATTGATTTGCGTATATTGAAGAATCCTTGCATCCCTGGGATAAATCCCACTTGATCGTGGTGTATGATCCTTTTAATGTGTTGTTGGATTCTGTTTGCTAGTATTTTGTTGAGGATTTTTGCATCTATATTCATCAGTGATATTGGTCTGTAATTTTCTTTTTTTGTAGTGTCTTTGTCTGATTTTGGTATCAGGGTGATGGTGGCCTCATAGAATGAGTTTGGGAGAGTTCCTTCCTCTGCAATTTCTTGGAAGAGTTTGAGAAGGATGGGTGTTAGCTCTTCTCTAAATGTTTGATAGAATTCACCTGTGAAGCCATCTGGTCCTGGACTTTTGTTTGTTGGAAGATTTTTAATCACAGTTTCAAATTCATTACTTGTGATTGGTCTGTTCATATTTTCTGTTTCTTCCTGATTCAGTCTTGGAAGGTTATACCTTTCTAAGAATTTGTCCATTTCTTCCAGGTTGTCCATTTTATTGGCATAAAGTTGCTTGTAGTAGTCTCTTAGGATGTTTTGTATTTCTGCGGTGTCTGTTGTAACTTCTCCTTTTTCATTTCTGATTTTATTGATTTGAGTCCTCTCCCTCTTTTTCTTGATGAGTCTGGCTAATGGCTTATCAATTTTGTTTATCTTCTCAAAGAACCAACTTTTAGTTTTATTGATCTTTGCTATTGTTTTCTTTGTTTCTATTTCATTTATTTCTGCTCTGATCTTTATGATTTCTTTCCTTCTGCTAACTTTGGGTTTTGTTTGTTCTTCTTTCTCTAGTTTCTTTAGGTGTAAGGTTAGATTGTTTACTTGAGATTTTTCTTGTTTCTTGAGATAGGCTTGTATAGCTATAAACTTCCATCTTAGAACCGCTTTTGCTGCATCCCCTAGGATTTGGGTCGTCGTGTTTTCATTGTCATTTGTCTCTAGGTATTTTTTTTTTATTTCCTGTTTGATTTCTTCAGTGATCTCATGGTTATTTAGTAACGTATTGTTTAGCCTCCATGTGTTTGTCTTTTTTACGTTTTTTTCCCTGTAATTCATTTCTAATCTCATAGCGTTGTGGTCAGAAAAGATGCTTGATATGATTTCAATTTTCTTAAATTTACTGAGGCTTGATTTGTGACCCAAGATGTGATCTATCCTGGAGAATGTTCCGTGCGCACTTGAGAAGAACGTGTAATCTGCCGTTTTTGGATGGAATGTCCTATATATATCAATTAAATCTATCTGGTCTATTGTGTCATTTAAAGCTTCTGTTTCCTTATTTATTTTCATTTTGGATGATCTGTCCATTGGTGTAAGTGAGGTGTTAAAGTCCCCCACTATTATTGTGTGACTGTCAATTTCCTCTTTTATAGCTGTTAGCAGTTGCCTTATGTATTGAGGTGCTCCTATGTTGGGTGCATATATATTTATAATTGTTATATCTTCTTCTTGGATTGATCCCTGGATCATTATGTAGTGTCCTTCCTTGTCTCTTGTAACATTCTTTATTTTAAAGTCTATTTTATCTGATATGAGTATAGCTACTCCAGCTTTCTTTTGATTTCCATTTGCATGGAATATCTTTTTCCATCCCCTCACTTTCAGTCTGTATGTGTCCCTAGGTCTGAAGTGGGTCTCTTGTAGACAGCATATATATGGGTCTTGTTTTTGTATCCATTCAGCCAGTCTATGTCTTTTGGTTGGGGCATTTAATCCATTCACGTTTAAGGTAATTATCGATATGTATGTTCCTATGACCATTTTCTTAATTGTTTTGGGTTTGTTTTTGTAGGTCCTTTTCTTCTCTTGTGTTTCCCACTTAGAGAAGTTCCTTTAGCATTTGTTGTAGAGCTGGTTTGGTGGTGCTGAATTCTCTTAGCTTTTGCTTGTCTGTAAAGCTTTTGATTTCTCCATCAAATCTAAATGAGATCCTTGCTGGGTAGAGTAATCTTGGTTGTAGGTTCTTCCCTTTCATCACTTGAAGTATATCATGCCACTGCCTTCTGGCTTGCAGAGTTTCTGCTGAGAAATCAGCTGTTAACCTTATGGGAGTTCCCTTGTATGTTATTTGTCGTTTTTCCCTTGCTGCTTTCAGTAATTTTTCTTTGTCTTTAATTTTGGCACTTTGATTACTATGTGTCTCGGCGTGTTTCTCCTTGGGTTTATTCTGTATGGGACTCTCTGCGCTTCCTGGACTTGGGTGGCTATTTCCTTTCCCATGTTAGGGAAGTTTTCGACTATAATCTCTTCAAATATTTTCTCTGGTCCTTTCTCTCTCTCTTCTCCTTCTGGGACCCCTATAATGCGAATGTTGTTGCGTTTAATGTTGTCCCAGAGGTCTCTTAGGCTGTCTTCATTTCTTTTCATTCTTTTTTCTTTAGTCTGTTCCACAGCAGTGAATTCCACCATTCTGTCTTCCAGGTCACTTATCCGTTCTTCTGCCTCAGTTATTCTGCTATTGATTCCTTCTAGTGTAGTTTTCATTTCAGTTATTGTATTGGTCATCTCTGTTTGTTTGTTCTTTAATTCTTCTAGGTCTTTGTTAATCATTTCTTGCATCTTCTCAATCTTTGCCTCCATTCTTATTCCGAGGTCCTGGATCATCTTCACTATCATTATTCTGAATTCTTTTTCTGGAAGGTTGCCTATCTCCACTTCATTTAGTTGTTTTTCTGGGGTTTTTTCTTGTTCCTTCATCTGGTACATAGCCCTCTGCCTTTTCATCTTCTCTGTCTTTCTGTAACTGTGGTTTTTGGTTCACAGGCTGCAGGATTGTAGTTTTTCTTGCTTCTGTTGTCTGCCCTCTGGTGGTTGAGGCTATCTAAGAGGCTTGATGGGAGGCTTTGGTGGTGGGTAGAGCTGACTGTTGCTGTGGTGGTCAGAGCTCAGTAAAACCTTAATCCACTTGACTGTTGATGGGTGGGGCTGGGTTCCCTCCCTGTTGCTGTGGCGGTCAGAGCTCAGTAAAACCTTAATCCACTTGACTGTTGATGGGTGGGGCTGGGTTCCCTCCCTGTTGGTTGTTTTGCCTGAGGCAACCCAACACTGGAGCCTACCCGTGCTCTTTGGTGGGGTTAATGGCAGACTCTGGGAGGGTTCACGCCAAGGAGAACTTCCCAGGACCTCTGCTGCCAGTGTCCTTATCCCCACGGTGAAACAGAGCCACCACTTGCCTCTGCAGGACACGCCCCAACACCAGCAGGTACGTCTGGTTCAGTCTCCCCCAGGGTCACTGCTCCTTCCCCTGGGTCCCGAAGCACACATTACTTTGTGTGTGCCCTCCAAGAGTGGGGTCTCTGTTTCCCCCAGTCCTGTCACAGTCCTGCAATCAATTCCCACTAGACTTCAAAGTCTGATTCTCTAGGAATTCCTCCTCCCGTTGCCGGACCCCCAGGTTGGGAAGCCTGACGTGGGGCTCAGAACCTTCCCTCCAGTGGGTGGACTTCTGTGGTATAAGTGTTCGCCAGTCTGTGAGTCACCCACCCAGCAGTTATGGGATTTGATTTTACTCTGATTGCGCCCCTCCTACCATCTCACTGTGGCTTCTCCTCTGTCCTTGGACGTGGGGTATCCTGCTTGGTGAAGTCCAGGGTCTTCCTGTCAATGATTGTCCAGCAGCCAGTTGTGATTCTGGTGCTCTCGCAAGAGGGAGTGAGAGCACGTCCTTCTACTCCGCCATCTTGGTTAATCTCCTCCGAGAGTTCGGTTTTTGTGTGAGGGCTCTCTCTAGTTGCAGCGAGTGGGGGCCACTCTTCATCATGGTGCATGGGCCTCTCACTGTCGTGGCCTCTCTTGTTGCAGAGCACAAGCTCCAGACATGCAGGCTCAGTAGCTGTGGCTCATGGGCCTAGTTGCTCCACGGCATGTGGGATCTTCCCAAACCAGGGCTCGAACCCATGTCCCCCGCATTGGCAGGCAGATTCTCAACCACTGCACCACCAGGGAAGTCCCTGCCTATTTTTTGTTTGGATTGTTTTCTTTTGTTTTTGTTTTTGATATTGAGTTATATGAACTGTTTTATATTTTGGATATTAACCCCTTGTCAATCGCATCATTTGCAAACATTTTCTCACATTCTGTAGGTTGTCTTTTAGATTTGTTAATGATTTTATTTTTTTGTGGAAAAGCTTTTAAGATTGATTAGGTCCCATTTGTTTATGTTTGCTTTTATTTAGTTTGCCTTGGGAGACTGATCTAAAAATATATTGCTATGAATTATGTCCAAGAAAGTTTGCTTATGTTCTCTTTTAAAAGTTTTATGGTTTCAGGCCTTATATTTAGGTCTTTAAAACATTTTGATTTTATTTTTGTATACAATGTGAGTGTTCTAATTTCAATGATTAACATGTATCTGTCCAACATTCCCAGCATCACTTGTTGAAGGGGCTATCTTTTCTCCATTTTATATTTTTGCCTCCTTTGTCATAGATTAATTGATCACAGGTGTGTGGGTTTATTTCTGGGCTCTCTGTTCTGTTCCATTGATCTATATGTCTAGTTTTCTGCCAATACCACACTGTTTCAATTAATGTAGCTTTGTAGTATTGTCTGAAGTCTGGAAGGGTCATGCCTCCACCTTTATTCTTTTTTCTGAGGATTGGTTTGGCAATTCTGGGTCTTTTGTGGTTGAATATAAATTTTAGGACTATTTGCTCTGGTTCTGTGAAAACTTTCATGGGTATTTTGACAGGGATCACATTAAATCTATAGATCACTTTGGGTAATACGGCCATTTTAGTTATTCTTCCAATCAAAGAGCATGGGATATCTTTACATTTCTATGAATAATCTTCAAATTCCTTTATCAATGTCTTATTGTTTTCAGTGTATAGGTTTTTCACACTTTGATTAAGGTTATGCCTAGGTTTTTTTTAAATTTTTTGACACAATGTTAACAAGGATTTTTTCTTAACATACTTATTGGCATATAATCGCTTTACAATGGTGTGTTAGTTTCTGCTTTATAAAAAAGTGAATCAGTTATACATATACATATGTGCCCATATCTCTTCCTTCTTGCATCTCCCTCCCTCCCACCCTCCCTATCCCACCCCTCTAGGTGGTCACAAGCACTGAGCTGATCTTCCTGTGCTATGCGGCTACTTCCCACTAGCTATCTATTTTACATTTGGTAATGTATATATGTCCATGCCACTCTCTCACTCTGTCACAGCTTACCCTTCATCCTCCCCATATCGTCAAGTCCATTATCTAGTAGGTCTGTGTCTTTATTTCCATCTTGCCACTAGGTCCTTCATGACTTTTTTTTTCCATAGATGCCATATATATGTGTTAGCATACTGTATTTGTTTTTCTCTTTCTGGCTTACTTCACTCTGTATGACAGACTCTAACTCAATCCACCTCACTACAAATAACTCAATTTCGTTTATTTTTATGGCTGAGTAATATTCCATTGTATATATGTGCCACATCTTAGTTATCCATTCATCTGTTGATGGAAACTTAGGTTGCTTCCATGTTCTGGCTATTGAAAATAGAGCTGCAATGAACATTTTGGTACATGACTCTTTTTGAATTATGGTTTTCTCACGGTATATGCCCAGTAGTGGAATTGCTGGGTCGTATGGTAATTCTATTTTTAGTTTTTTAAGGAACCTCTATACTGTTCTCCATAGTGGCTGTATCAATTTACATTCCCACCAACAGTGCAAGAGTGTTCCCTTTTCTCTACACCCTCTCCAGGATTTATTGTTTGTATATTTGTTGATGATGGCCATTCTGAATGGTGTGAGATGATATCTCATAGTAGTTTTGATTTGCATTTCTCTAATGATTGATGATGCTGAGCATTCTTTCATGTGTCTGTTGGCAATCTGTATATCTTCTTTGGAGAAATGTCTATTTAGATCTTCTGCTCATTTTTGGATTGGGTTGTTTGCTTTTTAATGTTGAGCTGCGTGTGCTGCTTGTAAATTTTGGAGATTACTCCTTTGTCAGTTGCATCATTTGCAATTATTTTCTCCCATTCTGAGGGTTGTCTTTTGTTCTGGTTTATGGTTTCCTTTGCTGTGCAAAAGCTTTTAAGTTTCATTAGGTCCCATTTGTTTATTTTTGTTTTTACTTCCATTTCTTGAGGAGCTGGGTCAAAAAGAATCTTGCTGTGATTTATGTCATAGAGTGTTCTGCCTATGTTTTCCTCTAAGAGTTTGATAGTGTCTGTCCTAACATTCAGGTATTTAATCCATTTTGAGTTTATTTTTGTGTATGGTGTTAAGGAGTGATCTAATTTCATACTTTTATACGTACCTGTCCAGTTTTCCCAGCACCACTAATTGAAGAGGCTGTGTTTTCTCCACTGTATATGCTTGCCTGCTTTATCAAAGATAAGGTGACCATATGTGTGAGGGTTTAGCTCCAGGCTTTCTATCCTGTTCCATTGATCTATATTTCTGTTTTAGTGCCAGTATCATACTGTCTTGAGTACTGTAGCTTTGTAGTATAGTCTGAAGTCAGGGAGCCTGATTCCTCCAGCTCCATTTTTCGTTCTCAAGATTGCTTTGGCTCTTAAGGGTTTTTGTGTTTCCATACAAATTGTGAAATTTTTTGTTCTAGTTCTGTGAAAAATGCCAGTTGTAGTTTGATAGGGATTGCATTGAATCTGTAGATTGTTTTGGGTAGTAGAGTCATTTTCACAATGTTGATTCTTCCAATCCAAGAATATGGTATATCTCTCCATCTATTTGTATCATCTTCCTTTAATTTCTTTCATCAGTGTCTTATAATTTTCTGCATACAGGTCTTTTGTCTCGTTAGGTAGGTTTATTCCTAGATATTTTATTCTTTTTGTTGCATTGGTAAATGGGAGTGTTTTCTTAATTTCACTTTCAGATTTTTCATCATTAGTGTATAGGAATGCAAGAGATTTCTGTGCATTAATTTTGTATCCTGCTACTTTACCAAATTCATTGATTAGCTCTAGTAGTTTTCTGGTAGCATCTTTAGGATTCTCTATGTATAGTATCATGTCATCTGCAAACAGTGACAGCTTTACTTCTTCTTTTCAGATTTGGATTCCTTTTATTTCTTTTTCTTCTCTGATTGCTGTGGTTAAAACTTGCAAAACTATGTTGAATAATAGTGGTGAGAGTGGGCAACCCTGTCTTGTTCCTGATCTTAATGGAAATGGTTTCACTTTTTAACCATTGAGCATGCTGTGGGCTGTGGTTTTCTCATATATGGCCTTTATTATGTTGAGGAAAGTTCCCTCTTTGCCTATTTTCTGCAGGGCTTTTATCATAAATGGGTGTTGAATTTTGTCGAAAGCTTTCTCTGCATCTACTGAGGTGATCATATGGTTTTTCTCCTTCAATTTGTTAATATGGTGTATCACGTTGATTGATTTGCGTATATTGAATAATCCTTGCATTCCTGGAATAAACCCCACTTGATCATGGTGTATGATCCTTTTAATGTGCTGTTGGATTCTGTTTGTTAGTATTTTGTTGAGGATTTTTGCATCTATGTTCATCAGTGATATTGGCTTGTAGTTTTCTTTCTTTGTGTCATCTTTCTCTGGTTTTGGTATCAGGGTGATGATGGCCTTGTAGAATGAGTTGGGGAGTGTTCCTCCCTCTGCAGTATTTTGGAAGAGTTTGAGAAGGATAGGTGTTAGCTCTTCTCTAAATATTTTGTAGAATCCACCTGTGAAGCCATCTCGTCCAGAGCTTCTGTTTTTGGGAAGAATTTTAATCACAGTTTCAATTTCAGTGCTTGTGATTGGTCTGTTCATATTTTCTATTTCTTCCTGGTTCAGTCTCGGCAAGTTGTGCATTCCTAAGAATCTGTCCATTTCTTCCAGGTTGTCAATTTCATTGGCGTAGAGTTGCTTGTAGTCATCTCATGATCGTTTGTGTTTCTACAGTGTCAGTGGTTACTTCTCCTTTTTCATTTCTAATTCTATTGATTTGAGTCTTCTCCCCTTTTTTCTTGATGAGTTTGGCTAATGGTTTATCAATTGTGTTTATCTCCTCAAAGAACCAGCTTTTAGTTTTATTGATCTTTGCTATAGTTTCCTTCATTTCTTTTTCATTTATTTCTGACCTGATCTTTATGATTTCTTTCCTTCTGCTAACTTTAGAGTTTTTTGTTCTTCTTTCTCTAATTGCTTTAGGAACAAGGTTAGCTTGTTTATTTGAGATGTTTCCTGTTTATAAGGTAGGATTGTATTGCTATAAACTTCTGTATTAGAACTGCTTTAGCTGCATCCCATAGGTTTTGGGTCATCGTGTCTCCATTGTCATTTGTTTCTAGGTATTTTTTGATTTCCCCTTTGATTTCTTCAGTGATCACTTCGTTATTAAGTAGTGTATTGTTTAGCTTCCGTGTGTTTGTATTTTTTACAGATCTTTTCCTGTAATTGATATGTAGTCTCATGGTGTTGTGGTCGGAAAACATACTTGATACGATTTCAATTTTCTTAAATTTGCCAAGGCTTGATTTGTGACCCAAGATATGATCTATCCTTGTGAGTGTTCCATGAGCAGTTGAGAAACATGTGTATTCTGTTGTTTTCCGGTGGAATGTCCTATAAATATCAATTAAGTCCATCTTGTTTAATGTATCATTTAAAGCTTGTGTTTCCTTATTTATTTTCATTTTGGATGATCTGTCCATTGTTGAAAGTGGGGTGTTAAAGTCCCCTACTATGATTGCGTTACTGTCAATTTCCCCTTTTATGGCTGTTAGTATTTGCCTTATGTATTGAGGTGCTCCTATGTTGGGTACATAAATATTTACAATTGTTATATCTTCTTCTTGGATCGATCCCTTGATCTTTATGTAGTGTCCTTCTGTGTCTCTTGTAATAGTCTTTATTTTAAAGTCTATTTTTTCTGATATGAGTATTGCTACTCCAGCTTTCTTCTGATTTCCATTTGAATGAAATATCTTTTTCCATCCCCTCACTTTCAGTCTGTATGTGTCCCTAGGTCTGAAGTGGGTCTCTTGTAGACAGTATATATAAGGGTCTTGTTTTTGTATACATTCAGCTAGTCTGTGTCTTTTGGTTGGAGCATTTAATCCATTTACATTTAAAGTAATTATCGATATGTATGCTCCTATTCCCATTTTCTTAAATATTTTGTGTTTGTTATTATAGGTGTTCTCCTTCTCTTTTGTTTCTTGCCTAGAAAATTTCCTTTAGCATTTGTTGTAAAGCTGGTTTGGTGGTGCTGAACTCTCTCAGCTTTTGCTTGTCTGTAAAGATTTTAACTTCTCCATCAAATCTGAATGAGATCCTCGCTGGGTAGAGTAATCTTGGTTGTAGGTTTTTCTCCTTCATCACTTTAAATATGTCCTGCCACTCCCTTCTGGCTTGCAGAGTTTCTGCTGAAAGATCAGCTTTTAACCTTATGGGGATTCCCTTGTGTGTTATTTGTTGTTTTCCTTTGCTGCTTTTAATATGTTTTCTTTATATATAATTTTTGATAGTTTGATTAATATATGTCTTGGCGTGTTTCTCCTTGGATTTACCCGGTATGGGACTCTCTGTGCTTCCAGGACTTGATCAACTATTTCCTTTCCCATATTAGGGAAGTTTTCAACTATAATCTCTTCAAATATTTTCTCAGTCCCTTTCTTTTTCTCTTCTTCTTCTGGGACCCCTATAATTTGAATGTTGGTGTGTTTAATGTTGTCCCAGAAGTCTCTGAGTCTGTCCTCAGTTCTTTTCATTCTTTTTTCTTTATTCTGCTCTGCAGTAGTTATTTCCACTATTTTATCTTCCAGGTCACTTATCCTTTCTTCTGCCTCAGTTATTCCACTATTGATCCCTTCTAGAGTATTGTTAATTTCATTTATTTTGTTGTTCATCGTTGTTTGTTTTCTCTTTAGTTCTTCTTGTTCCTTGTTAAATTCTTCTTGCATTTTCTCTATTCTATTTCCAAGATTTTGGATCATCTTTACTATCATTACTCTGAATTCTTTTTCAGGTAGACTGCCTATTTCCTCTTCATTTGTTAGGTCTGGTGTGTTTTGACCTTGCTCCTTCATCTGCTGTGTGTTTTTCTGTCTTCTCATTTTGCTTATCTTACTGTGTTTGGGCTCTCCTTTTCGCAGGCTGCAGGTTCGTAGTTCCCATTGTCTTCAGTGTCTGTCCCCAGTGGCAAGGTTGGTTCAGTGGGTTGTGTAGGCTTCCTGGTGGAGGGGACTAGTGCCTGTGTTCTGGTGGATGAGGCTGGATCTTGTCTTTCTTGTGGGCATGTCCACGTCTGGTGATGTGTTTGGGGATGTCTGTGGCCTTATTATGATTTTAGGCAGCCTGCTAATGGATGGGGCTGTGTTCCTGTCTTGCTAGTTGTTTGGCATAGGGCGTCCAGCACTGTAGCTTGCTAGTCGTTGAGTGAAGCTGGGTCTTGGTTTTGAGGTGGAGATCTCTGGGAGATTTTTGCCATTTGGTATTACGTGGAGCTGGGAGGTCTCTTGTGGACCAGTGTCCTGAAATTGGCTCTCCCACCTCAGACGCACAGCCCTGATGTCTGGCTGGAGCACCAAGAGCCTTTCATCCACACGGCATGAATAAAAGGGAGAAAATATAGAAAGAAAGAGAAAAAAGTAAAATAAAATAAAATGAAGTAAGATAAAGTTATTAAAATAAAAAATAAAAAATAATTTAAAAAAATTTTTTTTGAAGTAAGGAAAAAAAAAAGAAAAAAACAAAAAAAACCCGATGGACAGAACCCTAGGAGAAATGGTGAAAGCAAAGCTATACAGACAAAATCTCACACAGAAGCATGCACATACACACTCACAAAAAGAGGAAAGGGGAAAAAATAATATACCTTGCTCCCAAAGTCCACCTCCTCAATTTGGGATGATTCATTGTTTATTCAGGTATTCCACAGATGCAGGTACATCAAGTTGATTGTGGAGTTTTAATCTGCTGCTTCTGAGGCTGCTGGGAGAAATTTCCCTTTCTCTTCTTTGTTCGCACAGGTCCAGGAGTTCAGCTTTGGATTTGGCCCCCCTCTGTGCATAGGTCGCCTGAGGGCATCTGTTCTTTGCTCAGACAGGACAGAGTTGAAGGAGCAGCTGCTTCGGGGGCTCTGGCTCACTCAGGTCGGGGGGAGGGAGGTGTACAGTGTGTGGGGCTAGCCTGCGGTGGCAGAGATCGGCGTCACGGTGCACCAGCCTTATGCGCACTGGGCATTCTCCCTGGGACGTTGTCCCTGGATCACTGGACCCTGGCCGTGACGGGCTGCACAGGCTCCTGGGATGGGTGGTGTGGATAGTGATCTGTTCTTTCACACAGGTTTCTTGGTGGTGGCAGCAGCAGCCTTAGCGTCTCATGCCCGTCTCTGGGGTCCCTGCTGATAGCCATGGCTCGCGCCCGTCTCTGGAGCTCCTTTAAGCAGTGCTCTTAATCCCCTCTCCTCGCACACCAGGAAACAAATAGGGAAGAAAATGTCTCTTGCCTCTTCGGCAGGTCCAGACCTTTTCCCGGACTCCCTCCCGGCTAGCTGTGGTGCACTAGCCCCCTTTAGGCTGTGTTCACGCCACCAACTCCAGTCCTCTCCCTGGGATCTGACCTCTGAAGCCTGAGCCTCAGCTCCCAGCTCACACTTGCCCCTGCGGGTGAGCAGACAAGCCTCTCGTGCTGGTGAGTGCCGGTCGGCACCGATCCTCTGTGCGGGAACCTCTCTGCTTTGCCCTCCACACCCCTGTGGCTGTGCTCTCCTCTGTTGTGCTGAAGCTTCCCCCCTCTGCTACCAGCAGTGTCCACCCGCGAAAGGGCTTCCTAGTGTGTGGAAACCTTTCCTCATTCACAGCTCCCTCCTACTGGTGCAGGTCCCGTCCCTATTCTTTTGTCTCTGTTTTTTCTTTTTTCTTTTGCCCTACCCAGGTACGTGGGGAGTTTCTTGCCTTTTGGGAGGTCTGAGGTTTTCTGCCAACGTTCAGTGGGTATTCTATAGGAGCAGTTCCACGTGTAGATGTATTTCTGATGCATCTGTGGGGAGGAAGGTGATCTCTGCATCTTACTCTTCCTCCATCTTCTCCTCTCTCCCCACAAGGATTTTTTTTTTTAATTTCTCTTTCTGATATTTTATTGTTAGTGTAAAAAAATACAACAGATTTCTGTATATTAATCTTGTATCCTGTTACTTTACTGAAATCATTTATTAGTTTTAATAATAGCTGTGTGGAGTCTTTTGGGTTCTCTATATAGAGTATCATGTCACCTGCAAATAGTAAAAGTTTTATCCCCTCCCTTCCAATTTGGATACCATTTATTTCATTTTCTTGTCTGATTGCTGTGGATAGGACTTCCATTCCATTTTGAATAGAAGTGGTGAGAATGGGCATCCTTGTCTTCTTCCTGAACTTAGCAGGAAGGCTTTCATCAGCTTTGAGTATTAGGTCTGCTGTGTGTTTATCATAAATGGCTTTTATTAAGTTGAGATATGTTCCCTCTATACCCACGTTGCTAAGACTTTTTATCATTAATGGATGTTGAATTTTGTCAAATGCTTTTTCTATGTCTATTGAGATGATCATGTGGTTTTTGTCTTTCCTTTTGTTAATGTGTTGTATCACAATGATTGATTTGCATGTGTAGAACCATCCCTGTGACCTGAGAATGAATCCACCTTGATCATGGTATATAATCCTTTTACTGTACTGATGGATTTTGTTTCCTAATATGTTGTTGAGGATTTTTGCTTCTATCTTCATCAAAGATATTGGCTTATAATTTTTTGTAGAGTCTTTGGTTTTGGTATCAGGTTGATGGTGGCTTCATAGAATGATTTTGGGAGTGTTCACTCTTCTTAGGTCTTTTGGAATAAATTGAGAAGGATAGGTGCAAGTTCTTTATATGTTTGGTAGAATTCCCCAGTGAATCCATGTAGTCTGGGACTTTTGCTGGCAAACAGTTTTTTTTTTTTTTAATTTCACTTCTAGTGATCATTCTCTTCAAATTATCTGTTTCTTCTTGACTCAATTTTGGCAGGTTGTATGTTTCTAGAAACTTGTAGATTTCTTCCAAGTTCTCTAATTTGTTGACATGTAAGTGTTCATAGCATTGCCTTATGATTTTTTTTTGTATTTCTGTTGTATCAGTTTTTATTTCTTCTCTTTCATTTCTTATTTTATTCATTTGTTTCCTCTCTCTTTTCTTCTTGGTGAGCCTGGCTGGAAGTTTGTCAATTTTTTATATCTCTTCCAAAAACCACCTCTTAGTTTTATTGACCTTTTCTATTTTGTACCTCTATTTTATTTATTTCCTCTCTGATATTTATTATTTCCTCTTCTGACTACTTTGGGTTTTGTTTGTTCTTCTTTTTCTAATTCTTTTAAGTGGTAGGTTAGGCTTTTTTATTTGAGGTTTTTCTTTTTTCTTGAAGAAGGCCTGTATTACTATGAACTTCCCTCTCAGAACCGCTTTTGCTGTATCCCATAGATTTTGTAAGGTTTTGTTTTCATTGTTGTTTGTCTCAAGGTATTTTCTGATTTCTTCTTTGATTTCATTGTTGACCCATTTGCTTTTTAGTAGCATGTTGTTTAGTCTCCATGTGTTCTTTTTTTCCCTGGTTTTCTTTTTCTGGTTGATTTCTAGTTTCTTACCATTGTAGTCAGAAAATAAGCTTGAAATAATTTCTATCCTCTTAAATTGGTTGAGGCATTTTTGGTGAACTAGTATGTGGTCTATCCTAGAGAACATTCCATATGTGCCTGAAAATAATGTGTATTCTGTTTTTGTTTTTGCTTTTGGTTTTGGATATATTGTCCTGTAGATATCAAGTAATTCTAACTTGTCTATTGTGTCATTGGGACCTCTATTGCATTATTGATTTTCTGTCTGGAAGATCTGTCCATCGATGTTAGTGGTGTGTTAAAGTCTATTACTATTATTGTATTATTGTCCATTTATCCATTTATATCTGTTAGTATTTGTTTTATACATTTATGGGCTTTTATAGTGGGTGCATATGTGTTAAAATGTGTAATATTCTCTTCTTGTATTGATCCCTTTATCATTATATAGTGTCCTTCTTTGTCTTTCTTTATGGGCTTTGTTTTAAAGCCTATTTTGTTTGGTATGAGTGTTGCTATCCCCACTTTCTTGTCATTTCCATTTGCATGAAATATCTTTTTCATCTCTTTACTTTCAATCTGTGTTTATCTTTTGCCCTGAAGTCAGTCTCTTGTAGGCAGCATAATGTAGGTTCTTGTTTTTTCCTCCAATCTGCCAATCTGTCACTCTATATCTTTTGATCAGAGCATTTAGTCCATTGACTTAAAATAACTATTGATTAGTGTGTATTTATTGGCATGTTAAACCTTGTTTTCCAGTTGATTTTGTAGGGTTTTTTTTGTTGTTGTTGTTGTTGTTCCTTTCTTCTTCTTTTTATTTTTCCTTTTGTGGTATGATTTTTTTCTTTTTTTTTTAATGCTTGAGTTCCTTTCTTTTTGGTTTGTGGTTACCCTGGTCTTCAAGTATGTTAAACCATAACTAAACTAACTTGCTTTAAACTGATAGTCATATAAGTTCAAACACATTCTAAAAGATCTGCACATTTTTACTTCCCTCCCCCACATTTGGTGATTTTGATATCCTATTTTATATCTTTATATCTATCCTTTTCTTGTTGATTATATTTATAATTGCTTTTACTGAAATTTTTTTATTGTTTTTTAATCTATGTACTGGTTTATTTAAGTGCTCTTCAATTCTTTTATATATTTTCCTTTCCTATTGTGATTGTTCCTTTCCTGTAGATTCTTGTTTCTTTCTATTTAGAGACTACCTTTCAATATTTCTTTTAGAGTAGGGTTAGTATTGCTGTATTCTTTTAGTTTTTGCTTGTCTGAGAAATTATTTATTTCTCCTTCTATTCTAAATGATGATCTTGCTGGGTAGAGTATCCTACATTGCAGGTTTTTCCCTTTCAAGACTCCCTTCTGGACACTCCCTTCTGGCCTGCAAAGTTTCTGCAGAGAAGCCATCCAATAGCCTTATGGGGGTTCCCTTGTAACTGACAGTTTATTTTTGTCTTGCCAAGTTTAGAATCTTCTCTGTATCTTTAAATTTTACCAGTTTAATTATGATGTGTTTAGGTGTTTGTCTGTTTGGGTTCAGCTTGTTTGGGACCCTTTGTGATTCCTGTATCTGGATACCTGGTACCTGGTGTCTGCTATCCTTCTTTAGGTTTGGGAATGAATTTTTCAGCCATAATTTTTTCAAATACATTTCTGAGTGCCTTCTTTCTTTTTCTGAAACCCCTTTTATGCATAGGTGTCATGATTCATATTATCCCATAGATTAATATATGTTGCTTTCTTTTTTATTTATTTATTTAATTTTTTCATTTGTCTTTCCGTCTGCTGTTCTATTTGAGTGATTTCCATTATTCTATCTTTCAGGTCACTTATTTGTTCTCCTGCATTATTTAGTCAGCTATTCATTGCTTCTAGATTGGTTTTTATCTTGGCAATTGATTGTCTAATTTTGATTTGTTCATCTTTATATTTTCTAGTTCCTTGTTACAGTGATCTGCATTTCTCTCAATAATCTTTCTTAATACCTTTGGTGTTTTTATTACCTCCTTTTTGAACTTGGGGTCTAGTAGACTGGTGAGCTATTTGTCATTTTTTTTTTTTTTAATCTCAGGGGATTTCTCTTGTTCTTTAAATTGAGAGTAGTCCCTCTGCTTTTTAATTTACTTAATTTTCTCTGTCTCTTTGAAGTTAGGAGAAACAGTTATCTACTGTGGTCTTGAAGAGATGTTTTTATGTGAGAAGATCTCTGTGTAGACTGTGTGAGTCCAATATTTTTGGTATGAGGGCTGATTTTGGTATGGTTGCCAGCCATGTCTTTCTTCAGAAAGTGCTGACCACTATCCCCTTGATGGGACGTGTGGTTGGTGTTGTGGTGTCCAGAGCCTGAGCTGAATGTTGGGTAGGGTATCCTCTTTGCTTCATGGCTGTTACAGCCCTATCAGGGGAGAGGTCTGCTCCCCAGTTGCTGGAGTATGTGCCCTGAGGGTCTGAATTGATGTCTCCATTGCCCTTGAGTGCATGCTCTGTACCAAAGGAAGTAACTGCTGAAGCAATTGAGGCCCATGTGTTCACAGCATATCTATGCACTGCTCACTCAGGCATCTGCAGTTCTACCCATGAGCAGCCCACAGTCATGTCCTTTTCTCTGTTGTGTTTTTCCAAGACCTAACGTTAGACTGTGGTGCAGAGTGGGCTGGTGGCAGGTACAACTGTGATGTAGCTGCAGGAATTGAGGTAGTTGTGCTGTCTCCTGGGACCTGGGCTGTCCCTGTGGCAGACCTCTCCCAGGACCTGTCCACCCCAGATCCAGCTTCAAGTTGCGGTATGGACTGAGCAGAGCCAGAGGGCTCCCACTGGGAAATGAATCACTGCATACTCCTCCCCAGTGGCTGTCCACCAAAGACATACATTTCTGTGGCCCCACCCTGCTGTGTGCCCCAACAAAGTCCACCACAGCTGGACCCGCCCCTTCCG
Source organism: Balaenoptera acutorostrata (assembly GCF_949987535.1). NCBI lineage: Eukaryota > Metazoa > Chordata > Mammalia > Artiodactyla > Balaenopteridae > Balaenoptera > Balaenoptera acutorostrata. The sequence goes on from NC_080085.1 coordinate 71,596,995, forward strand.
TGCATGCTGAAAATAGGCTCTGAGGTTCAGCCCAGGCCAACTAGGCTGTGTCAGTGCAGCTATACTGAGTCCTCTTCCAGGTCCTGTTCACTGGAGATTCAGCACCTACCCACTTCACATACTAGTAGCCCCACCCAGTGTGTACTTGGGACTGGGAAGTGCAGTGAGGCAGTAGCTGCCAGTGGTGGTCTCTCTCCACCCTGATTTCTAACAAGCCAGAACATGTGCACTCCTCTTGAGCAGAGTCCAGGGCCCTCCAGTCCCTCTATTCATCCCAGTAGACCCCCCAGCATGCAAAGTTGTTCCCCTGTGTGGACCTTTCCTTCTTCACTGATCCCTCCCAGGTGTGCTGATCCCATCCTGAGGCCTTTTTTAAACTTGGTTTTCTGTGATAATTGTTTCACCTATAGATGTATTTTTTTTATGTGTTTGTGAGGGAAGGGGAGCTCCACATCCTGCTACTCCACCATCTTCATCCTCCTCCTTGTTTTTTTTTTATTTTAAAGGATAACTGACAGATCCAAATTAATTATGTTTCATTAATCTCCAATTGTCTACACACTCACACTTGCAAATTTGCCTTTTGTATTTTATGACTGTTTCATCATCTTCGTATACCAGAAGAATAGGGCTCAATATATTGATAAGTATTTTTGGAAAAAGTGCTTTCCTTAGGTCACATATTTATCTTTTTTTATACCACTGGGTACGAGAACTATGTAGTGTTTCTTGCTACCACAGGGAAATTCTATAACCCTATAATAAGATCATTTTTTTTGCTTTTGAGTCAGGTCAAGAAATGCCTGATTCTTCCTGCATAACATTCTATTGAGGATTGTGTTATAATGAAGCATTTGTCTCCTGTCAAGGAGACAAAAAGGACATCATTCTAAGGCACATGTGCAGCAAGGATCTGAGGAGCCTGTATACTTCATTTTGTATTGTGCAAAAGATAATTTTCATAAAAATTATCTAATCCTAGGCTTCCCAAATAACAGTATGTGGAATAGCTACATCAGAGTCACATGGGTAATTAGTTACAAAGTCAGATTCTTATTCTTCCATACTGATCTATTAAATAAGAATCTCTGAGGATGGGCCTTAGCAAACATTTAAAGAGGATAGGTAACTTTCTCAGAATGTCCCAGAAAATGAGTGGAGACAAGATTCAAATTCAGATCCGGTTGACTGCAAAGCTTACACTACTAACCTTATTATAGTGTCAGCAGAAATGATTGCCACAAGCTAAATTAAATGGGGCAGGCCTGAGTTGAAATTGAAACTGTGCACCTCAGATTGGGACTTGAACCCACGTAGCCAGGACTCGAACCTAGTCAGAACCCACAGTCTTCCAACTGAGATCACACACCTGGTTTCAGGACTTAATGAATCTCAGGTTCTTGATGGCTCATCACAGAAAGAATTCAGTGAGAGACAAAGTGAAAGGTAAGAAGTGGATTTATTTAGAGAGAAACACACTCCAGAGTGTGAGCCATCTCAGAGGGTGAGAAAGGCACCAGGGTATGAGGTTGTCAGTTTTTATAAGAGTGGGTAAATTCATAGGCTCATAAATGGGAGTATTCCAGCTATTTTAGGAAGAGGCAGGGATTTCCCGGAATAGGGCCACTGCCCCCTTTTTATCCTTATTAAGGTCAGTCTTGGAACTTTCATGGCAACTGTGGGTGTGTCATTTAGCTTGCTGATGTGAGCTTGCTGATGCTGAGGCTCAAGGTCTAGTGGAAAAAGTCAATTTGTCTGCCATCTTGGATCCATTTTGTTCTAATCAGTTTATGTCATGTCCTTGGGCTATGTCATTCTTTCAAAAGTTGTGCCCTGCCTCCTTCCCTCCTGTTTCAAAATGACAGGGAAAAAATCAGTCCTAGTCTGAAACATTACTTCACTACTAGAGGAAGTGAGAAGATGTACTGACAGATATTTTTAATTGGATGATTGTACTTTCTTTTTGAGAAAAATCATATTTTGGGTTGCTTGTAAAAATAAGGGTCAGATTAACCGAATAGTAGTTTTAGCCATGTAACCACAAAACAAAGGACACTTTATACTACTACATAATGTTCAAGGCTCAGTAAAAGATAAAATTTGGGGGTTCCAAGTTCAAATTTCAAGGGAAAATATACCATTAAATTTACTAAAATATAATTTTTTTTTCTTTTCTTCTGTGGTCTCTCTTTGGACTTGTTTAGGTGTTTTTAATCTGCTACTTGTTGTTGTTATGAGTAAAGAAAAATTTATGTTTAAATTATTAGCATAAATTATACCATTCATTTTTGTATTGTGCAAGGCAGTTTAAATAGAGATATAAATTTTATGTGGAATCATATATATTACTCAGTTATTATTTTATATCTTGTACAGACATATGTATTTTTTTCTTAACAGAGCAGTGGAAATACTGCACAAAACTAACTTAAATGCTTTGATTTGACTTTCTGATAGGCATACATTCTACCAACACTCTCTATTTCGGGCTTCCTGATGCATAAGAAAGGACTGAAAAGATAAGGATCTATGGATTGCCCTATCTTTCCATTTTAAACTATGTCATCATTTTCAGTAAGTGTGGTTGGCTAATACAAGGAAATAACATGAGTAAGAAAGAATATAAGGTTCCATGGTTGTTCTTGTTTCATAGAACATCATTTCCTTCTTTCTGTGTTTGAAGCAAGTTCTGGTGTGAAAGGAAAGTGTGGTCCTTAGGGTCTGTCTGTGGCCAAGTTTACTCATTCATAGTAATGTAGCTCACTTACCTTATACTTTCCTTGAGAATTACTGACCTCCCACACATTGTGGGTCCACCAGAATTCTGTACTCATGAGGTACCACAATAGCTATATGCAAAAGGGTTGGCAAGAAACAGTAAACACGCATATTGTGCGTATTTCTTCTGCTCACAAATATGCTCTATTGTCTTACTAAACTTCACTTAGAAAACAAAATTCTGAGATAAAATTATTAAGTCACTGATAGCAGACCTTTAAATCAACTATAGGATCCTTCTGTGCATGGAGCCCTGTGCAATTGCATAGGTTGCACACCCATGATGCAAACTGTGTGTATGTATGAAACCATGAGAAATAACTTTCTCTTAGAAGAATTTGGGGTTAGAGCTCTTTATGGCTTTATCATTAGTTTCACAACTTCTATGCTGGACAAATGACAGAAGAATAAATTAAATATAGATTAATCTCCAAATTCAGGAAATAAAGGATCTAGTAATTCTACAAATATTTGTACCTACTTTTCGTAAATATGCTCTATGCTACAAATTATAGGGAGACAGAGATATAACATTCTTCCCTCAAGATGCTTATAGTTTAATGGGTCTGCCAGACCTCTTTAAAGCATATTGGATACAAAACAGAACAAACTGAATGTTATTCTAGAGATGTGAAACCACCAAATAATATTTATTACAAGAATAAATAAATAAATTCTGTATTTGTGGATTGGAATAGCTTCATAGAAGAGGGGCAATATTTGAGGTAACATTAAAGGATTTGGATAAACTGAGTCAATGGAAGGCATTCTGAGTCAACAGAAGAGGATGAATAAAGGGACATCATGTGGTGGAAAATGGAACATCAATCTATGTGACAAGAGGTATGTAGTGCAGTGGAGCATGCTAGTCAGCTCAGACTGCCATAATAAAATACTGTAGACAGGCAACTTAAATGACAGATTTGTTTTCTCACAGTTCTGGAGGCTGTGAAGTCCAGATGAATGTGTCAGGTAATTCAGTTCCTGGTGAGAGCTGTCTTCTTGACTAGAGAGGGAGAAAGTGAGCAACATTTCTGGTGTCTCCTCTCATAAGTGCACTAATCCCATCATGAGAGTCCCACACTTATGACCTCATTTAACCCTAATTACCTCCAAAAGATCCCCATCTCCATATCGTCACTTGGGGCATAGGGCTTCAACATATGAATTTTGTAGGAACACAAATATTCAGTCCATAATACTTCATTGTTTAGCCTCCTAAATTTCAGGTCCTTGTCATATGCAAAAGACATGAATTCCATTTCAACAGCCCAGAAAGTCTTAACTGATTCCAGCATCATATCTAAAGTCTAAAGCCCAAAGTCTCATTCAAGCCTCATACAAACCGTGGGTGAGAGTAGAGGGGTGATTCATCCTTACTTAAAATTTCTCTTCACCAGGACGGCTTCAAGGTGGCAGAAGAGTAAGATGTGGAGATCACCTTCCTCCCCACAAATACATCAGAAATACCTCTACATGTGGAACAACTCCTACAGAACACCTACTGAATGCTGGCAGAAGACCTCAGACCTCCCAAAAGGCAAGAAACTCCCCACGTACCTGGGTAGGGTAAAAGAAAAAGAAAAAACAGAGACAAAAGAATAGGGATGGGACCTGCACCAGTGGGAGGGAGCTGTGAATGAGGAAAGGTTTCCACACACTAGGAAGCCCCTTCGCGGGCAGAGACTGCGGGTGACGGATGGGGGAAGCTTCGGAGCCATGGAGGAGAGCACAGCAACAGGGGTGCAGAGGGCAAAGCGGAGAGATTCCCGCACAGACGATCGGTGCCCACCAGCACTAACCAGCCAGAGAGGCTAGTCTGCTCCTCCACCAGGGCAGGCAGTGGCTGGGAGTTGAGGCTGGGGCTTCGGAGCTCAGATCCCAGGGAGAGGACTGGGGTTGGCTGCGTGAACACAGCCTGAAGGGGCTAGTGCACCACAGCTAGCCGGAAGGGAGTCTGGGAAAAAGTCTGGAGTTGCCGAAGAGGCAAGAGACTTTTTCTTGCCTCTTTGTTTCCTGGTACGCGAGGAGAGGGGATTAAGAGCGCCACTTAAAGGAGCTCCAGAGACAGGCATGAGCCCCAGCTATCAGCACAGACCCCAGAAACAAGCACTAGATGCTAAGGCTGCTGCTGCAGCCACCAAAATCCCTGTGTGCAAGCACAGGTCACTCTCCACACCTCTCCTCCCGGGAACCTGTGCAGCCCGTCACTGCCAGGGTCCCATGATCCAGGGACAACTTCCCCAGGAGAACACACAGCATGCCTCAGGCTGGTACAAAATCACGTCTGCCTCTGCTGCCGCAGGCTCGCCCCACACTCCATACCCTTCCCACCCCCGACCTGAGTGAGCCAGAGCCCCCGAATCAGCTGCTCCTTTAACCCTGTCCTGTCTGAGGGAAGAAGAGATGCCCTCAGGTGACCTACACGCAGAGGTGGGTCCAAATCGAAAGCTGAACACCAGGAGCTGTGTGAACAAAGAAGAGAAAGGGAAATTTCTCCCAGCAGCCTCAGGAGCAGCGGATTAAATCTCCACAATCAACTTGATGTACCCTGCATCTGTGGAATACGTGAATAGACAACGAATCATCCCAAATTGAAGAGGTGGACTTTCGGAGGAAAACAAAAAGAAAAAAAAAAAAAATATATATATATATATATATATATATATATATATATATATATATATATATATATATATACATTCCCTTTTTCTCTTTTTGTGAGTGTGTATGTGTATGCTTCTGTGTGTGATTTTGTCTGTATAGCTTTGTCTTACAATTTGACCTAGCATCCTGTCTGTCTATTATTTTGTTTGTTTTTTTGTTTTTACTATAGTTTTTAGCACTTGTTACCACTGCTGGATTTGTTTTTTGGCTACGTTGCTCTCTTTTTTCTTTCTTTCTTTTTTTTTTATTACGTAGAAAAATTATTTTAATAATGATTTTTATGTTAAAAACTTTATATTCTTTATTTTAATTTAATTTGCCTTCTTCTATCTTTCTTTTTCTCTCTTTTATTTTGAGCTGTGTGGATGACAGGCTCATGGTGCTCCAAACAGGCATAAGGACTGTGCCTCTGAGGTGGGAGAGCCAAGTTCAGGACACTGGTCCACAAGAGACCTCCCAGCTCCACGTAATATCAAATGGTGAAACTCTCCCAGAGATCTCCATCTCAATGCCAAGACTGAGCTCCACTCAATGACCAGCAAGCTACAGTGCTGGACACTATCTACCAAACAACCAGCAAGACAGGAACATAACCACATCCTTTTGCAGAGAGGCTACCTAAAATCACAATAAGGCCACAGACACCCCAAAACACACCACCAGATGTGGACCTGCCCACCAGAATGACAAGACCCAGCTTCATCCACCAGAAATGGAAATCAAGAGAAAGCTGGAGCAGCAATTCTCATATCAGAAAAAATAGACTTTAAAACAAAGACTATTACAAGAGACAAAGAAAGACACTACATGATGATCAAAGGATCAATCCAAGAAGAAGATATAACAATTGTAAATATTTATCCACCCAACATAGGAGCACCTCAATACATAAGGCAAATGCTAACAGCCATAAAAGAGGAAATCAACAGTAACACAATCATAGTAGAGGACTTTAACACCCCACTTTCACCAATAGACAGATCATCCAAAATGAAAATAAATAAGGAAACACAAGCTTTAAATGATACATTAAACAAGATGGACTTAATTGATATTTATAGAACATTCCATCAAGAAACAACAGACTACACATTCTTCTCAAGTGCTCATGGAACATTCTCCAGGATGGATCATATCATGGGTCAAATATCAAGCCTTGGTAAATTTAAGAAAACTGAAATTGTATCAAGTTTCTTTTTCGACCACAATGCTATGAGACTAGATATCAATTACAGGAAAAAATCTGCAAAAAATACAAACACTTGGAGGCTAAACAATACGCTACTCTAATAACCAAGAGTTCACTGATGAAATGAAAGAGGAAATCAAAAAATACATAGAAATATATGACAATGAAAACACGATGATCCAAAACCTATGGGATGCAGCAAAAACAGTTCTAAGAGGGAAGTTTATAGCAATACAAACCTACCTTAAGAAACAAGAAACATCCCAAATAAACAACCTAGCCTTACTCCTAAAACAATTAGAGAAAGAAGAACAAAATACCCGAAAGTTAGCAGAAGGAAAGAAATCATAAAGATCAGATCAGAAATAAATGAAAAAGAAATGAAGGAAATGATAGCAAAGGTCAATAAAACTACAAGCTGTTTCTTTGAGAAGATAAACAAAATTGATAAACCATTAGCCAGACTCATCAAGAAAAAAAGGGAGAAGACTCAAATCAATAGAATTAGAAATGGAAAAGGGGAAGTAACAACTGACACTGCAGAAATACAAAGGATCATGAGAGATTACTACAAGCAACTACCTGCCAATAAAATGTACAACCTGGAAGAAATGGACAAATTCTTAGAAATGCAAAACCTTCTGAGAATAAACCAGAAAGAAATAGAAAATATGAGCAGACCAATCACAAGCACTGAAATTGAAACTGTGATTAAAAATCTTCCAACAAAATAAAAGTCCAAGACCAGATGGCTTCACAGGCGAATCCTATCAACATTTAGAGAAGAGCTAAAACCTATCTTTCTCAAACTCTTCCAAAATATAGCAGAGGGAGGAACACTCCCAAACTCATTCTATGAGGCCACCATCACCCTGATACTAAAACCAGACAAATATGTCACAAAGAAAGAACACTATAGGCCAATATCACTGATTAACTTAGATGCAAAAATCCTCAACAAAATAATAGCAAACAGAATCCAACAGCACGTTAAAAGGATCATACAACATGATCACATGGGGTTTATCCCAGGAATGCAAGGATTCTTAAATATACGCAAATCAATCAATGTGGTAAAACATATTAACAAATTGAAGGAGAAAAAACATATGATGATCTCAAAACATGCAGAAAAAGCTTTTGACAAAATTCAACACCCATTTATGATAAAAACCCTCCAGAAAATAGGCATAGAGGGAACTTTCCTCAACATAATAAAGGCCATATATTACAAAGCCACAGCCAACATCGTCCTCAATGGTGAAAAACTGAAACTATTTCCACTAAGATCAGGAACAAGACAAGGCTGCCCACTCTCATCACTATTATTCAACATAGTTTTGGAAGTTTCATCCATAGCAATCAGAGAAGAAAAAGAAATAAAAAGAATCCAAATCGGAAAAGAAGAAATAAAGCTGTCACTGTTTGCAGATGGCATGATACTCTAAATAGAGAATCCTAAAGATGCTACCAGAAATCTACTAGAGCTAATCAATGCATCTGGTAAAGTAGCAGGGTACAAAATTAATACACAGAAATCTCTTGCATTCCTATACCCTAATGATGAAAAATCTGAAAGTGAAATTAAGAAAACACTCCCATTTACCACTGCAACAAAAAGAATAAAATATCTGGGAATAAACCTACCTAAGGAGACAAAAGACCTTTATGCAGAAAATTATGACACTGATGAAAGAAATTAAAGATGATACAAATAGATGGAGAGATATACCATGTTCTTGGATTGGAAGAATCAACATTGTGAAAATGACTCTATTACCCAAAGCAATCTACAGATTCAATGCAATCCCTATCAAACTACCACTGGCTTTTTCCACAGAATTAGAACAAAAAAAATCACAATTTTTATGGAAACACAAAAGATCCCAAATAGCCAAAGCAATCTTGAGAAAGAAAGACGGAGCTGGAGGAATCAGGCTCCCTGACTTCAGACTACACTACAAAGCTACAGTAATCAAGACAGTATGGTACTGGCACAAAAACAGAAATATAGATCAATGGAACAGGATAGAAAGCCCAGAGATAAATGCAGGCACATATGGTCACCTTATCTTTGATAAAGGAAACAAGAATATACAGTGAAGAAAAGACAGCCTCTTCAATAAGTGGTGTTGGGAAAACTGGGCAGCTACATGTAAAATAATGAAATTAGAACACTCCCTGACACCATGCACAAAAATAAACTCAAAATGGATTAAAGACCTAAATGTAAGGACAGACACTCTCAAACTCATAGAAGAAAACATAGGCAGAACACTCTATGACATAAATCACAGCAAGATCCTTTTTAACCCATCTCCTAGAGAAATGGAAATAAAAGCAAAAATAAACAAATGGGACCTAATAAAACTTAAAAGCTTCTGCAGAGCAAAGGAAACCATAAACAAGACGAAAAGACAACCTTCAGAATGGGAGAAAATATTTTCAAATGAAATAGCTGACAGAGGATTAATCTCCAAAATGTACAACCAGCTCATGCAGCTCAATATCAAAAAATCAAACAACCCAATCCAATAATGGGCAGAAGACCTAAATAGACATTTCTCCAAAGAAGATATACAGATTGCCTATAAACACATGAAAGAATGCTCAACCTCATTAATCATTAGAGAAATGCAAATAAAAACTGCTATGAGATATCATCTCACACTCGTCAGAATGGCCATCATCAAAACATGTACAAACAATAAATGCTGGAGAGGGTTTGGAGAAAAGGGAACCCTCTTGCACTTTTGGTGGGAATGTAAATTGATGCAGCCACTATGGAGAACAGCATGGAGGTTCCTTAAAAAACTAAAAGTAAAACTACCATATGACCCAGCATTTCCACGCCTGGGCATATACCCTGGGAAAATCATAATTCAAAAAGAGTCATGTACCAAAATGTTCATTGCAGCTCTATTTACAATAGCCAGGACATGGAAGCAACCTAAGTGTCCATCAACAGATGAATGGATAAAGAAGCTGTGGTGCATATATACAATGGAATATTACTCAGCCATAAAAAGAAATGAAATTGAGTTATTTGTAGTGAGGTGGATGGACCTAGAGTCTGTCACACAGAGTGAAGTAAGTCAGAAAGGGAAAAACAAATACCGCATGGTAACACATATATATGTAATCTAAAAAAGAAAAAAATAAGCAACTAAACAAACATTGTCATGAAGAACCTATGGGTGTGACGGGAATAAGGACATAGACCTATTAGACAATGGACTTTAAGATACGGGGAGGGGGAAGGGTAAGATGGGACAAAGTGTGAGAGTTGCATGGACATTTATACACTACCAAACGTAAGATACATAGCTAGTGGGAAGCAGCCGCATAGCACAGGGATGTCAGCTCCGTGATTTGTGACCACTTAGAGAGGTGGGATAGGGTGGGTGGGAGGGAGGGAGGCTCAAGAGGGAAGAGATATGGAGACATATGTATATGTGTAACTGATTCACTTTGTTTTAAAGCAGAATCTAAGACACCATTGTAAAGCAATTTTACTCCAATAAAGTTATTTAAAAAAATGAATAACAATTAGTAAAGCAAATGCAATATGGCTTTCCCTATTACATTTTTTTTTCTGTTCAGCTATGAACCTGTGAAATGAGATAAGCCATGTGCTTCCATAGTATATTGGTGGATAAACATAGGATTGAAATTTCCATTCCAAGAGAGAGAAATTGGAAATAAGAAAGGGAATGTGGGTCTGAAGCAAGTCTCAAACCTAACAAGGCAAATTCCATTGGATCATTTATTTTCTTCAATTTTTATTGAGATATAATTGACATACAGCACTGTGTCAATTTAAGGTATACAGCATAATGATTTGACTTATGTGTATCATGAAATGATGACCACAATAAACTTAGTGAACATCTATCATTTCATATAGATACAAAATTTTAGAAAAAGAGAAAATTTTCCTTGTGAAGATAACACTTAGTATTTACTCTCTTAACAGCTTTCCTATATAATATACAGCAGTGTTAATTATAATTATCACATTGTAAATTACATCCCAGAAATTATCTTATAATTGGAAGTTTGTAACTTTTGAATACCTTCATCCAATTCTTCCTCCCCACAATCCCCACCTCTGGTAACCACAAATCTGATCTGCTTTTCTATGAGTTTATTTATTTTTTTAAATTATAACTGACTTACCACACTGTGTTATAAAACACAGCATAGCAATTCAATATTTCAATATATTTCAAAATGATCAGCATAATTCTAGCTACCATCTGTCAACTTATAAAGATATTACACGTTATAGAATATATTCCCCACACTGTACATTTCATACTGATGACTCACTTATTTTCTATCTAAAATTATGTCCCTCTATCTCCCTCACCTATTTCTCTCCTCCCCCCACCATTTCCCCCTCTGCAATCAGCTGTTTGTTCTCTGAATCTATCACTCTGTTTTATTCTTTGCATGTAGCTGTCCAGTTGTCCCAACATCATTTATTAAAGAGGCTTTCTTTTCCCCACTATATATTCTTCCCTTCTTTGTTATAGATTAATTGCCCATTTAACTGTGGGCTCAATTCTGGGCTCTGTATTTGGTTCTATTTATCTATGTGCCTGTTTTTGTGCCGGTATCATATTTTTTTATTACTGCAGCTTTGTAGTACAGTTTGAAATTGATACCTGCAACTTTGTTCTTCTTCCTCAAGATTGTTTTGACTATTCAGGATCTTTTGTGTTTCCATATTATAAATTTTAGAATTATTTGTTCTAGTTCTCTAAAGAATGCCATTGGAATTTTGATATTAATTGCACTGAATCTGTAGATTGCCTTGGGTAGTATGGTCATTTTAACAATATCAATTCTACCAATCCATGTGCAGGGTATATATTTCCATTTGTTAGGGTTGTTCAATTTATTTCATAAGTGTCTTACATTTTTCCAAGTACAGGTTATTCTTTTTGATGCAATTGTAAATTGGATCGTTTCTTAATTTATCTTTCTGACAGTTTGTTTTTGATGTATAGAAACACACCACATTTCTGTATATTAATTTTGTATTCTGTAACTTTACTGAATTCATTGATGAGTTCTAGGGGTTTTTTGGTGGCCTCTTTAGGATTTTATATGCATAGTATCATGTCACCTGCAAACAGTGACAGTTTCACTTCTTTTCCAATTTTGAATTCCTCTTATTTCTTTTACTTCTCTAATTCCTGTGAGTACGACTTCCATTATTGTGTTGAATAAAACTGGTGACTGTGGGCATCCTTGCTGTTTCTGATCTTAGAAGAAATGCTTCCAAATTTTCACCATTGAGTATGATGTTAGCTGTGATCTTGTTATAGATGATCTTTATTATGTTGATCTTTATTATACCCACTTTGTTGAGTTTTATCATGAATGGATGTTGAATTTTTTTCAAAAACTTTTTTTGTGTCTATTGAGATGATCATGATTTTTATTTTTCAATTTGTCAATGTGGTGTATCACATTGATTGATTTATGGATATTGAACCACATTACATCTCTGGGATTAATCCAGCTTGATGAGAGTGTATGATCCTTGAAACATATTGTTGAATTTGTTTTGTTAATATTTTTTTGAGGATTTTTGCATCTATATTTATCAGTGATATTTGCCTGAAATTTTCTTTTTTAATAGTGTCTTTGGTTTTGGTACCAGGGTGATAGTGACCTCATAGAATGAGCTCAGAAGTGTTCCTTCCTCTTTCATATTTTGGAATAGTTTGAGAAGAATAAGTGTTAACTCTTTTCTAAATATTTGGTAGAATTCAGCCTTGAAACCATCTGGTCCTGGACTTTTATTTGTTTGAAAGTTTTTTAAATTACTGATTCAGTTCCATTACTGGTAATTGGCCTGCTAATATTTTCTACTTCTTCCTAATTTAGTCTTGGGAGATTGTACATTTCTAAGAAATTTTTCATATCTTTTATGTTGTCCATTTTATTGGCATATAACTTCATAATAATCTCATGATTATTTCTGTGGTGTTGGTTGTAACTTCTTTTTCATTTCCTGTTTTATCCATTTGGTTCCTCACTCTTTTTTCTTATTGAGACTGGCTAAAGTTTTATCAATTTTCTTTATCTTTGCAAATAACCAGGTCTAGTTTCATTGATCTTTTCTATTGTTTTTCATCTCTATTTCATTTACTTCTGCTCTGATCTTTATGATTTCTTTTTTTTTTTTTTTAGTAACTTTGTGTTTTGTTTGTTCTTCTGTTTCTAGTTACTTTAGGTGTAAGTTTAGGTCATTTATTTGAGATTTTTCTTGCTTCCTGAGGTAGGCTTGTATTGCTATAAATTTCTCTCTTAGAACTGATTTTGATGGGTCTCATAGGTCTTAGATCATTTTGTTTTTGTTTTTATTTGCCTCCAGGTATTTTTTTATTTTCTTTTTTATTTCATCAGTGACCCATTGGTTGTTTGGTGTCATATTGTTTAGACTCCATATTTCTGTGTTTTTTTTCAGTTTTCTTTTTGTAGTTGATTTCTAGCCTCAAGGCATTATGGTTGGAAAAGATGCTTAGTATAATTTAAAACTTCTTAAATTTATTGAGACTTGTTTTGTGTCCTAGCATGTTATCTATACTGAAGAATGTTCTATGTGCTCTTGAAAAGAATGTTTTTACTCTGCTGCTTTTGGATGGAATGTTCTATGTGTATCTATTAATCCATCCTGCCTAATGTGTAATTTAAGGCCAGTGTTGCCTTATTGATTTCCTATCTGTATGATCTGTCCTTTGATGTAAGTGGGTTGTTAATGTCTCCAACTGTTATTGTGTTACTTTCACTTTCTCCATTTATGTCTGTTAATATTTGCTTTATGTATTTAGGTAAAGCTATGTTGGGTGCATATATATTTATAATTGCTATATCTTCTTGTTGGATTAATCGCCCCCTCATTGTGTAATATCCTTGTCTCTTGTTGCAGTCCTTATTTTAAAGTATATTTTGTCTAATATAAGTATTTCTAACCCAGCTTTCTTTTTGTTTCCATTTGCATGGAGTACCTTTTTCTGTCCCCTCACTTTCGGTCTGTGTGTCTTTAGACCTGAAACGAATCTCTTGTAGGCAGTATAAATATATATATATATATAGATAGATAGATACATAGATAGATAGATAGATAGATAGATAGATAGATAGATAGGTCTTGTTTTTTGTATGCATTCAGCTACTCTATGTCTTTTGATTGGAACATTTAGTCCATTTACATTTACGTAATTATTGATAGGTATGTACTTATTGCCATTTTTAAAATTCTTTTTGGGTTGTTTTTGTCCTTTCTTTTTCTTTTCCTCTCTTCTTCTGTGATTTAATTAGTGTCATTAAAGTCATTCCTTTAAAGGATTCCTTTCTCATTTTTGTGTGTGTATCTATTATATATTTTTAGCTTTTGGCTACCATGTTGTTTGTATATAGCAGTCTATATGTGTGAGTATTTTAAGTTGCTGATCTCTTAAGTTAGTATGCATTTTAACAGTCCTGCATTTTTGTCCCCCACCAACCTGTTTACTGTTTTGACATCATATTTTATATCTTTTTGTTTTGTGTATCCTTAACTACTTATTGTGTATATAAATGATTTTACAACTTTTGTCTTTTAAACTTCCTACTAACTTTGTACATGATTGATTTACTACACATACCTTGTATTTACTTTTACCAATTAGCTTTTTCCTTTCATATTTTTATACTTCTAGTTGTGGCCTTTTCTTTTTAGCTTAGAGTAGTCCCTTTAACATTTCTTGTAAAGCTGATTTGGTGGTGCTGAACTCTTAGTTTCTGCTTTTCTGTAAAACTTTTATATCTCCATCAAATCTGAATGAAAGTCTTGCTGGTAAAGTATTCTTGGTTGTAGGTTTTTCCCTTTCATAACTTTTAATATCTTATCCTACTTCCTTCTGGCCTGCAGTTTCTGCTTAAAATTCAGCTGATAGCCTTATGGGAGTTCCCTTGTATGTAACTGGCTTTTTTTCACTTGCTGCTTTTAATATTCTCTCTTTAATTTTTGCCACTTTAATTACAATATGTCTTGGTGTGGTCCTTTTTGGGTTGATCCTGCTTGGGACTTTCTGTGTTCCTTGGACCTGGATGTCTGTTTCCCTTTCCTTTCCAGGTTGGGGAAATTTTCAGCTATTATGTCCACATATGTTCTATGCTCCTTTCTCTCTCTTTTCTTCTTCTGGACCCCTATATTGCAAATATTAGAATGCTTGATGTTTTCCCAGAGGTCTCTTAAAATGTCCTCTTTTTTATCATTTTTTTTCCTGTTCAGCTTGAGTGATTTCCACTACTCTGTCTTCCAGTTTGCTAACTCATTCATCTCTGTCATCAAATCTATAGTTGATTCCTTCTAATGTATTTTTTATTTAAGTTATTGTAATCTTCAGCTCTGTTTAATCCTTCTTCATGTTTTCTAACTCTTTGTTTTAAACTTATATCTTCTCACTCTGTTCATTCATTCTTTTTAAATTATACTTTATTTCTTTTTACAGTAGGTCCTTGTTGGTTATCTATTTTAAATATAGCAGTGTGTACATGTCAATCCCAAACTCCCAGTCTATCCCTCCTCCCAGCCTTCCCCCAAGTAACCATAAGTTCCTTCTCTAAGTCTGTAAGTCTGTTTCTGTTTTGTAAATAAGTTCTTTTGTATCATTTTTTTAGCATTTTGCATATAAGCAATATCATATGATATTTGTCTTTCTCTATCCAACTTACTTCACTTAGTATGATAATTCTTCGGCTCTGTTTGGTCCTTCTTCATATTTTCTAACTCTCTGTTTTAAACGTATAACTTCTCACTCTGTTCATTCATTCTTCTCACAAGTTCTTTGAGTATCTTTGTGATCATTACCTTGAACTCTTTATCAGGTAGATTGTTTATATTCACTTAGCTTAGTCCAACTTCTGGGATATTATCTTGCTCCTTTGTTTGAAACAAATTGCTCTGTTGTCAAATTTTGCCTGATTCTCTGTGTTTCTATGCATTTGGTAGGTTGGTTACGTTTCCAGATCATTGAGGAGTGATTTTATGTAGGAAAATTCCTATGTGGCCCAACAGTGCACTCTACCCTGTTCACCAGATCTATAAGCTCTAGCTGTGCTCTCTATGTGGGCTGCATGTGTCCTTCTGTTTCAGTAGACTAATTACCCTTGGCATGGTAATGGGCGTGGCTGGCCCACAGTCCAGTTGGTTGCCAGGCCCTGCCTTGTGAGAAGCCTCTTTGTTTCTGGTGGGTGGGGTTAGATCACAAGGCAGCTGTCTATGGAACCCTGTGGGGTCCTGGGGCTAATGATAGCCCACTGGTGTGTGGGTCCATGAACTCAGGGGCAGAATCCCAGGGCTGGTGTCACACTGCTGATTGGCAGGGCTATTTCATGAGACAGCTTGTTGCAGGGCCACAGTGATCTCCATGCCTGCTGGTAGGTGGGACTCGAGCCTAGGTTGTCTAAGAGTTGGTGTCCTTCCACTAATGGGTGAGGCCAGGTCCTGGGGCTAGTGCTGGCCCACTGATGGGCAGAGCTATGTCTTAGGTTCTCTGACTGCCAGGCCTGGCTGTCCAGGAGCTTGTGCCAGCCTGCTGGTGAGTAGGGCCAGGGCTCATGGGGTCCTGAGCTGGTGCCAGTCCACTGGTGAGTTGGTCACATACTGACAATGTTTGTTGCAGTGCTGCACTGGCCCTGTGGCCAGTATCTACCTGCTGGTGGGCAGGGCCAGGGACCAGGGTGTTCTGGGCCTGGTGCCTGCCCACTGGGTGAGGTTCAGTTCCAGAGCTAGTGCTAGGCCACTGGTGTGAGGATTTGGGTCATGGGTTCTCTGACTGCAGGGTCTTGAATATGTCAGAGTTGGTTTCAGTCCACATGTTGGTGGGGCCAGTGCCCAAGGTATCCCAGTTCTGGTGCCAATCCCCTGTTAGGGGGCTGGGCCTTGAGGTGGGTAGAGCCAGGTCACAGAGTGACTGGAGGCTTAGCTGGCCCTATGGCCGCCAGCCTGCTGGTGGGTGGGGCTGTGTCCCTGCTCAGATAGCTGCTTGGCTTGTCACATCCCAGGACTGGTACTGACTGTCTGGCAGGTGGAGCTGGGTCCTGGCACTAATAAGTTTGAGGGAGGGTTCCAAAACGGTACTTGGAAGCAGCAGTGACCTTGTGGTGGGATAAGCTCCAAAACATGGCTGCTTCCAGCATCTATGTCACCAGGGTGACTCTCAATTGCCTCCTAACTCTCCAGGAGGCTCTTCAAGATCAGCAAGTGGGTCTGACATAGGCTTCTTTCAAATTACTTCTTCTGCCCTGGGTCTCAGAGCATGGGAAATTTTTTATTTGCCCTTTTAGAGCAGAATCTATTTTCCACAGCCCTCTGGCTGTCTCTCAAACCCCAATGGCCTTCAAAGCCAAACATTCTGGGGGAATGTCTACCCAGTGTAGGACCCCCAAGCTGGGGAGTCTGATGTGGGGCTCAGACCCTTTACTCATTGGGAAGAATCTCTGCAATTGTAATCACACTCCTGTTTGTGGGTCACCTACCTGATGGTATGGATCTTGCTTATACCATGTAACTGTCCCTCCTACATATGTCCTTATGGTTCCTTCTTTACATCTTTAGTTGTAGAAGATCTTTTCTGTTAGCCTTCAGGTCATTGTCATTGATAGCTCCTCTGTGAATTGTTGTGATTTTGTGTGCCTGTGGGAGGAGGTGAGCTCAGGGTATTCCTACTCCAACATCTTGGCTGCTCCTCCCACATTAGATCTTAAGACTCAAGACTAATCTTTGGTGTGTTACTCTGTACTGTAGGCCCATTGGAGCAGCAGTGTTACCCCTACGGCTCTATGGGAAGGCTCCATCCCTTCTCTTTTCTGCATAGGCCCCACCCAAACGGCTATATGCCAGGGAGGTCCCATCATTGGGGCACTTGGGTGATATCTTCCTGATGCACTGAAACAGGAGAAGTGGCTCCACATTTTGAAACCAAGGAGGAAACAGCCTTCCCAAACGCCTCTGGAGGAAGTGGCAGCACTGATGATCTCAGAATCATCTTTTTATTCTTTCCTGCTTTCTCCATTTCCTTTAGTTCAAACTGATAGTGTCTTTGCTGGTATAATTCCATCTCTATTCCTGGCTTCTTCTAAGATGGCTTATTAAGTCTCTGAGTCACATGCATGATCTCCCTATCAAATTGTAGTTCAGCCACATTCTTAGTGTTCTCTTCAGAACAAGATTTTTTACAATAATGATAAGCTGAGTTTTCCAAATCTTCAATTTCTGGTCCTCTTTGCTTAGCAATTCCTTTTTCAGTTCTACATCTTACTATAAGCAATCAGAAGGAACAAACCCACTCCTTCAACATTTTGCTTTGAAGTCTCAGTTAAATATCCAATTTTATTGCTCAAATTTCTGCTTTTCACAAAATGCTAGGACAGAGTTCAGCCAAGTTATTTGCCACCTTATAACAAGGATCACCTATCCTCTAGTTTCTAAAAACATGTTCTTCATTTGCAAACCTCACCAAAATCGCCCTTAATATCCATATTTCTAACATGCACCTCAAAACCATTCCAGCCTTTACCATTACCTAGTTCCAAAGACTCTTCCACATTTAGGTATTTGTTACAGCAGCAGCTCACTTTTGGTACTGAAATCTGTATTAGTCAGATCAGGCTGCTATAACAAAATACCATAGATGGGGTGGTTTAAATGACAGAAATTTATTTTTTCAAAGTCCTGAAGGCTGGAAAGTCCAAGATAAAGATGCTGGTCAATTCAATTCCTAATAGGGGCTCTCTTCGTGGCTTGTAGATGGCTACTTCTCACTGTGTCCTCATATGGTGGGGTGAGAAAGAGAGAGAGAGAGCAAGCAATTTCTCTGGGTCTCTTGTTATAAGAGTACTAATCCCATCATGAGAGCCTCACCTTAATGATATTATCTAAACCAAATTACCTTCCAAAGGCTTCATTTCCAAATACTATTACACTTCAATGTATAAATTTGGGGGTACACAAAAATTCAGTGCATAACAAAGATACCAAAAGAGATATAAACTGAGTCCAAATTGATAGAGTTTTGCATACCATGCTAGGCAGTTGAGTTGCTGAATTTTAATCATCAGAGCAACATGTTCAGATGGTTGATTTATGAAGATAACTCTAATTCCAGTGGGAAAGATCAGTTATAAGGAGAGGAAATGGAAGCTATTGTGATAGTCTAGAGAAAAGATAATAAGGACCTGAACTCTGGGCAATGGCAGTGGGAATGGAAAGCAAGAGATCAATAGAAGAAAATCTGAAGGGAGAATTCACAGGACTAGTTGACCAATTCAGTGAGACATTTGAGAGAAAGAAGAAGTGAAAGATGTCTTTGAAGTTAATTGAATTTTCAGGTAACAGATTTAACAGAAAATCCATTTTATCTCAATACCTGTTGCTGAGAATCTTTCCAGAATGCATGAGTCCCCTTTCCAACATTATTGAGTAGAGTCTAATAAATTATAGTTAAATCTTTCTTTGTAATTGAAGATTTACAGACCCTCAGTATACTATTTTGAAAAAATTAATTTTAATTGCAGAAGACAATAGATATAAATATATACAGAAAAAGTTTGAATATATACTTAACCCCAGAAACCTTGGGGGTTTGGGTATCATTTTCTCTACTTATTATTATTAATGTGTTTATAGCTATTCACCTGTCTCCAAAACTTAGTGCAGGAAAAATTTTTGGTTCTAGGTCATTAACTTTTTTACATCTTATTTTCAATTTTATTATTTTAATTTTGTAAAAGGTGATGTTACACCAATGGTATTTATTTTAAGTACAACTATATTATTGATAGAAATTTATAATTTTCCTTAGAGATGAATATCATTGACACGAGTACTATATCTTAAGAGTGATTTTATATACTAGCCTAACTACAAGTATCTACAATGCAATATTTATCTGATTTGATATATAAAATCAAATTTTTCACTAAGCAGAATTCCAATGTGTAGAAACTTTGTTAGCACATATTTCAATCATGGGATTTATACTATAACTAGTTTTTTTTTAAAATTCTTAGAACTAAATAATAATTGGGTACAGTGCAAAGTTTTCAAATTTTGTGGGTACATTGTATAATGTAAAACTTCCCATTTTAACCATTTTAAGTACACAATTCAGTGGCATTAATTACATTCACAATATTGTACAACCATCACCACTATCTATTTTCAGAACTTTTCCATTACTCCAAATAGATACTTTGTACCATTAAAAACTCTCTATTTCCCCTTCCCTGTTGTCTCTGGTAACCTCTAATCTATATTCTGTTTTTATGAACTTGTGTATTTTAGATATTTCATGCAAGTGGAATCATACAATATTTATCTTTTTCTGCTTGGCTTATTTCACTTACCTTAATGTATTCAAGGTTCATCCGTATTTTAGATGACCATAACATCATTCTTTTTAATGGCTGAACAACATTCCATTGACCGTATATACCGTATTTTGTTTATCCATTCATCTGATGACAGATACCTGGGTTGTTTTGAGTTGTTTGGCTAATACGAGTAAGGCTACAATGAACATTGGCATACAAATATCTGTTTGAATGCCTGTTTTCAATGTCCTTGCATATATATCTACAAGCGGAGTTGCTGGTTCATATAATTTCTGTTTAATTTTCCGAGGAACCCCAAAACCGTTCCTACAACAGCTGAACCATTTTACATTCCCAAGAGTAATGTATGACGGTTCCAATTTTACCGCCTCCTTGCCAACACTTGTTGATTTCAATTTTTAAAAAATTAATTACATCCTATTTGATGTGAAATGGTATCTAATTGTGTTTTTTATTTGAATTTCCTTAATGGCTAATGATGTTGAACATCTTTTCATGTGCTCATTGGCTATTTGTATATCTTTTCAAGTCCTTTGTCCACTTTAAATCTTTTTGTTGTTGCTATTGTTGAGCTGTAGGAGTTCTTTATATATTCTGTATTTAACCCCACATCAAATATATGATTTATTAAATTTTCTCCCATTCTGTAAATTGTCTTTTTACTTTCTTGATAATGTGCTTTGTTACACAAAATTTTTAAGTTTGATGAAGTACAATTTATCTTTTTGTTGTTGTTCCTTGTGCTTTAGATGTCATATGTAAGAATCTATGGCCAAATCCAAAGCCATGAATATTTACCCCTGTTTTCTTATAAGAAATATTAGCTTTTGGTTCTTATATTTAGGTCAATGATCAATTGAGTTTATGGGTCCAAATTCAGTCTTTTGCATGTGGAAATATAGTTGTCCTAACACCATTTATTAAGGAACTCTTTTGTCTCCATCGAATGGTATTGGCACCCTTGTCAAAAGTCAGTTGGCCATTGATATATGGGTTGATTTCTGGATTCTCAGTTATATTCCATTTGTCTTCATATCTATCCACAGATTTCATTCCTGCATCTGAATAGTGAGTCTTCTAAATTTATTGTCACTTAAAATATTGTTTTGGCTCTACAGAACCCCATGTCTATCCACTTATTTAGGTCTTCTTTAATTTCTCTCTGCAATATTTTATAGTTTTAAGTATACAAGGCTTTTACATTCTTGGTTAAATTTATTCTTAGGGATTTTTTTTCTTTTAAATGCAATTGCAAGTGGAATTGACTTCTTAAATCCTTTTTGGGATTATTCATTGCTGTTGAATGAAAACTCAACTGATTTTTTTAATGTGTTGAGCTTGTAACATTCAACTTTACTCAATTTGTTTACTAGCTCTAGTAGCTTTTTTGTACCTTCCTTGGGATTTTCTATATATAGGATTACATCATCTATGGATATAGTTTTAAGTTTTCCTTTTTTATTTGAATAAATTTTACTTCATTTTCTTGCCTAATTGCTCTGGTTACAACTTTTAGTACAATGTTGAATAACAGCAGTGAAAGTGGGCACACTTGAATTTTTCCTAATATTAGGGGAAAAACTTTCAGTCTTTCATCATTAAGTATAATGTTAGCTCTGGGATTTTCAAAAATGTCCTTTATCATGTTAAGGAAGTTTCCTTCTATTCCTAGGTTTCTGAATGTTTATATCATGAAAAGGTGTAATTATGTCAAGTATCCTTCTACAGCAATTGAGATAATCATGTGGATTTTTTTTCATTCTATGAATGTGGTGTATTATGTTTATTGATTTATTATATTGAACCACCCTTGCTGTCCTGTGACAAATACCAGTTGGTCATGATGTATAATCCTTTAAATATGCTATTGGATTCAGTTTGCTAGTATTTTGTTGAGAATATTTGCTGTGTATTCATAAAGGATATTGTTCTGTAATTTCCTTCCCTTGTGATTTTTTCTGATGTATCAGAGTAATGCATGCATTATAGAATGATTTAAGAGGTGTTCCTCCTTCTTCCATTTTTTGAAAGAGTTGGGGAAGAATTAATGTTAATTCTTCTTTAAATATTTGGTTGAATTTAACAGTACAGTGAAGCCACATGGCCTTGAATTTTTCTTTGTTGGGATGTTTTTGACTACTAATTTAATCTTATTACTTGTTATAAGTCTGTTCAGATTTTCTATTTCTTCTTCAGTCAATTTTGGTAATTTGAATGTTTCTAGGAAATTGTCCATTTCATCTAGGTTATCTGACTTTTTGGTGTAAAACTATAGTGTTCTTTTATAGTTTTTTCTATTTCTTTAAGGTTGGTAGTAATGTCCACTCTTATATCTAATTTTAGTTTTTTGTGTATTCTCTCCTTTTTCTTAATCAGTCTGCCTAAAAATTTGTCAATTTTTGTTGCTCTTTCTAAAGAACCATCTTTGATTTTGTTGATTTTCTCTATTCTCTAGTTTAAAAATCTCAGATCTAATTATTTTCTTCTTTTTGCTAGTTTTACTTTTGGTTTGCTCTTCTTTTTCTAGTTCTTTCAAGTATAAATTTACATTTTTGATGTGAGATTTTTTCTCTTTTATAATGTAGTCATTTACTGCTATAAATTTCCCTCTGAGCCCTGCCTTTGTTGCATCCCATAAGTTTTGATATGTTGTGTTTTCAGCTTTATTCACCTCAAATTATATTCTAATTTATCTAGTGATTTCTTTTTTAAACTATTTGTTATTTAATTGTTTGCTATTTAATGTCCACACATTTTAAAATGTTTTTCATTTTTCTGTTACTTTTGTAGCTTTACTCCATTGTGGTCCTGGAAGATGCTTGTATGATATCAATCATTTAAAATTTATTGATACTTGTGGCCTAACATATGGTCTATCCTAGAGAATGTCCAATGTACACATGAGAAAAGTGTGTGCTCTGCTATTGTTTAGTAAATTGTTTTATACATATCTATTAGGTCTAATAGTTTAGAGTGCTGTCCAAGTCTTTTGTTTTTTTATTGGTCATCTAGCTAGATGTTCTACCCATTATTTAAATTAATGCTTTGACATCTCCAATTATTGTAGAACTATTTCTCACTTCAATCTGGTCAATGTTGCTTCATATATTTGGGGGATTTGTTGTTTGGTGCATGTTTATAATTGTTATATCTTCTTAAGGATTTGACCCTTTATCAACATATAATGTTTTTCTTTGTCTTTTGCAACTGTTTTTGACTTAAAACTATTTTGTTTGATATTAATACAGCTGCTTCAAACCTCTTTTTTATTATTATTTGCATGCAATACCTTGTCTTATTCTTTCTCTTTCAACCTGTTCGAATCTTTGGATGTAAAGTAAATCTCTTATAGACAGGATATAGCTGTGTCATATATTTTTAATCCATTTTTCAATTCCTGTTTTTTTTATTTCAAACTTCAATCCATTTGCATCAGTAAAGTAATTACTGGTAAGGAAGAAATTGTTTCTGCCATTTTTCATTTTGTTTTCTGTAACTCTTACATCTTTTTTGTCCTTAATTTTCTCCATTAATACCTTCTTTTGTATTTGGTTAAGTATTTTTGTAGTGACATTTCTTTATTCCTTTCTCATTTCCTTTGTGTATTTTAAAAATATTTTTATAGTTATACTAGGGATTACATTTAACATACTAAATTTATAAAAATATAGTTTGATTTAGTACTAACTTAAATTCAATATCATAAAAAACTCTGCTCCTATATAACTCCATCCCCTCCCCTTTTATGCTGTTGTCACAAATTACGTTTTTATACATGTGCAGTGCATAAAATAGAATAGAATTTTAATACATAAGAATTCAGAGCCATCAACAATTTTCCAAGACATTTGTTTTGCACAATTCTTATTACCAAGAAGGTGAAAAAAGCAATTAAAACATGATTTTGGTCTCACCATTCCTTTATTCTCTAAATGATCATAGAAAGTTAATAAGAATAAGAATAATACTAATAATAATATAAGACAATATTTAGGAGGTCCAAAAGACAAACTGAGGTGGACCACCTGAGGTAGTATAGCAGAGGGGTTAGGGAGGTTGACTGGACTCAGACTACATCTAGTTCCATTATCAGCCACATAATTTTGGATGTGTTCCTTAATCTTTTTATGCCTAATTTTCCTTATCTGTAAAATGTGGATAACTGTACCTGTGTCAAGTATTGTCAGGATTTAAATGTAAAATTCATGGAAATTTACTATACATTACCTAGAATTTGGTTAGGTCAATAAAAATAGTTTTTATTATAACTGACCTCCCCCCAAATCTGATAATACAGAGAACATAGCAGCTTTTGTGCATGGAACTTTTGTTTATGAATTGTGATTTTTAAATCAAGTTTTTACCTTGGAAAAAAGTTGAACTTAGTGGAAAATCTGACTTAATCTACTTTCTACACAAGAAAGAATGTTTAAAGCACTATTTCTCAAGCTGCTTTTTTTCTTCAGATCATAATAACAGTCAACATTTACTCCCTCCTGCCCCGAGCTTTATTATGACATAATAGACAAATAAAATTGTAAATATGCAAAGTGTACAATGTGATAATTTGTTATACACATACATTGGGAAATGATTACCACAATCAAGTTAATTAACACATCCATCACCTCACATACCTACCTTATTATTCTTTTCTTTTCTTTTTTGT
This sequence comes from Balaenoptera acutorostrata, assembly GCF_949987535.1. Taxonomy (NCBI): domain Eukaryota; kingdom Metazoa; phylum Chordata; class Mammalia; order Artiodactyla; family Balaenopteridae; genus Balaenoptera; species Balaenoptera acutorostrata. The sequence continues at coordinate 71,621,696 of NC_080085.1, forward strand.
GAGAATGTTTAAAATGTAATCTCTTAGCAGAATTCAAGTACATAATACAGTGTTTTTAACTATACTCACCATGCCACACATTAGATTCTCAGAACTCTTTCACCTTATAACTGAAAGTTTATACCATTTAGCAAACCAACCCCCAGTGCCTGGAAACCAGCAACTCTGCTTCTCTGAGATCAACTTTTTAAAAAAGACTCCACATATGAGTGATACCATACAGTCTTTGCCTTTGTCTGCCTTATTTCACATACTATAATGTCCTCCAAATCATCCATTTAGTTACATAGGGCAGAATTTCCTTCTTTTTATGTAGATCTCACATTTTCTTTATTCATTCACCCACGAATGGACACTTACATTGTTTTCATATCTTGGATATTAGGGAAAATGCTGCAATCAACATGCTATTGCAGATATCTCTTTGAGACCCTGATTTAATTTCCTTTGCCTATATACTCAGAAGGGGGACTTGCTGGATCATATGGTGATTCTATTTTTTTTAGGAACTTCCATACTGTTTTCCATAATGGCTGTACCAATTTACATGTCTGTCCATCAACAGTGTACAAGCATTCCTTTTCCTCCACATCTTCACCAACATTTGTTAATTTTATTTCTCTTTTCAAAGAACTGACTCAGTTTTTTTGATCATTTTTACTGTTTTTCTATTCTTTATTTCATTTATTTCTGCTCTGATCTTTATTATTTCCTGCTTTCTGCTTTTTTCTTAGTTTGTTCTTATTTTTCTCATTCCTTGAGGTGTAAAGTTAGGTTGTTCAAGATCTTGGTTTTTCTTAATGTAGGCATTTACCACTAAAACCTTTCTTCTTAGAAGTGCTTAGCCAGCATCTTATACATTTCAGTATGTTGTGTTTCCACTTTCGTTTGCTTTAAGATACTATTTGATTTCCCTTTTGATTTCTTCTTTGACCTATTGGTTGTTCAGGCATGTGTTGTTTAATTTCTGCATATTTGTGAATTTTTCAGTTTCCCTTCTGTTATTTATTTACAGTTTCTTATCACTGTGGTTAGAAAAAGTGCTTGATATTATTTCAATCCTCTTAAATTTGTTAAGACCGGTTTTATAAACTAACATATAATCTATTCTGAAGAAACTTCCCTTTGTGCACAAAAGGAACATGTATACTGCTGCTGTTGGATGGAATGTTCTCTATATGTCTATTAGATTCATCTTGTATAAATTGTAATGTAAGTCCAGTATTTCCTTGTTAATTTTATGTCTAGATAACCTATCCATGGCTGAATGTTGGGTATTGCAGTCCCTTACTATTGTATACCTGGCTGATTCTTTCTAATGATATGTTAATATTTTCTTACTTAGCTACTCTGGTGTTGGATATATATACAATTACTATCCTTTCTTGATGAATTTTTCCTTATTATTATATAATGATCTTTGTATTTTATTAAAGTTTTTGATTCAAAATCTTTTTTTTCTGATATAAGTATAGTTACCCTGTTCACTTTTCATTTTCATTTTCATGGAATATTGTTTTCCATCCCTTTATTTTGAGCATGTGTGTGTCCTTTATTCTCATTCTTTATATACTATTTTTTTATTGGAGTATAGTTGCTTTAAAATGTTGTGTTAGTTTCTACTGTACAGCAAAGTGAATCAGCTGTATGTATACATATATTCCCTCTTTTTTCGGTTTCCTTCCCATTTAGGTCACCACAGAGCACTGAGTAGCGTTCCCTGTGCTGTACAGGAGGTTCTCACTAGTTATCTATTTTATACATAGTATCAATAGTGTATATACATCAATTCCTATCTCGCAATTCATCCCACCTCCACTTCCCCATTGGTATCCATACGTTTGTTCTCTATGTCTGTGTCTCTATTCCAGCTTTGCAAATAAGATCATCTATACCATTTTTATATATTCCAGATACATACATTAGTATATGATATTTGTTTTCCTCTTTCTGACTAACTTCACTCTGTATGACAGTCTCTAGTTCCATCCACGTCTCTACAGATGAACCAGTTTTGTTCCTTTTAATGGGTGAGTAATATTCCATTGTATATATGTACCACATCTTTCTTTTCTTTTTCTTTTTGAAGAGAAAAAACTTAGATGTGTCCTTTATATTTATATATATATTTTTTTATCAGTAATGTTGTACTATACTCTTATTTTTTACATCTTCATTGGAGTATAATTGCTTTACAATGTTGTGTTACTTTCTGCTGCATAACAGAGTGAATCAGCTATATGTATGTATATATATATATATATATATATATATATATATATATATATATATATCCCCATATCCCCTCCCTGTTACACCTCCCTCCCACCCGCCCGATCCCATCTCTCTAGGTGGTCACAAAGCACTGAGCTGATCTCCCTGTGCTATGCAGCTGCTTCCCACTAGCTATCTATTTTACATTTGGTCAATGCTACTCTCTCACTTTGTCCCAGCTTCCCCTCCCCACACCGTGTCCTCAAGTCCATTCTGTACTTCTGCATCTTTATTCCTGTCCTGCCCCTAGGTTCATCAGAACCATTTTTTTTTTAGATTACATATATATGTGTTAGCATATGGTATCTGCTTTTCTCTTTCTGACGTACTTCACTCTAGAGTATGACAGATTCTAGGTCCATCCACCTCACTACAAATATTTCAATTACGTTTCTTTTTATGGCTGAGTAATATTCCATTGAATGTATGTGTCACATCTTCTTTATCCATTCATCTGTTGATGGACATTTAGGTTGCTTCCAGGTCCTGGTTATTGAAAATAGTGTTGCAATAAACATTGGGGTGCATGTGTCTTTTGCGGTGCATGTGTTTCTGGATATATGCTCAGTAGTGGATTGCTGGGTCATATGGTAGTTCTATTTTTGGTTTTTTGAGGAACATTCATACTGTTCTCCACAGTGGTTGTATCAACTTACATTCCCACCAACAGTGCAAGAGGGTTCCCTTTTCTCCACACCCTCTCCAGCATTTATTGTTTGTAGATTTTTTGATGATGGTCATTCTGACCAGTATGAGATGATACCTCATTGTAGTTTTGATTTGCATTTCTCTAATAATTAATGATGCTGAACATCTTTTCATGTGTTTGTTGGCCATCTGTATGTCTTCTTTGGTGAAATGTTTATTTAGGTCTTCTGCCCATTTTTGTATTGGGTTTATTGGTTTTTTGATATTGAGCTCCATGAGCTGTTTGTAAATTTTTGACATTAATCCCTTGTCCATTGCTTCATTTGCAAATATTTTCTCCAATTTTGCGGGTGTCTTTTCATTTTGTTTATGGTTTCCTTTGCTGTGCAAAAGCTTTTGAGTTTAATTAGGTCCCATTTGTTTATTTTTGTTTTTATTTTAATTACCCTAGGATGTGGGTCAGAAAACTATAAGACAGTGATGAAAGAAATCAAAGACAACACAAACGGATGGAGAGATATACCATGTACTTTGATTGGAAAAATCAATATTGTGAAAATGACGATACTACCCAAAGCAATCTACAGATTAAATGCAATCCCTGTCAAATTACCAATGACAATTTTCACAGAACTAGAACAAAAAAAAAAATTGCAGTTTGTATGGAAACACAAACAGACCACAAATAGCTAAATCAGTCTTGGGGAAGGAAAACAGAGCTGGAAGAATCAGACACCCCTCCCTATACTACAAAGCTACAGTCATCAAGATAGTATGGTACTGGCACAAAAACAGAAAATATAGATCAATGGAACAGGATAGAAAGCCCAGAGATAAACCCATGCACCTGTGGTCACCTAATCTGTTATAAAGGAGGCAAGAATATACAATGGAGAAAAGACAGTCTCTTCAATAAGTGGTGCTGGGAGACCTGGCAGCTACATGTAAAAGAATGAAATTAGAACACTCTGTAATACCACACACAAAAATGAACTCAAAATGGACTAAAGACCTAAATGTGAGCCCAGAGCCTATGTGTGTCCTTAAAGCTGAAGTGAGAATCTTCTGGGTAGCATATAGTTGGGTTTTGTGTTTTTATTCACTCAGCCACTTTAAGCCTTTTGGTTGGATAATTTAATACATTTACACTTAAAGTAATTATTAACAGTTAGAAACTCACTATTGTCAATGTGATCATTTTTTTCTGGCTCTTTTGTAATTCTTTTGTTCTTTTCTTCCCCTTTTACTATCTTCCTTTGTGATTTGATTATTTTCCGTAGTGGTATGCTTTGATTGTTTCTCTTAATCTTCTTTGTATCTACTATAAGTTTTGCTTTCTCTTTACCATGAAAGTTACATAATACATATTATAAACCTATTTTAAGCTGATAACAACTTAACTTCAATCACATAAAAATCTGTACACTTTTATCCCATCCCACACATTTTATAGTTTTGATATAAAAATTTCATCTTTTTAAAGGATGCATCATTAACAAATTATTGTAGCTAAATTTATTTTCAATACTTTTGTCTTTTAACATTTATACTAGAACTAGTGATTTACACACTACATTTACAATATTGGAATATTCTGAATTTGACTATATACTGAAATTTACTAGTGAGTTTTATACTTTTGTATGTCTCTGTGTTACTAATTAGTGTCCTTTCATTACAGCATGAAGGACTCATTTCAGAATTTCTTGTAAAGAGATCAGTTGTGATGAACTTCCTCAGCTTTTTATTTATTTATTTATTTTGGTCTGGGATAGTCTTTATCTCTTCTTTATCTCTGAGGGACAGCTTTGCCAGATAAAGTGTTTTTTGTTTGTTTTCTGTCACCACTTAGAATGTATCTTCCTACTCTCTCCTGGCTTTTCAGGTTTCTACTGAGAAGTTTTCTGATAGCCGTATAGCAGTTCCCTTGTATGAGATGAGCTGTTTTTCTGTTGCTACTTTCAAAATTCTTTGTATTTGATTGTCAATTGTTTTTTAATAATATATACTGGTGAAGTCTTCTTCGGGTTAAATCTGGATGAGGACATGTGTGCTCCATGTACCTAGCTGTCTATATCTCCTCTCAGATTTGGGAAGATCTCAGTCTTTATTTCTTTCAATAATCTTTCTGTCCCTTCTCTTTCTTTTGTTCTTCCAGCACTTCTATAATACTAATTATATTTTTTGCTTGATGGTGACACATAATTCAAGTAAGCATTCATTCTCTTTATTCTTTTTTTTTCTCCTTTGACTGTATAATTTCAAAAGACCTATCTTTGAGTTCACAGATTCTTTCTTCTGCTTGACCAAGTTTGAGGTTAATGCTCTCTACTAAAATTTTCATTTCATTCATTTTATTCCTGAGCTCCAGAATCTGTTTGGTTCATTTTTTATTATTTCTATTTCCATGTTAAACTTCTAGTTTTGTTCATGTATTCTTTTCCTGATTTCACTGCTTTGTCGATCTGTGTTCTCTTATAACTTGCTGAACTTCTTTATAACAATTATATTGATTTCTCTTTCTCTGGCAATTTGTAAATCTTCACTATTTTGTGGTTGGTTACTGAAAACTATGTTGTCATACATTATTAATTGAACACTTCTGCCCTCCAAGGGCTATTTTGTGAACAGCTGTTTAATTGTTGTTTTTGTGGGTATTTAAAAGTCTGTATCTTGTACTCTGCCATCTTGCCGATGTCACTCCCTAAGTTAAATTCAAACTGAATCTTTTTTTTTATTTTTTAACATCTTTACTGGAGTATAATTGCTTTACAAAGTTGTGCTAGTTTCTACTGTATAACAAAGTGAATCAGCTATATGTATACATATATCCCCATACCCTTCCCTCTTGCATCTCCCTCCCGCTCTCATTAACCCACCCCTCTCGGTGGTCACAAAGAACCGAGCTGATCTCCCTGTTCCATGTGGCTGCTTCCCACTAGCTATCATTTTACATTTGGTAGTGTATATATGTCCATGCCACTCTCTCACTTTGTCCCAGCTTACCATTCCCCCTCCCCATGTCCTCAAGTCCATACTCTACATCTGCATCTTTATTTCTGTCCTGGCCCTAAGTTCTTCAGAACCATTTTTTTTAAATACATATATACGTGTTAGCATACGATACTTGTTTTTCTCTTTCTGACATACTTCACTCTGTATGACAGACTATTTCCATCCACCTGGCTACAAATAACTCTATTTCATTTATTTTTATGGCTGAGTAATATTCCATTGTATATATGAGCCACATCTTCTTTATCCATTCACCTGTTGATGGACACGTAGGTTGCATCCATGTCCTGGCTACTGTAAATAATGCTGCAATGAACATTTGGTATGACTCTTTTAGAATTATGGTTTTCTCAAGGTATATGCCCCATACTGGGATTCCTGGGTAGTATCGTAGTTCTATTTTTAGTTTTTTAAGGAACCTCCATACTGTTCTCCACAGTGGCTGTATCAATTTACATTCCCACCAACAGTGCAAGGGGGTGGCCTTTTCTCCACACGCTCTCCAGCATTTATTGTTTGTAGATTTTTTGATGATAGCCATGATGACCTGTGTGAGGTGATACCTCATTGTAGTTTTGATTTGCATTTCTCTAATGATCAGTGATGTTGAGCATCCTTTCATGTGTTTGTTGGCAATCTGTATATCTTCTTCGGAGAAATGTCTATTTAGGTCTTCTGCCCATTTTTGGATTAGGTTGTTTGTTTTTTTGATATTGAGCTGCATGAGATACTTGTATATTTTGGATTAACCCTTTGTCAGTGGCTTCATTTGTAAATATTTTCTCCCATTCTGAGGGTTGACTTTTCATCTTGTTTATGGTTTCCTTTGTTGTGCATAAGCTTTTAAGTTTCACTAGGTCTCATTTGTTTATTTTTATTTCCATTTCTTTAAGGGGTGGGTCAAAAAGAATCTTGCAGTGATTTAAGTCATAGAGTGTTATGCCTATGTTTTCCTCTAAGAGTTATAGTGTCTGGCCTTACATTTAGGTCTTTAATCCATTTTGAGTTTATTTTTGTATATGGAGTTAGGGAGTGTTCTAATTTCATTCTTTTACATGTAGTTTTCCAGTTTTCCCAGCACCACTTATTGAAGAGGCTATCTTTCTCTATTATATATTCTTGCTTCCTTTATAAAAGATAAGGTGACCATATGTGTGTAGGTTTATCTCTGGGCTTTCTATCCTGTTCTATTGATCTATATTTCTGTTTTTGTGCCAGTACCATACTGTCTTGCTTACTGTAGCTTTGTAGTATAATCTGAATCAGGGAGCCTGATTCCTCCAGCTCCGTTTTTCTTTCTCAAGCTAGCTTTGGCTATTCAGGGTCTTCTGTGTCTCCATACAAATTGTGAAAAATTTTGTTCTAGTTCTGTGAAAAATGTCATTGCTAGCTTGATAGGGATTGCATTGAATCTGTAGATTGCTTTGGGTAGTAGAGTCATTTTCACAATGTTGATTCTTCCAGTCCAATGACGTTGTATATCTCTCCATCTATTTGTATCATCTTTAATTTCTTTCATCATTGTCTTATAGTTTCTACATACAGGTCTTTTGTCTCCTTAGGTAGGTTTATTCCTAGGTATTTTATTCTTTTTGTTGCAATGGGAAATGGGAGTGTTTCCTTAATTTCTCGTTCAGATTTTCATCATTAGTGTAAAGGAATGCAGGAGATTTCTGTGCATTAATTTTGAATCCTGCTACTCTATCAGATTCATTGGTTAGCTCTAGGAGTTTTCTGGTAGCATCTTTAGGATTCTCTATGTATAGCATCATGTCATCTGCAAAGAGTGACAGTTTTACTTTATTTTCCTATTTGGATTCCTTTTATTTCTTTTTCTTCTCTGATTGTTGTGGCTAAAACTTCCAAAACTATGTTGAATAATAGTGGTGAGAGTGGTAGCCCTGCCTTGTTCCTTATCTTAGAGGAAATTGTTACAGTTTTTCACCATTCAGAACGATGTTGGCTTTGGGTTTGTCATATTATAGCCTTTATTAACTTGAGGTAGGTAGCCTATATGCATACTTTCTGGAGAGTTTTTTCATAAATTGGTGTTGAATTGTGTTGAAAGCTTTTTCTGCATCTATTGATATTATCTTATGTTTTTTATCCTTCAATTTGTTAGTATTGTGTATTACATTGATTGATTTGCCTATTGATGAAACCTTGCATTCCTGTGATAAATCTCAATTGATCATGGTGTATGATCCTTTTAATGTACTGTTGGATTTTGTTTGCTAGTATTTTGTCAAGGAATTTTGTATCTATGTTCATTAGTGATATTGGCCTGTAGTTTTCTTTTTTGTGACATATTTGTCTGATTTTGGTATCAGGGTGGTGGTGGCATTGTAGAATGAGTTTGGGAGTGTTCCTCCCTGTGCTATGTTTTGGAAGAGTTTGAGAAGGATAGGTGTTATCTCTTCTCTAAGTATTTGATAGAATTCGCCTGTGAAGCTATCTGGTCCTGGGTTTTTGTTTGTTGGAAGATTTTAAATCACAGTTTCAATTTAAGTGTTTGTGATTGGTCTGTTTATATTTTCTCTGTCTTCCTGGTTTAGTCTCAGAAGGCTGTGCTTTTCTAAGAATTTCTTCCAGTTTGTCCAATTTATTGGCATATAGTTCCTTGTAGTCATCTCTCATGATCCTTTGTATTTCTTCAGTGTCAGTTGTTACTTCTCCTTTTTCATTTCTAAATCTATTGTTTTGAGTCTTCTCCCTTTTTTTCTTGATGAGTCTGGCTAATGGTTTATCAATTTTGTTTATCTTCTCAAAGAACCAGCTTTTAGTTTTATTGATCTTTGCTATCATTTCCTTCATTTCTTTTTCCTTTATATCTGATCTGATCTTTATGATTTCTTTCCTTCTGCCAACTTTGGGTTTTTTTTTTGTTCTTCTTTCTTTAATTGCTTTATGTGTAAGGTTAGGATATTTATTTGAGATTTGTCTTGTTTCTTGAGGTAGTATTGTATTGCTATAAACGTCCCTCTTAGAAATGCTTTTGCTGCATCCCATAGGTTTTGGGACATCCTGTTTTCATTTTCATTTTTTTCTAATTTATTTTTGATTTCCTCTTTTATTTCTTCAATAATCTCTTGGTAATTTAGTAGTGTGTTGTTTAGCCTCCATGTGTTTGTATTTTTTACAGTTTTCTTTTCCTGCGATTAATAACTAGTCTCATAGTGTTTTGGTCGGAAAAGATACTTGGTACAATTTCAATTTTCTTAAATTTACCAAGGCTTGATTTGTGACCCAAGATATGGTCTATCCTGGAGAATGTTCCATGAGTACTTGAAAAGAATGTGTCTTCTGTTGTTTTTGGATGGAATGTCCTTTAAAGATCAATTAAGTCCAGCTTGTTTAATGTGTCATTTAAAGCTGTGTTTCCTTATTTATTTTAATTTTGGATGATCTGTCCACTGGTGAAAGTGGGTGTTAAAGTCCTCTACTATAATTGTGTTACTGTCAATTTCCCCTTTTATGGCTATTAGCATTTGCCTTATGTATCGAGGTGCTCCTATGTTGGGTGCAAAAATTTTTACAATTGTTATATCTTCCTCTTGGATTGATCCCTTAATTATTATGTAGTGTTCTTCTCTGTCTCTTGTAAAAGTCTTTATTTTAAGGTCTATTTTGTCTGATATGAGAATTGCTACTCCAGCTTTCTTTTGATTTCCATTTGCATGGAATATCGTTTTCCATCCCCTCACTTTCAGTCTGTGTGTGTCCCTAGGTCTGAACTGGGTCTCTTGTAGACTGCATATATATGGGTCTAGTTTTTGTATTCATTCAGCCAGCCTATGTCTTTCGGTTGGATCATTTAATCCATTTACTTTTAAGCTAATTATCGATATGTATGTTCCTATTGCCATTTTCTTCATTGTTTTGGGGTTTTTTTTAGGTTTTTTCCTTCTCTTGTGTTTCCTGCCTAGAGCAGGTCCCTTAATATTTGTTGTAAAGCTGGTTTGGTGGTGCTGAATTCTCTTAGGTTTTGCTTTTCTGTAAATGATTTAATTTCTCCATCAAATCTGAATGAGATTCTTCCTGGGTAGAGTAATCTTGGTTGTAGGGTTTTCCCTTTCATCACTTTAAATATTTCCTGCTACACCCTTCTGGCTTGTAGAGTTACTGCTGAATGATCAGCTGTTAACCTTATGGCGATTCCCTTGTATCTTATTTGTTGTTTTTCCATTGCTGCTTTTAATATTTTTTCTTTGTATTTAATTTTTGATAGTTTGATTAATATGTGTCTTGGCGTGTTTCTCCTTGGATTTATCCTGTATAGGACTCTCTGTGCTTCCTGGACATGACTGACTATTTCCTTTCCCATGTTAAGGTAGTTTTCAACTCAAATATCTTCAAATATTTTCTTAGAAACGTTTTTTGTCTCATCTTCTTCTGGGACCCCTATAATTTGAATGTTGGTTCATGTAATGTTGTCCTAGAGGTTTCTCAGACTGTCCTTAATTCTTTTCTTTCTTTTTTCTTTATACTTCTCTGTGGTAGTTATTTCCACTATTTTATCTTCCATGTCACTTATCTGTTGTTCTGCCTCTGTTATTCTGCTATTGATTCCTTCTAAAGAATATTTCATTTCATTTATTGTGTTATTCATCATTGTTTGTTTGCTCTTTAGTTCTCCTAGTTCCTTGTTAAACATTTCTTGTATCTTCTCCATTCTATTTCCAAGATTTTGGATTATCTTTACTATCATTACTCTGAATTCTTTTTCAGGTAGACTGCCTATTTCCTCTTCATTTGTTTGGTCAGTGGGTTTTTACCTTGCTACATCATCTGTTGCATATTTTTCTATGGTCTCATTTTCTTAGCTTTCTGTGTTTGGGGTCTCCTTTTCACAGGCTGCACATTCATAGTTCCCACTGTTTTTGGTGTCTGCCCCCAGTGGGTCAGTTTGGTTCAGTGGCTTGTTTAGGCTTCCTGGTAGAGGGGACTATTGCCTGTGTTCTGGTGGGTGGGACTGGATCTTTTCTTTCTGGTAGGCAGAGCCACTCCCAGTGGTGCTTTTTTGGGTGTCTGTGAGCTTAGTATGATTTTAGATGGCTTCTCTGCTAATGGGTGGGGTTGTGTTCCTGTCTTGCTAGTTGTTTGGCATGGGGTGTTCAGCACTGGAGCTTGCTGGCCGTTGGGTGGAACTGGGTCTTAGCATTGAGATGGATATCTCTAGAAGAACTCTTGAAGATTGATATTCCATGGGGCTAGGAGGTCTCTGGTCATCCAGTGTCCTGAACTCACCTCTTCCACCTCAGAGACTCAGACTGACATCAGGCCAGAGCACCAAGACCCAGTCAGCCATGTGGCTCAGAAGAAAAGTGAGAAATAGAAGAAAGAAAAAAATTAATAAAAATGTTACTAAAAAAATAATAAAGAAGGAGAGAGCAACCAAACCAATAAACAATTCCACCAATGATAACAAGTGCTAAAATCTATACTCATATAAACATAAAAATCAGAAACAAATCAGTAGCAGCCAGCAGACCCCAAGTCTACAGTTGCTCTCAAAGTCCACTACCTCAATATTGGGATGATTCATTGTCTATTCAGGGTATTCCACATTTGCAGAGTGCATCAAGTTGATTGCAGGATTTAATCCACTTCTCCTGAGGCTGCACAGAGAAATTTCACTTTCTCTTATTTGTTTGCACAGCTCCTGGGGTTCAGCTTTGGTTTTGGCCTCACCTCTGTTTGTAGGTCGTCCTCAGGCATCTGTTCCCGCCCAGACAGTATGGGGTTAAAGCAGCTGCTGATTAGGGGGCTCTTTCTCACTCATTTCTGGGTGTGGGAGGGGCATGGTAGTTATAACTGGAATGCAGGGTGAACCTGTGGCAGCAGAACCTGGTGTGACGTTTCAACAGCCTGAGGTGCACCGTGTGTTCTCCTGGGGAACTTGTACCTGGATCTTGGGACCCTGGCAGTGGTGTGTTACACAGGCTCCCAAGGGTGTGTGGATAGTGCCCTGTGCTTGCACACAGGATTCTTGGTGGCTGTAGCAGCAGTGTTAGCATTTCATGCCCATCTCTGGGGTCCGAGCTGATAGCCATGGCTCATGCCCATCTATGGACTCATTTAAATGGTGCTCTGCCTTCTGTGGGCAGACAGTGAAGGAATCCCCTCTCCTCACGCACCCTGAAACAATGGTCTTCTGCCTATTAGGCAGGTCCAGACCTGCTGGACTCCCAGATTCCCTTCCAACTAGCTGTGATGCAAAAGCCCCCTTCAGGCTGTGTTCTCACAGCCAACACCAGTCCTCTCCCTGGGATCCGATCTCTGAAACCCGAGCCTCAGTTCTCAGCCCCCACCTGCCCCAGCAGGTGAGCAGACAAGCTTCTCAGACTAGTGAGTGTTGGTCTGCACCAATCCTCTGTGTGGGAATCTCTCTGTTTTGCCCTCTACACACTGTTGCTGTGCTTTCCTCTGTGGTTCTGAAGCTTCTCCCCTGCCCACTCCTTGTCTCTGCCAGTGAAGGCACTTCCTAGTTGTGGAAACTTTTCCTCCTTCACAGCTCCCTCCCAGAGGTGCAGGTCCTGTCCCTATTCTTTTTTGTCTCTGTTTTTTCTTTTTTCTTTTGTCCTACACAGGTACGTGGGGGTTTTCCTGTCTTTTGGGAAGTCTGAGTTCTTCTGCCAGGTTCAGTAGGTGTTCTGTAGGAGTCGTTCCACATGTAGATGTATTTTTGATGTATCTGTGGGGAGGAAGGTGATCTCAACCTCTTACTCCTCCACCATCTTGAAGGTCCCCCTCAAACTGAATCTTGAGATCACTGGTGTGCTTTAAATTTCCAAGAGAATTTGAGGTTTTGTTTCAATTATTGTTTAAATAAAACCTTTATTTTGGTATGATGTGTCACTACTGAGGGATATTTTCATAAAACATGAGCTTCAATTGTTTTATTTATCAGTAAAATAAGACTTTGATTCAATGCGGTAATGAGATTAATAACAGAGAGAACTTCACGCATAAATGATGTATTTACACAAGTGAATGTCCAATGACCTCATGGCAAATGAAGGTTTTATTGTAGTTCAATTAAAGAAAATTTATGGGAGAACTGAATACTCTCACAGCACATAGTAATATTGGAATGCTAAAATTGAATAATGCTGGGTAGTATCTTTTACTAACATATTCAAATTATACAATCATTTTTGTCTATACCAACTAGCCATTCTTCACTTGCAATAAGTAATGAAGCATTAACTACTTAAAAATTATTCAATAAAGAATGCTTCATTAAATGTTATTTTTATAGTTTTTAGTATTACATCTTATGATACTAATCGAATAATTCTTCAATAAAGAGGATTTATTGTTAAAAACAAGTTTATTTTTTAGTTTAAGATAATAGTATCATCTATGACATTAAATTAATAGTATTAACTTTATTCAATTCATTTCATAGTTTTGTTTGTAATTAATTTTAAAATTTGTCTTGCAATTTTGCATTATTTGTATAAGTTATAAAAATAAGGAATTTATACTTTATGTTTGTGTTCATTTAAGTACTAAAGTAAAGGGGAAAATCATTTAAATAAACATTGGGGGTCTGTAATGTGAGATTTTGAAAAGCACCATTTGTCAAGTTTGAGAAATCTTGGCATGACAGTTAATAGTTTGAGGTATAGAGTCATATAGATTTGAGTTCTAATCATTGTTTTACCACTAACTTGTTGTGTGACCTTTGACAACTTACTTAACATTTATAACCCACAGTTTCCTCATCTGTGTAGTGGGAGTAATTATAGTATTGATCTCACAGGGTTGTTGTGAAGATGAAATATAATGTGTGTAAAGCACGTATCACAGTGACTGGCACATGGTAAACATAAAAATGTTAGTTGTTAATAGTTGTTATTATGAAAAATATAAATATTTCTCACAGTAAACCTGGATTTAGCCTCAAAATCTCTACAATTCAAAGTCATAAAGCTTTCCAGAAAACAATATATGATAAGCAACTCAAATCCATTAGATGTACATCAGGATTTGGGGAAAACATAATTTCCCACTGCATGAGTTAAAGAATAGATTTTATTAAGAGGACTTATATGAACCAAGGACATTTACATATGCAAGAGAACTAAAGTAATAGGCCTCCTTGATCTAGCATCACTTAGAAAAGTTTAGTAGGGTCGGCACATATTATCCAATAGTACGGGTCTGTGGCCCAATAAATGAACATAGTTCTCTTGTAGGACCAGTGTGAAAAAAGCAGTCTTATCAGCGGAGAACTAACTACATAGACTGCTAGAAACTAGGCAGTTTTGATTTAGGGGGTCTTTTGTATGCAAGAGCTGTTTGTAATGTTATATTCCCAGAATATGAAGAACTTGGTGTCAATGGGATCCCTGTTTGGTGGAAGGAAGCACAGGTCCAGGGGGAAGCTGGGCTTGGATGCAAACTCCCTTTCTGGGAATAGAGGGAGTCTCTGGTTCCAATGAGCTGTTTGTCAAAGCAGAGTCATTTTCACTCAATTTATTCACTTTTTTCTACAGGAAAATTGAATTTCAAATCAAATTGAAATCTGACAACTGACAAAAACATGATTCCAAGTTTTTCATCCAAACCAATGTTTACTTTATAAAATCAATAATTTTTAAAAATCTAAAAAAATAAAATAGAGGAAAGAGAGAGGAAGTGAAAGAGTAGGAGGAAGAAAAATAAATCAAAATACAATCATGAAACAGTGAGAATCCTCAGAGATTTTATATAAAAGAAACCTCTAGTGCATTGCTAAGAGAGATTTTATAATCCTGTGCCATACAATCCTGTTCCTTGCATCACAACCACTGAGGAGAATATTAATGATCTCAATGGTAAATCTAATAAATTTATCCATAGTGTAGTATAGGTAAATAAAGAGAAGGAAAATATGAAAGAGAAGTTCAGATACATAGAAAATTGAACTGAAAAGTCTAGCATATATGTGTTCCAAGTTACAGAGGAGAGAATAGAGAAAATAAGGGAGAAGCAATATTCAAAGAAAAGAGTAACTTAGAGTTTTCCAGAATTGAAGAAAGACAAATATACACAGGAAAAAAAAAATTAGAGTTAAAACGGAGAAGGATAAATAGAACTAACTCAATGCTATACACATTATAGAGAAACTGCACATAAAATATAAAAAGAAGATCTTAAAAGCAATCAGAGAGAAAAGACAGAGTACTCACAAATAAAAATAGACAGGGGACTTTATTAGTAGCAATAATAGAAATTAATCAATAAGTCATTTTCAGCTTTCAGAGAAAATAATTTCTTATGTAGAATTTTATGTCCAGGCAAATCATTATTCAAGAGTGAAGACAAGAATTTACTGTATAACAACAACAACAACAGCAACAACAAAAAGAACAGAAACAAGAGCAAAAAGAACAACTTATTAGATAGTATAAAAACAAGACAAAACAAAAGTACTGGAAAATATGGTAAAATGGTAAAGGAAGACTGGAGTTAAATTATTATAATGTACTCATAATATTCAGAAGAAGAGTAGAAAATAAAGATATGGAATGACTTTAGATATTGTTAAGTAGGTAAGCAAATTTTTAAGGGTAATCAAAAGAAAAATGTAAATAGAATGTATATCAACACCAGTAGAGGAAAAATCATGTAATATAAGGCAGAAAAAGAAGTTAAAGAAAGCATAGAAAAGGCAGAATTATTAAAAATACAAGATAAGACAGTAGAAATAAATCTAAACATGTCAGTCATCACAACACACATAAGTGGACTAATCTTACCAATTAAATGGCAAAGATAGACTGGATAGAAAACTTTAAAAAAAATTATAAATTATTTGTGAGAAATACATCTAAAACATAAGCACACAGAAAGATTCAAAGCAAAGAGATGGGAACAGAAATCTAATGTGTTTATGTTAATATCAGACAAAACAGATTAAAAGGCAAAAATATTATTAGTAATAAAGAGGGTCAGTACAGAATGGTAAAATAAACAATTTCCAAGAAGATAACAGTTCTAAAGTTGAGTGCATTTAATAGCATAGCCACAAAGTATCTAAAGCAGATTGAAATAATTACAAGTAGAGTATGACAACCCACAATCATCGTGGTATATTTTAACACCTCTTCTTCAATAACCCATCCTAAAGCTTTTCTATGATTTTCCATTTGATTTTGCTCACATCATTCAAGTAGGCATGCCAAATTTTTAAGGTTTAAGAGAAAGAAGATGGAACTATATGACAGGGATCCCCAACCCCTGGGCCACGGACCAGTACCAGTCTGTAGCCTGTTAGGAACCAGGCCACACAGCAGGAGGTGAATGGTGGATGAGCAAGCGAAACTTCATCTGTATTTACAACTACTCCCAATCAGTGGCATTACCGCCTGAGCTCTGCCTCCTGTCTACATTATGGTGAGTTGTATAATTATTTCATTATATATTACAATGTAATAATAATAAAAATAAAGTGCACAATAAATATAAAGTGCTTGAATCATCCTGAAACCATCCCCCCATCCTGGTCTGTGGAAAAATTGTCTTCCACAAAACCAGTCCCTGGTGCCAAAAAGTTGGGGACAGCTGCTATATGATACTAGAAATTATGATGGAACTGTTGTATATTATTTTTTCTATAACTTTGGTATTTCCCAAATCTCCTGTAATTCATACATATTATTCATTTTTATATAATAAAAATGAACTAATAAACTTTTAACAAATGAATTAAAAGTAAAAATAATTGTATCCCTAACATATAATATATTGCTTGGCACAGATTAGGCATTCATGAAAAACTGGTTGAAATATAATTGGGGTCATTTGAAAAAAATTGTATAGTGGTGGATAAAACACTCTTTTGGGAGAAGTGAGTTTACTAGGGCTCTGCTATCTACTATTTATGTAGTTTTCAGAAATTCAGTCTAAGCTACAATTTTCTTACTGAAAAATATAAATGATAAACTTTCCTGACAAAGTTATAAGACTGTGAAAATCAAATGTATACAAACATGCTTGGTAAACAATAAAATACTATAAAATGCAGTATAATATTAAAAGTATACCCAGTTGCATAGTAGTTCATTCATCTTCTTGTCATTATGCCCACTTTTAAAAATAAAGCATAGTTGATTTACAAAATTATATTACTTTCAGGCGTACAAATTAGTAATTCAATATTTTTAAAGATTATACTCCATTTAATGTTATAAAATATTGACTATATTTCCTGCACTCTACGATATATCCTTGTACCTTATTTATTTTATACATAGCAGATCATACGTCTTAATCCTCTACCCTGCAGGTGTCCAGAGCACCCATTTGGCTGGAAGAACTCTGGTCTGAAGGGCCAGCCTGGTGCAAGGCCTCTGCATGCAGCATCCTGTCAGCAAGTGAAATTAGAGGAACCACAAAGAAAAAGAGAGGGGAAAAAAAAGGGGGAGCTTCAAGATGGCAGAAGAGTAAGGTGTGGAGATCACCTTCCTCCTGACAAATATGTCAGAAATACATCTATAAGTGGAACAACTCCTACAGAACACTTACTGAACGCTGGCAGAAGACCTCAGACCTCCCAAAAGGCAAGAAACTCCCGACGTACCTGGGTAGGGCAAAAGAAAAAAGAAAAAAACAGAGACAAAAGAATACGGATGGGACCTGCACCAGTGGGAGGGAGCTGTGAAGGAGGAAAGGTTTCCACACACTAGGAAGCCCCTTCACGGATGGAGACTGCGGGTGGCAGATGGGGGAAGCTTCAGAGCCATGGACGAGAGTGCAGCAACAGGGGTGCGGAGGGCAAAGCAGAGAGATTCCCGCACAGAGTACCAACACTCAGCAGCCCGAGAGGCTTGTCTGCTCACCTGCAGGGACGGGTGGGGGCTGGGAGCTGAGGCTCGGACTTCAGAGGTCAGATCCCAGGGAGAGGACTGGGGTTGGCTGCATGAACACAGCCTGAAGGGGCTAGTGCACCACAGCTAACCGGAAGGGAGTCCGGGAAAAAGTCTGGAGCTGCTGAACAACGAAGAGACTTCTTCTTGCCTCTTTGTTTCCTGGTGCGTGAGGAGAGGGGATTAAGAGTGCCACTTAAAAGAGCTCCAGAGACAGGCGGGAGCCATGGCTACCAGCGTGGACCACAAAGACAGGCACGAGATGCTACGGCTGCTGCTGCAGCCACCAAGAAGCCTGTGTGCAACCACAGGTCACTATCCACACCTCCCCTCCCAGGAGCCTGTGCAGCATGCCACTGCCAGGATCCCATGATCCAGGGACAACTTCCCTGGGAGAATGCACGGTGCATCTCAGGCTGGTGCAACGTCACAGGGATCTTTGTCACCGCAGGCTTGCGCTGCACTCCGTAACCCTCCCTACCCCCGGACTGAGTGAGCCAGAGCCCCTGAATCAGCTGCTCCTTTAACCCCGTTCTCTCTGAGCGAAGAACAGACACCCTCAGGCAACCTACACACAGAGGCGGGTCCAAATCAAAAGCTGAACCCCAGGAGCTGTGCAAACAAAGAAGAGAAAGGGAAATTTCTCCCAGAAGCCTCAGGAGCAGCGGATGAAATCTCCACAATCAACTTGATGCACCCTGCATCTATGGAATACCTGAATAGACAAAAATCATCCCAAATTGAGGAGGTGTACTTTGGGAGCAACGATATATATATATATATATATATATATATATATATATATATATATATATATATATATATATATATATATATATATATATATTTCCCCCTTTTTCTCTTTTTGTGAGTGTGTATGTGTATGCTTCCTTGTGTGATTTTGTGTGTATAGCTTTGCTTTTACCATTTCTCCTGGGTTCTGTCTCTCTTTTTTTTTTTTTTTTTTAATACAGTTTTTAGCACTTGGTATCATTGGTGGATTTGTTGTTTGGTTTGGTTGCTCTCTTCTTTCTTTCATTCTTTTTTTTATTACTTTAAAAAATTTTCTAATAATTATTTTCTATTTTTTATTTTAATAACTTTTATTTTATTTTAATTATATTCTTTTTTCTTTCCTTTCTCACTTTTATTCTGACCCATGTGAATGAAAGTCTCTTGGTGCTCCAGCCAGGCGTCAGAGCTGTGCCTCTGAGGTGGGAGAGCCAAGTTCAGGACACTGGTCTACAAGAGACGGCCCACCTCCATGTAATATCAAATGGCAAAAATCTCCCAGAATCTCAATTTCAATGCCAAGACCCAGCTCCACTCAACGACCAGCAAGCTACAGTGCTGGACAACCTATACCAAACAACTAGCAAGACAGGAACACAAACCCATCCATTAGCAGAGAGGCTGCCTAAAATCATAATAAGGCCACAGACACCCCAAAACACACCACCAGACATGGATCTGCCCACCAGAATGACAAGATCCAGCTTCATCCACCAGAACAAAGGCACAAGTCGCCTCCACCAGGAAGCCTACACACCCACTGAACCAACCTTAGCCACTGGGGATAGACACCAAAAAAAAAACGGGAACTATGACTCTGCAGCCTGAGAAAAGGAGACTGCAAACACAGCAACTTAAGCAAGATGAGAAGACAGAGAAACACACAGCAGATGAAGGAGCAAGGAAAAAACCCACCAGACCAAACAAATGAAGAGGAAATAAGCAGTCTACCTGAAAAAGAATTCAAAATAATGTTAGTAAACATGATCCAAAATCTTGGAAACACAATGTAGAAAACACAAGAAACGTTTAGCAAGGACCTAGAAGAACTAAAGAGCAAACAAACAGTGATGAACAACAAAATAAATGAAATTAAAAACTCTCTGGAAGGGATCAATAGCAGAATAACTGAAGCACAAGAACGGAGAAGTGACCTGGAAGATAAAATAGTTGAAATAACTACTGCAGAGCAGAATAAAGAAAAAAGAATGAAAATAATTGAGGACACTCACAGAGACCACTGGGACAACATTAAACACACCAACATTCGAATCATAGGGGTCGCAGAAAAAGAAGAGAAAAAGAAAGGGACTGAGAAAATATTTGAAGTGATAATAGTTGAAAAATTCCCTAATATGGGAAAGTAAATAGTTAATCAATTCCAGGAAGCAAAGAGAGTCCCATACAGGATAAATCCAAGGAGAAACAGGCCAAGACACAAAGTAATCAAACTATGAAAAATTAAATACAAAGAAAAAATATTAAAAGCAACAAGGGAACAACAAGAAATAACACACAGGGGATTCCTTATATGGTTAACAGCTGATCTTTCATTAAAAAACTCTGCAAGCCAGAAGGGAGTGGCAGGATGTATTTAATGTGATGAAGGACAAAAACGTACAACCAAGATTATGCTATCCAATCAGGATTTCATTCAGATTTGATGGAGAAATTAAAACCTTTACAGACAAGCAAATGCTAAGAGAATTCAGCACCGCCAAACCAGCTTTACAACAAATGCTACAGGAACTTCTCTAAGCAGGAAACACAAGAGAAGGAAAAGAGCTACAATAACAAACCCAATACCATTAAGAAAATGGTAATAGGAACATACATATCGATAATTACCTTAAATGTAAATGGATTAAAAGCTCCAACCAAAAGACATAGACTGGATGAATGGATACAAAAAGAAGACCCATATGTATGCTGTCTACAGAAGATCCACTTCAGACCTAGGGACACATACAGAGGGAAAGTGAGGGGATGGAAAAAGATATTCCATGCAACGGGAAATCAAAAGAAAGGTGGAGTAGCAATTCTCATATCAGAAAAATTAGACTTTAAAACAAATATTATTACAAGAGACAAAGAAGGACACTACATAATGATCAAGGGACCAATCCAAGAAGAAGATATAAAAATTGTCAATATTTATGCACCCAACATAGGAGCACCGCAATACATAAGACAAATACTAACAGCCATAAAAGGGGAAATTGACAGTAACACAATCATAGTAGGGGACTTTAACACCCCACTTTCACCAATGCACAGATCATCCAAAATGAAAATAAATAAGGAAACACAGGCTTTAAATGATACATTAAACAAGATGGACTTAATTGATATTTTTAGGACATTCCATCACCAAACAACAGAATACACATTCTTCTCAAGTGCTCATGGAACATTCTCCAGGATAGATCATATCTTGTGTCACAAATCAAGCCTTGGTAAATTTAAGAAAATTGAAAGTGTATTAAGTATCTTTTCCGACCACAACTCTATGAGACAAGATATGAATTACAGGAAAAAAAAATCTGTAAAAATATACAAACACATAGAGGCTAAACAATACACTACTTAATAACCAAGAGCTCACTGAAGAAATCAAAGAGGGAATCAAAAAATACATAGAAACAAATGACAATGAAAACTCGATGACCCAAAACCTATGGGATTCACCAAAACAGTTCTAAGAGGGAAGTTTATAGCAATGCAACCCTACCTAAAGAAACAAAAAAATCTCAAATAAACAACCTAACCTTGCACCTAAAGCAATTAGACAAAGAAGAACAAAAAACCTCAAAAGTTAGCAGAAGGAAAGAAATCATAAAGATCAGATGAGAAATAAATGAAAAGGAAATGAAGGAAATGATAAACAAAGATCACAAAACTAAACGCTGGTTCTTTGAGAAGATAAACAAAATTGATAAAACATTAGCCAGACTCAACAATAAAAATAGGGAGAAGACTGAAATCAATAGAATTACAAATGAAAAAGGAGAAGTAACAACTGACACTACAGAAGTACAAAGGATCATGAGTTATTACTACAAACAACTCTATGCCAATAAAATGGACAACCTGGAAGAAATGGACAAATTCTTAGAAATACACAACGTGCCAAGACTGAACCAGGAAGAAATCGAAAATATGAACTGAAAAATCACAAGCACTGAAATTGAAACTGCGATTAAAAATCGTCCAACAAACAAAAGCCCAGGACCAGATGGCTTCACAGGCGACTTCTATCAAATATTTAGAGAAGAGCTAAAACCTATCCTTCTCAAACTCTTCCAAAATATAGCAGAGGGAGGAACACTCCCAACTCATTCTACAAGGCCACCATCACCCTGACACCAAAATCAGACAAAGATGTCACAAAGAAAGAAAACTACAGGGCAATATCCCTAATGAACATAGATGCAAAAATCCTCAACAAAATACTAGGAAACAGAATTGAACACCACATTAAAAGGATCATAAAACAAGATCAAGTGGGGTTTATCCCAGGAATGCAAGGATTGTTCAATATACGCAAATCAAACTCTGTGATACACCATATTAACAAATTGAAGGAGAAAAAGCATATGATCATCTCAATAGATGCAGAGAAAGCTTTCAACAAAATTCAACACCATTTATGATAAAAAAGCTCCAGAAAGTAGGCTTAGAGAGAACTTTCCTCAAATTAATAAAGTTCATGTGTGAAAAACCCACAGCCAACATCATCCTCAATGGTGAAACACTGAAACCATTTCCACTAAGATCAGGAACAAGACAAGGTTGCCCACTCTCACCACTATTATTCAACATAGTTTTGGAAGTTTTAGCCACAGCAATCAGAGAAGAAAAAGAAATAAAATTAATGCAAATCGTAAAAGAAGAAGTAAAGCTGTCACTGTTTGTAGATGACATGATAATATACATAGAGAATCCTAAACATGCTACCAGAAAACTACTAGAACTAATCAATGAATTTGGTAAAGTAGCAGGATACAAAATCAATGCACAGAAATCTCTTGCATCCCTATACAATAATGATGAAAATGTGAAATTGAAATTAAAAAAAAACACTCCAATTTACCATTGCAACAAAAAGAATAAATTATCTAGGAATAAACCTACCTTAGGAGACAAAAGACCTGTATGCAGAAAATTATAAGACACTGATGAAAGAAATTAAAGATGATTCAAGTAGATGGAAAGATATGCCATGTTCTTGGATTGTAGGAATCAACATGGTGAAAATGACTCTACTACCCAAAGCAATCTACAGATTCAATGCAATCCCTATCAAACTACCACTGACATTCTTCACAGAACTAGAACAAAAAATTTTACAATTTGTATGGAAACACAAAAGACCCCGAATAGCCAAAGCAATCTTGAAAAAGAAAAGCGGAGCTGGAGGAATCAGGCTCCTAGACTTCAGACTATACTACAAAGCTACAGTAGTCAAGACAGTATTGTACTGGCACAAAAACAGAAATATAGATCAATGGAACAGGATAGAAAGCCCAGAGATAAACCCACACACATATGGTCACCTTATCTTTGATAAAGAAGGCAAGAATTTACAGTGGAGAAAAGACAGCCTCTTTAATAAGTGGTGATGGGAAAACTGGACAGCTACATGTAAAAGAATGATGTTAGAACACTCCCTAACAAAAAACACAAAAATAAACTCAAAATGGATTAAAGACCTAAATGTAAGGCCAGACACTCTCAAACTCTTAGAGGAAAACATAGGTAGAACTGTCTATGATATAAATCACAGCAAGATTCTTTTTGACTCAGCTCTTAGAGAAATGGAAATAAAAACAAAAATAAACAAATGGGAACTAATGAAACTTAAAAGCTTTTGCACAGCAAAGGAAACCATAAACAAGATGAAAAGTCAACCCTCAGAATGGATTAAAATATTTGCAAATAAAGTAACTGACAATGGATTAAACTGCAAACTTTACAAGCAGCTCATGCAGCTAAATATCAAAAAAAAAAAAACAGTCTAATAATGAGCAGAAGACCTAAATAGATATTTGTCCAAAGAAGGTATACAGATTGCCAACAAACACATGAAAGAATGCTCCACATCATTAATCATTAGAGAAATTCAAATCAAAACTACAATGTGATATCATCTCACACGGGTCAGAATGGCCATCATCAAAATATCTACAAACAATAAATGCTTGAGAGAGTGTGGAGAAAAGGGTGGCACTGTTGGTGGGAATATAAACTGATACAGCCACTATGGAGAACAGTATGGAAGTTCCTTAAAAAACTAAAAATAGAACTACCGTATGACCCAGCAATCCCATTACTGGGCATATACCCTGAGAAAACCATAATTCAAAAAGAGTCATGTACCAAAATGTTCATTGCAGCTCTATTTTCAATAGCCAGGACATGGAAGCAACCTAAGTGTCCATCAACAGATGAATGGATAACGAAGATGTGGCACATATATACAATGGAATATTACTCAGCCATAAAAATAAACGAAATTGAATTATTTGTAGTGAGGTGGATGGACCTAGAGTTTGTCATACAGAGTGAAGTAAGTCAGAAAGAGAAAAACAAATACTGTATGCTAAAACAAATACATGGAATCTAAAAAAAAAAAAATCGTCATTAAGAACCTAGGCACAAGATGGGAATAAAGATGCAGACCTACTAAAGAATAGATTTGAGTATATGGGGAGGGGGAAGGGTAAACTGGTACAAAGTGAGGGAGTGGCATGGACATATATACACTACCAAATGTAAAATAGATAGCTAGGGGGAAGCAGCCGCATAGCACAGGGAGATCAGCTGGGTGAATTGTGACCGCCTAGAGGGGTGGGATAGGGAGGGTGGGAAGGAGGGAGATGCAAGAGGGACATATGTATATGTATAACTGATTCACTTTATTATAAAGCAGAAACTAACACACCATTTTAAAGCAATTATACTCCAATAAAGATGTTAAAAAAAGTTAAAAAAAAATCCTCTACCCTTATTTTGCCCCTCCCCCAATTCTTCTTCCACCTGGATAGCACTGGTTTTATTTGTTTTCCTATATCTGTGAGTCTGTTTGTTTTGTTGTATTTATTCATTTTTTGTTTTGTTTTGACTATAGCCATTCTGACAGGTGTGAGGTTATACTGTGTTTTTTTAACATCTTTATTGGTGTATAATTGCTTTGCAATGGTGTGCTAGTTTCTGCTTTATAACAAAGTGAATCAATTATACATATACATATATCCCCATATCTCCTCCCCCTTGCATCTCTCTCCCACCCTCCCTATCCCATCCCTCTAGGTGGTCACAAAACACTGAGCTGATCTCCCTGTGCTATGCAGCTACTTCTTACTAGCTATCTATTTTATGTTTGGTAGTGTATATATGTCCATGCCACTCTCTCACTTTGTCCCAGCTTACCCTTCTCCCTCCCCATGTCCTCCTGTCCATTCTCTATATCTACGGCTTTATTCCTGTCCTGCCCCTAGGTCATTGTGGTTTTTATTTACAGTTCTCTGATGATTAGTGAGAATTATTCCATGTGACGATTAGCTATCTGCACGTCTTTTTGGAAAAATGTCTATTCAGGCCTTCTGCTCTTTTAAAACTTGGACTTTTTTTGATATTTATTTGCATGAGCTGTGTATATATTTTTGGATGTTAACATCTTATTGGTCATATCATTTGCAAATTTTTCTTCCATTCAGTAAGTTGTGCTTTTGTTTTTTTTTTGTTTTTTTTTAGTTTATTTTCTTCAGAGACTTTATTTCAGGGCCCCAGTTTCCTTATCTGAAGATAAATGATTATAAGTAACAGATATCTGAAGGGAGAATTCTGGGAGAATTAAACTATCCCCTACAAGACCCAATGAGTGTACTTAGGTATTAAGACCTGATTGACTAGGGTGTGAAAGTTCACAGCACAGTGTACTCCAGGACCTTCCTTAGAGGTTTAAAAACCTGAAACAAAAGTTCTTAATACAAGAACCAATGTTTAAAGCATAAAATCCTTACTTGGAGTGTTCAGCCCAGTTGATTATCAAAAGCTATTTATAAAATGCTTCAATACTGATGATATTAAAACTACCAAAACTCTGTAATGATCACAAAGATTTGGCCTCCCAGGTTAGAGTCCAAAGTCATTTTGACTCCTGATAAAATTGCAGAGATGTCAGTCAGATACTTCTTAACCTAACAATGTGGCATCTGCTGTCTATGTTTTCCGTCGATCATAATCTCCAACCATCTTCTTAATGTGTGACAATTTGCTCTTCAACTGCTTGCAGTAATTACTCTTACTTTTGTAATCTTCAGATCCCTTAACTTGTTTCAGTCTATTGTATTCATCAGCAGCAGCCATGTACTCTTTACTCTCTTCTCTATAGTCATCCAGTTCTTTATCCAGACGAGAGAGTTCTTTATTGATCTCATCAAGCTCTGCTTGTAAGCTCTTGTATTCCTGCAGGCCAGTGTCAAAATTCCTCTTGTAGAGTTGTCTTTGTTGATCTGAAGTGATAGGTGGATATTCCCTGATCCAGTCCTCCTCCAGCTCATCGCAGGACTCACCGCCTGTCATGTAGTCTGTTTCATAGTGGTCTTGCTCTGATCTCCTCGACTTTCCTGTGCTTTTGTTTTGATGACAGATTATTTTGCTCTGCAAAACCTTTTAAGTTTAATTAGGTAACATCAGTTTATTTTTCTTTTGTTCCTTTGCCTTAGGAGACAGATCCAAAGAAATATTGCTACAATTTATGTCAAAGATTGTCCTAATTATGATTTCTTCTAGACATTTTATGTTTTCCAGTCTTACATTTAGATCTTTAATCCATTTTGAGTTAATTTTTGTGAATGGTTTAAGAAAATGTACTAATTTTATTCTTTTACATATAGGTGTCCACTTTTCCCAGCACCACTTATTGAATAGACTGTCTTTTCTCCATTGTATATTCTTGCCTCCTTTGTCATAATTTAATTGGCCATAAGTGCATGGATTTTTTTCTGGACTCTCTATTTTGTTCCATTGATCTATGTGACTACTTTTTCTGCCAGTAAAATAATTCTTTGATTACTGTAGCTTTGTAGTACATTCTGAAGTCAGGGAGTAGGATACTTCCTGCTTTGTTCTTTTTTCTCTTTTGCTTTGGGTGTTCAAGGTCTTTTATTGTTCTATATAATTTTTGATTATTTGTTTTAGTACTGTGGAAAATGTCATGGATGTTTTGATACGGATTGCATTAAATCTTTAGATGGCTTTGTGTAGTATGGACATTTTAGCAATATTAAATCTTGCAATTCATGAACACAGAATACATTTTAATTCCTTTTTATCATCATCCTCAATTTCCTACATCAATTTTTTATAGTTTTCAGAGTATAGGTCTTTCATCTCCTTGGTAATTTTATTTCTAGTTATTTTATTCTTTTAGATGTGATCTTAAATGGGATTTTTTTCTTGCTTTCTCTTTCTGATAGCTCATATTAGTGTATAGAAAAGCAGCAGATATTTGTATGTTAATCTTGTATCCTACAATTTTACTGAATTTTTTTTTATTACTTCCAATAGTTTTTTTGGTAGAGACTTTAGGATTTTCTATATGTAGTATGTCATCTGCAAATAGTGACAGTTTTACTTTTTCTTTCTAATTTGTATGGCTCAAGAGTAGGCTCCTTTTCTCTTTTTTGATTTTAGAGGGAAAGATTTTAGCCTTTCACCATTGAGTATACTGTTTGGTGTGGTTTCCTCATGAATAACCTTTAGTATATTGAGATATGTTGAGGTATGTTTCCTCTACACAAACTTTGATAAGAGATTTTATCATAAATGGATGCTTAACTTTGTCAAATGTTTTTTTGGCATCTATTGAGATGATTTTGTGATTTTTATTCCTTCTTTTGTTACTGTGGTGTACCACATTGATAGATTTGTGTATATTAAACCACCCTTGCATGCCTGGAATAAATCCCACTTGATCATGGTGTATTATCCTTTTTACATATTGTTGGATTCTGTTTGCTACTATTATTTGAGGTTGTTTTCATGTATATTCATCAGAGATATTGGCCTGTAATAATTTTTTGTAATTTTTTCCACATATTCTTTTTTATGTTTATTTTATTTTACTTATTTTTTTTTACTTTTATACAATTTTTAAAGGTTGTTGTCCATTTACAGTTATTAAAAAAATATTGGCTACAATCCCTGTGTTGTACAATATTCCTTGAGCATATCTTACACCAAATAGTTTGTCTCTACCACTCCTCCAGCCCTAAATTGCCTCTCTGCTCCCACTGGTAACAACTACTTTGTGCTCTATATCTGTGAATCTGCTTCTTTATCTTATACTTATTAGATCATTGTGTTGTATTTTTTAGATTCCACATATAAGTGATATCACACAGTATTTGTCTTTCTCTGTCTGACTTATTTTACTTAGTATAATGCTCTCCAAGTCTATCCATGTTGCTGTAAATGGCAACATTTTGTTCTTTTATATGGCTGAGTGATATTCATTTGTTATATATATATATATATCTCACATCTTCTTTATCCATTCATCTGTTGATGGACACTTAGGTTGTTTTTATATCTTGGCAATTGTAAATAATGCTGCTATGAACATTAGGGTGCACATATCTTTTCAAATTAGTGTCTATGTTTTTATTGGATATATACCCAAGAGCAGAATTGCTGGGTATATGGTAGCTCTATTTTTAGTTTGTTTGAGAAACCTCCATACTGTTTTCCACAGTGGCTGTTTATATAGGTTGGATATTAATCCTTTATCAGTCATATCATTTAGAAATATTTTCTCCCTTTCAGTAGGTTGTTTTTTCATGTTGTTCATGGTTTCCTTTGTTGTGAAATACCTTTTAAGTTTAATTAGGTCTGATTTAATTATTTTTAGTTTTATTTCCTTTGCTTTAGGAGACAGATCCAAAACAATATTGCTGCAATTTATGTCAAAGTATGTTCTGCCTGTTTCCTCTAGGAACATAGGCAGAAAATCTATCTTTCTGAACATCTATCCTTCTGAAACTATTCCAAAAATTTGCAGGGGAAGGTAGACTCCCAAACTCATTCTATGAGGCCAGCACCACCCAGATACCAACACCAGACAAAGATATCACAAAAAAAGAAAATTACAGGCCAATATCATTGATGAACATAGGTGCAAAAATCCTCAACAAAATACTAGCAAACAGAATGCAACAATACATTAAAAAGATCATACACAATGATTAAGTGGGATTTATCCCAGGGATGCAGAGATTTTTCAATATCTGTAAATCAAGCAATGTGATACACTACATTAACAAACTGAAGAATAAAAACCAATATAATGATCTCAATAGATGCAGAAAAAACCTTTGATAAAATTAAACACCCAATTATGATTAAAACAAAAACACTCTCCAGAAAGTGAGCATAGAGGGAACATACCTTAACAAAATAATGGCCATATATGACAAACCCACAGCTAACATCATACTAACAGTGAAAAGCTGAAAGCATTTCCTCCACGATCAGGAACAAGACAAGGATGCCCACTCTCTCCACTTTTGTTCAACATAATTTTGGAGTTCCTAGCCACAGCAATCAGAGAGGAAAAAGAAATAAAATGAATCCAATTGGAAAGGAAGAAGGAAAACTGACACTGTTTGTAGAGGACATGCAATATTCTTTTTTTTTTTTAGTTTCTTTGCCTGGTTTTGGTATCATGGTAATGGTGGCATCATAGAATGCATTTGGAAGTGTTCCCTCTTCTTCAACTTTTCAGAATAGTTTGAGAAGGATGGGTATTAGGTCTTCTTTGTATGTCTGGTAAAATACCCCTGTGAAGCTCTCCAGTCTTGAACTTTTGCGTGCTGGAAGTTTTTTGATTACTGCTTCAATTTCAGTACTAGTGATCAGTCTTCTCAGTTTATCTTTTTCTTCCTGATTCAGTCTTGGAAGATTGTATGTCTCTACTTGTTTATCCATTTCTTCTAGGTTGTCAAATTTACTGGCATATAACTGTTCATAGTATTCTCTTATTTTTTGTATCTTTGTGATATCAGTTGTAGTTTCTCCTATTTCATTTCTTACTTAGTTTATTTGGGTCCTTTCTCTTTCTCTCTTAATGATCCTGGCAAAAGGCTTATTAATTTTGTTTATATTAAAAAAAAAACAGCTCTTGGTTTTATTGATCTTTTCTATTTTTATCTCATTTATTTACTCTGTGATTTTTATTATTTCCTTCCTTCTGCTAACTTTGGCCTTTATTTTTCTACTTAGATGGTAAGTTAGGTGTTTATTTGAGATATTCCCAGCTCCTTGAGGTAGGCTTGTATAGGTACAAACTTCCTCCTAGCATGCTTTTGCTGCATCCAAGAGATTTTATAAAGTTGTATTTTTATTTTCATTTGTCTCAAGGTATTTTCTGATTTCTTCTTTGATTTCTTCATTGACCCATTAGGTTTTTTTTAGTAGCATGTTGTTTACTCATCACAAATTTGTGTTTTTCCCATTTTTATTCCTATCATTGATTTCTAGTTTCATGTCATGGTGATTAGGAAAAAAAATGCTTGATATAATTTCTATCTTCTTAAATTTGTTGAGACTTGGTTTGTGACCTAGTATGTGTTCTATCCTGGAGATTTTTCCATGTGCACTTGAAAACATATGTATTCTGCTGCTTTGGGATGGAATATCTGTAGATATCTCTTAAGTCCAACTGGTCCAATATGTCATTTAAGACCACTGCTGCCTTATTAATTTTCTGTCTTGATGATCTGTCCATTGATGTGAGTGTAGTATTAAAATCCCTACTATTATTGTATTATTGTCATTTTCCCTTTAAGTCTGTTAATATTTGCTTTATATATTTAGGTGCTCCTATATTAGGTGTGCCTATGTTAACAAATATTGTATCTTCTTCTTGAGTTTATCCCTATATCATTATAAAGTGCCCATCTTTGTCTTTTGTAATAGATGTTGTTTTAAAGTCTACTTTGTCTGCTATGAGTATTGCTACCCCAGCTTTCTCGTCATGTCCATTTGCGTGAAATATCTTTTTCCTTTCCCTCACTTTCAGTCTGTGTGTGTCTTTAGCTCTGAAGTGAATCTCTTGTAGAAAACACACGAAAGGGTATTGTTTTTTTTTATCCAATCAGCCACCATATATCTTTTGATTGGAGCATTTAGTTCATTGACATTTAAAGTGATTACTGAGAGGCATGTGCACATTACCATTGTGTTATTTGTTTTCTGTTTTTTTTTCTTCTTATCTGTTCATTTCTTCTTCTTTTAGTTTCTTCCTTTGTGGTTTGCTGATTTTCTTTGGTGGTACGCTTGTTTTCCTTTCTCTCTAGTTTTTGTGTATCTATTATAGTTTTTTTTTATGATTACCACGGGGTTCATATATGTTGATCTATAACTATATCAACTTATTTTAAACTGATAATCTTTCAAACACATTCTAAAAGATCTACATTTTTTACTCTCTTACCCCACATTTTGTGTGTTTGATGTCATATATTACATCTCCTTGTCTAACCCTTAACTGTTTATTGTAGTTATGGTTGATTTTACAATTTTTTGTCTTTTCATATTTGTACTACCTTATTTAATTGATTGAGCCACAGACGTTACTAAATAGTTACCTCTGTTAGTAGGATTTTCCTTTTCCATAAATTCTTTACTTGTTGTACCCTTTTTTTTTCCACTTAAAGAAGAACCTTTAATGCCTATTGTAGGGTTGGTTTAGTATTGATAAACTCTTAGTTTTTGCTTGTCTATGTTATTTATCTCTCCTTCAACTATGAATGATAACCTTGCTGGGTAGAATATTCTAGGTTGTAGGTTTTCCCTTTCAGCAGTTTAAATATATTATTCCTCTCCCTACTGGCATGCAAAGTTTCTGCAGAAAATTCAGCTGATAGCCTTATGGGGATTCCCTTGTATATAACTCTTTGTTCTTCTCTTGCTGCTTTTAAAATTCTCTTTTTATCTTTTGGCATTCTAATGATGATATGTCTTGGTGTGGTTCTTTTGGGGTTCACCTTGTTTGGAACTCTCTGTGATTCTTGGATGTGGAAATCCATTTCTTCTTCATCTTTGGAAAGTTTTCAGCTATAATTTCATCAAATGAATTTTCAACTCTTTTCTCTCTCTCTTCTCCTTCTGGAAGTCCTATAATAAGTATGTGATTATGCTTATCATTGTCCCAGAGGCCCCTTACACTATTTTCATTTTTTTAATTTGTTTTTTCTTTTTGCTGTTCTGATTGGATGAATTCCATTATTCTGTCTTCCAGATCACTTATGCTTTTTTCAGTATCACCTGGTCTGCTACTCATGACTTCTAGTGTATTTTTCATTTTAATTTTTGTATTCTATTCTGACTGATTCTATTTGAATTTTATAGTTCCTTGCTAAAATTCTCACTATGTTAATCTATTCTTGCCCCAAGTTCAGTTAGTATTTTTATTACTGATGCTTTGAACCCCTGATCTAATAAATTATTTATCTCTGTTTCATTAGGGACTTCTTCAGGTTTTTTGTGTGTGTGTGTGTGTGTTCTTTCATTTGAAACAAATTTCTCTGTCTTCCCATTTTGTTTAATTTTCTTTGTCTCTATGGAATTGTGTGATACAATTATCTATCCCTGTCTTGAAGGTGTGTCTTTGTGGGGGACTGCTCCTATGCAGTCTGCATGTGCCCAGTGGCTTTGGTGGGTGAGTTGTATCTAAAGTGAGCATGGGTCACATCTTCCCCATTTGTATGCTAGCATCTACCACTTTGGTGGGAGGTGGGGCTGGATATGGAGGGGTTAGAGCCAGAACCAGGTAGAATCCATGGTTTCTCCTATGCTCAGTGGCCATCACTGCCCTATCAACAGTGGGATTGGGTTCATGTTGCCATAGCAGAAGCCCTAAGGTTCCAGCCCAAGCTGGTTCCACTCCCTCTAAGTGTGTGCTCTCCTCCCAGCAATGGCACTTCTGCTCTAGTACAAATCAGTGCCAGAGCAATAGGGATGAAGCAGATGCCTAGTGCAAGCCAGGGCACCCACTGGGATGGTCCTGGCACTCCAGTCAGATCCTCAGGTAGCTCTCTATCTGCCACCTCTGTGTGTACTCTGATAATGGTTGTTTTCACTGTGTTCAAATGCAGGTCCAGGTCCAAGCTGACTGCATTCCACCCATGTGCACATTCTCCTTGGCAAAGGCAGCTTTCATCCTAGTGGAGAGCTGTGCTTGAGCTAGAGGGGCTGGAGCAAGCACCCGGTGTGGGCTGGGGTGAATGTTGGAGCAATTGAAGGAATCTTGCCAGAGCCCCAGGCCATTTTCAATCTTCTTCCTCTTGTTCCAGGGAGTAAGCAAATGTGTGTGTGTGTGTGTGTGTGTGTGTGTGTGTGTGTGCTTTTCATGAGTGGAGTCACAGTTTCTTACAGCCTTCCTGTTAAGTCCCACTGGTTTTCAAACCAGCTAAGGAGACTTGTCTTCCTGTTGTCAGACCCCAGAGCTGGTGTGCTGATATTTGGCTCCAGCCTCTCATCCCCCAGAGTGGATCTCCAAGCCTGTGATAGTCCCTTCTCTTCTGTCTCCCCTGCTAGGAGTGCAGGTCCCTACCTGATTGCTTCACCTCCCTTCCTACCCAACTCTGTGTGAATCTTTCTGCCAGTCTCCAGTTTGTTTTCAATGAGAGTTGCTCCACATGTAGATTTATTTCTTATGTGTTCAAGGGAGGAGGTGAGCTCAGCATCCTCTTACTCTACTATCTTGGTCTCCCTCCTCTTCACCACTTTTTTGCAACAAATCTCTGGCTGTAAATTCCCTGCTGTGCGTTAAAGCTAAAACCAGATACAATATATAGTGCCAAGGAATAACAAGTCCTGCTGAGTGTTATCATAGGTGCCTCATGTAGAAATGGCATCAAGGCAAGGATTTTTCTGGTTTACTGAGATCTAATCAGGATAGTCTTGTTGCATCAGCAAAGCAACATGTAGAGTTCCACCAGAATCCTTCCTACAATATCAAGTAGAGCAGTTTGCTGACAACTGATCTCATTATGAGGCTTTATCTGCATGGCATGGTTTCAGTGACATTGTGAAGGCAGCAGAGTTGATACTAATAAAAATAAGGCCTAATACAAAATTTGATATGCACTTTCACTCACACTTCAGAGTAAATCTCTGAATAAAATAAAAGAGTGTTCCTCTTTCTTTTATGAGTAATGGATTTAGCTAAGCAAATAGAGTGTCTTTTGTGAGGAAGAATGGATAATGTGGAAATAGGGGGACAAATAGATGGAATTTATCATCTTTGAAGCTCAAAAACTGTATGCTATGAAATGGAGACACTCATAATAACTTGTCTCTGTATCTTCTCTACCTCTGTGAAGGAGGTTGGAGGCCCTGGACCTATATCCTGAAACACAAACATCAACATCATCACCATCACAATCACTATTGCCTTCAACAGCACCAGCCCTGTATCCAAAAGCAGTAAGCTCGTGTCAATAGCTAATTTCCCAAATAGTGACCCTTCTGTGCCCATTGGCCTCTGTATATTTTATTGACCATTTTGGCTTAATATTATGACTGGAAGGTAACTCTTTGATACCAAATCTTCTGTTTGCTGAAGTCAAGTAATTCCAAATGTAGTTTACATCTTATTTGTTTAAGACTTCCATGTGTGGTCTCATTTTAAGTTTATGACTAAAATTTGAAGTGATATTTCAGTACTTCCAGGTGATCCTACTTTAATTCCAAGTCCATTTTTATCCTCTGTTCCTCTGGCCCCAGCAACTATTTCACACCTCCTCTTCTCAAACATCCAATATTGCCTTCCCTCTCCTCACCTTAACTGATTAACTGGCCTGTTATTTCACTGATAAAATAGAAGGTATCTGAAGAGGCCTACCACAAGCTCCTACCAAAACATTTACCCATCTCACTGTATCTGCACCCACCCAATCTGCTTTACTGCAATTATGTACTTTGCTCCTGAAAATAACTTATTTCCTCCATCGTCAATTTCTCCCTGTACACTAGGTCCTCAACCAACAAACATGTTGAAATATTTCGCATCTTAAACAACAACACTACCAACAACAAAAACAATTTCCATAGGTCCCAAATCCCTTATAATTTACCACATCTTACTCCTTTTCTATGAAAATATTTGCAGCAAATCTCCATTCAAATGTGTTGCCTACACTTACTCTCTCAAATTTTCCACATCTCATTGTCTTCCAAACACACTCTAATTAGATTTTGTTCTCATAACTCCACTGAAATCTTGTATTGTGATTCCCAGTGACCTCCATATTTTTCAAATCTATGGTCAGTTTTCATCTGTATTTTATTTGATCTTTCAGCAGTATTTAACACAGTTGATCACTTTTCTGTTGTTGAAGCACTGTTGTGACTTGGTTTCATCTAGAGCAGGATATTTTCTTTGTTTTCATCATACCTCATTAGAAGCTCCTTCTCAGCTTTATTTTAGTTTTCCCACTCTTCTTTCCCATTTATTAAATACTGTACGTTTTCTGTTTATCTCTATTTAGTTTCATATTCTTGGTGATTTAATTTTTAATGGTTTTATATAGGATTTATATTCTGATGACCCCAAATTTGTCCAGCCTTTGAACTTCCATAAGCTATAAACTCCTAAGTCCAACTGCCTTGGGACTACACTACTTGTTGCCTAACAACATATCAAATTTAACATAGGTAAAATAGAACTCTTGACTACATCACCACTCTCCATCTATCTTGTTCTTTACCAAGCCTTCCTCATGTCAGTAAACCATTCACTTGGTTGCTTTGGTCAAAACCCCAGAGGTCATATTTTATTCTTCTCTTTCCCTTCCACTCTACATCTAATCCATTATCAAATTCTATTCACTCTTCTTTTAAAAAATATATCTCAAGTATATTTTCTCACCTCCTCAACTGCTACCTTATCCAAGCCACTGATCTCTGGTCTAAACTGTAGTAATAGTCTTAAGTGGTCTACATGGCTCCATTATTGCCCCCATATAGTCAGTCTTTCACAGTGCTGGTAGAGGGATTTTTTAAAAATATACATTAAATTGTGTCACTTCCATGCTCAAAATTCTTCAAAGATCAAACCAAGTGGTTATCTACTGTACTGAGAAAAAAATATATAAACTCCTTGTCATAGCTTACAAGGTCCTACATGATATGGCCCTTCTTTAGCTCACTGACCTCATCTCCTACCATCCTCCAACTCACTATGACTTAACTACATTAACCTTGCTGTTGCTAAAACCCACAAACTTATTCTTACTTCTAGGTCTTTGCCCTTGCTATAACATTCTTCTCCCAGATTGTTTCATGTCTCATTCCCTGATCCAGTGGCTTCCTTCCTTTGTTATAATTTTATCTTTTCAGAGCTTTTTCTTATGACCCTCCTTAATTAAAATGACACACATTATCACTTGTACTTTTTCTATATTTTAACCTAACATTTTATATTTATTTGTTAATTGTCTGTATATCCTGTAGATTATACGCTCCAAAAAGCATGTACTTTATTCACTGCCATGTCCCACAGCATATTATAGATAAGCAATAAATATTTGTTTAATTAATATATTAATTCATAGGTAGATGGCAACATCTAGTACGTAGATGGCAACATTCAATAACAAATAATTACCAAGCTCCAAGTTAAATAAATATACAAAATAGATTAAGATATGCATAAAATTTTATCTTATAAGGCAGAGAGTGAAGAATGCTGTGAGACACAAGCAAAGAATAATGCCTAATACATAGTAGGTATTATAATAATAATTATTATTTTTTCAGCATTATTGATATATAATTGACATATGATGTGTAAGTTTAAGGTGTACAATGTGATAATTTGGTATATGTATATACTGTAAAATGATTTCCACAATAAGGTTAGTTAACACATCCATCACTTCATAGAGTTACTTTTGTGTGTAGTGAGAACATTTAAGATGAACTCTCTTAGCAATTTTCAATTATAATACAGTATTTTTAACAATAGTCACCATGCTGTACATTGGATCCTCAGAACGTATTCATCTTCTAACTGGATATTTGTACTTTTGACCAACATCTCTCCATTTCCCCCACCCTCCAGCCCCTAGAATCTACTATTTCATTTCTATGAGCTCAGTTTTTTTAGATTCCACATGAAAATGAGATCATACAGTATTTGAGTTTCTCTGTCTAACTTATATAATGTCCTAAAAGTTCATCTATGTTGTAGCAAATGGCAAGATTTCCTTCTTTTTATTTCTGGGTAATATCCCATTATATACATATATCACTTTTTAAATAATTATTTTGGGTTAACAAACGAATTAATGAACACCAAGGGAGATTATCATACTTGAAGCTGATATTAGTCATATCCACTTCAAGATGGTGGAATGGATAGAGAATTTAGGGACAGAAAGAAGGAAAAAGTCTGAGTCTGGGTGGGTTGAGGGGCTATACTCAAGAGGAAGCAGAAGTTTGGTGTCGAAGAGACACTACCACTATGTCCTACTTTGGGCACTAGAAAATCAATGTGAGGTACTAAAGACTATATCTGATTTTCTAGTCCCTGGTTCTTGGCACAGAGCTTCAAAAACCCTTGGAATTTTCAGAGTGATAGGATTATGTCTGCTATGTTAATGAAATGACCTATAGTAGCCCCTAGATAGCTTCAGGATGGGAGCTGGTTATCAGAAAAGCCAAATGCATAATTAGAGTGTTGGAACTTTCAGCTGCCCAACATCCAAGGAGGGGAGAAGGGCTGGATATTGAATTCACTTACATGGTCAGTTATTTAATCAATCATGCTTATGTAATGACACCCCATATAAAATGTCTGGACATTGAAGCTCAGGGGAGCTTTCTGGTTGGTGAATATGTCAATATACTGAAAGGGTGACACAGTCTGATTCCAAGAAAACATAAACTTCTGTACTCGGGACCCTCCTAGACCTTGCTCTATGTATCTCTTAATCTGATTATTCATTTGTAATCTTTATAATGAAATGGTAATCATAAATATAGTGTTTTCCTGAGTTCTATGCATCTTTCTAGTGAATTATCAAACAAATTATCAAACTTGTTGGAAACTGCAAATTTGTAGTCAGCTGGGCGGAACTGAGGGTATCCTGGGGACCCTTCTTATGGCTGGCATCTGAAGTAAAGGCAGCTTTATTGGGGATCTTGCCCTTTCACCTTCAGAATCTGATACTCAGATAGTGTCAGCATTGAATTAAATTATAGGACACCCAGCTGGTATGTGAGAATTAGTGTCAGAATGCAATCAGTAACTCACAATATCTTTGTTATACTATATGACATCTATTTGTTATAGGGAAAAATTGTTAATTACAACTAATTTTGGATATGTGACATTAATACCAATTTGTTATTTTCTTATTTCATTTTCCAATGAATGAATTGGTAAATTTGACACCGTATTGGTTCCAATTTATATAAAAGTTGGCACCATGTTGATGTTACAGTAATGTTAAAAATAAGCAACATTAAAATCATATATACCCTATAAGTCATTTATAAAACATGAGTCATCTCCCCTTCATATAAATGAACTTTAAAATGTGTATGTGTTTAAAGGTTTGAAGTTTTTACTATGAATAATTTTGGGAATAAATGCAAAGATTTTAGTTAAAAGACCATGTTAAATTCCAAGTAGAAAAGAAGAATAAATATCATAAAACACAAAGAAGGGAATATATATTTTAATTGTTTTCAGTTTTCTTGAGAATTTAAATGCTAATTTAATCAGTCAATTAAAAATAGCCACTACATATTGTTTCAATTATAAACAATGAAAGAAAGATTAGTTGTCTTCATCAGTCTTCAAATATTGTATATGAAATTAGTATATGAATTAACAAATTTATTAATTACATGGTCTTCCATTTACAGTTGTATATGAAGATCTTGTCAGATTACATGCTGCCATTTCACAGAATTAAAGTGTGAGTAAGCATACTTTATTTGGCCAAGGGCACTGACACTCAGCAGGCAAGTACTTGGTATACAGGCATTAAGGTATCCTTATACCAAATGCCATGCCAAAAAGAATGCACCATTATACAACATGCTTTCTTGCTCATGTTTATGCCACTTTGCCATACCTTGAATGACCACTTGCATACCTTGAATGACCATTCTCTCTGTTTTCCTGTTACCCCTGTCCTTCAGGAGCACAGATTTTTTTCTGGTATTGACCTGAGGATACTGCTATATTTCATTTAACTATAAGAGACACATATACTTTGAGAAAAAAACTGGATCTGGAGAACAGAATGGGAAAGAAAATTTTTCTTCCTTCGTTTACCTCATTCCTGCTGTCCAGAGATGAGGTGTTGATATGTATTTTACAGGTTACAAGGAGTAATAGACCTGACTCATGAATGTTCTAGCACTATAAAGTAGTATATTCATATTGTAGGTTTGCTGTAACAAAGTGCCACGAACTGAGTGGCTTAACAAAAGAAATGTATTGTGCCATACTTCTGGAGGCTAGAAGTCAAAGATCAAAGTGTTGTGATGGCCATACTTCCTCTAGAGGCACTAGGGAAATTTCTATTCCAAGCCCTGTCTCCTACCTTCTGGTAGTTTCTTGGTTTATGGCAACACAACCCCAATAGTTACATGGCATTCTCCTGTTTGCAAGTCTGAGTCCAAATCTTCCCTTTTGTAAAGACACCAGTCATTATGAACTAGGGGCCCATCCTACCCCATATAACCTCATCATAAGTTAACTAATTATATCTCAATGACCGTATTTCTAAATCAAGTCATATTCTAAATACCGTGGGTTCGAGGTTCGATATTCAAATTTTAAGGGGAATTAAATTTGGTGAAGGAATTAAAAGTAACATAACAAATTCAATACGTAACCTTAGGAAATAGTAATAATAGTTACCATGCATTTACTATGTCCCAAGCCCTATGCTAAAACATTTCTATGGAGTATCTTATTTAATTTGTAAAAACCTTTATAAGGTGTTATTAATTGTCATTTCTTATGAATGAAGTACTGAGACTCAAATAACTTGAACCCAAATTAGAAAGTAACTGAGCCAAGATTGAAACCTGGGTAAAGTTACCAGAACCTCTATTATTAACCATTATATCCTTCTGAAAACCTAATGGTGTACATTCCTTTTGGACTGTGATGCAATGGAATGTCCATTTCTATCTTCAAAAATCCATGCTACTCAGTGCATACCAGGACAATGGCTATATTATCCAAAGATGATGTTCCTTAGAGTACATACTAAAAAGTGATAATATTCTGCTTTGTAACATTTTGTTTTGCACCTTAGGGGTTATATAAATTTTCAACTAGGATATATGCTTCTCTAGGTCAGGGATTGTGACTTCATCTTGTTTTCTATACCCCAGAGAGACTAGCACAGTGTTGATTCTCAATAACTAGTTGTTGAGAGAAGTATGCCAAGAAACAAACTGTCATGACTGATTTCTTTTCAATGGGTACAAAGCTTCTTTTAAAAATCTCCATCGAAGACTAAATCGGTGGCAGCAATTATCATAACGTTAGTGTTAATACTTATATATATTTTTTAAAACACTGATTCCCTGATGCAAGTCTTTGTAATTTATTGAGTTTTGGGCCTTAAACTATGGTATCACAACTGACAAGTCATGAAGTATTGAGTTGATTAAGATATGTGTAAATAACTCTTTACCTTGGATGTTTTAGCAGGTACTTTTTTTTTTAATGCTATTCTTGTCTGCTTACATTCTTTTTATGTATGTATGTATGTATGTATGTATGTATGTATGTATGGCTGTGTTGGGTCTTCGTTTCTGTGCGAGGGGTTTCTCTAGTTGTGGCAAGAGGGGGCCACTCTTCATCGCGGTGCAAGGGCCTCTCACTATCACGGCCTCTCGCCGCCGAGCACAGGCTCCAGATGCGCAGGCTCAGCAATCGTGGCCCACGGGCCGAGCCGCTCCGCGGCAGGCGGGATCCTCCCAGACCAGGGCCCGAACCCGCGTCCCCTGCATTGGCAGGCAGAATCCCAACCACTGCGCCACCAGGGAAGCCCGCAGTTACTTTTTTTAAGGCAAAAATTCCATCTTTTTTTTTTTTTTAATGCAGAATATCAGGTGAAATGTGGGTATCTATTTTTAATTATAGTAACAATTAACAGTTTTATTTTTAAATTACTCTTATTTACATCACCAAGTTGCTGTGAGGGTAAAGTTTATCTGAATCAGGCAAAAGAAAGAAAAGACATTTTAAAATACTTTAAAATTCATTTTGGTTTTAGTGTTAGTGATTCCATTAATCTGTTTAAATTTAGACAAATCTTATTCATTTTTTAAAGCCTCAGTTTCTCCACCTGTAAAGAGAGAATGCTACCAACTGCCCTGCCTGATTCAGAGGGCTTTGTAAATGATAAAGCATAGTACACACAGAAGGAATTAACATTATTTCTTCATTAAACCCATCTCTAATATTTCAAGTCTTTAGGGGAACATCTAATTTTTAAAGTTCAGATAGATATCAGTCAAGAATAGTTATATTGGGATGAAAAGCCCCTGCATGCATGCTTTAAAAAATCACACCTAAGCTCCACCTGGAAAGAGCTGCTTATATCAAGTTCACATTCACAAGTACCTGGTAGAAGAAAAGAAATTGTCCATGCATTCTAGGGCATACTGTATTTATTTCCTTTTGTAAAAGAGAGTAAGACACCTACTCAAGTCTTAAAAATGTATCTTCATCATAAAGTGGAAGATTCATAGTCTTGAATGGCTCCATGAAGTCGGGGGCCAGACTGTCCTACAATTTGAAGTAAGGGAGGGACTCTCAAACAGATTATACTGAGCATTACTTTCTGGGGATAAAAAAAGAATAACAACAGTTATGTCAGATATGCAATTAAGGACATTGCCATAAGTTTAGTCCCACAAAACTCAGGAAAATAGATAAATAGAGGTTAAAATTATATATTTATATATATATATATATATATATATATATATATATATATATATATATATATATATATATACATTCCCAAAATCTCTACTGGCAGAACACAGATTATTATCCCACTTGAAAAATAAAAAAGGGACAGCAAATGCCCAGAGAGGGGAAATGACTTGAAATCAACATAGCTAGCTAATAGAAGAACAGATCTAGAACCCTATTAATCTTAGAAGCAGATTTATCTCAACCTCTATTTAGAAAACAAATTTCTAGAGGAATTATTGAGTTGTAGTGTTGAAAAAAGTGTAAAGGCCCAAGTAGTCCATCCCCCCAACACAGTTGCACCTCAAAGTCTTGGCAATCTTCTGTTTTTAATTTCTGAAGTTCTCAGGAGGATGTCAAAAATTTTAAGCATTTTCTTCTCTAGCACACAAAATCAGGAGACTAAAAAATTATGAATTTTGTGTGGTAGTGTTCTCAAAGAGGGACCATGTGTGCATGCTCTTCTCTATTCCTGCCTCAGTATTATTTTTCTGACCACAGTGCTTGTTTTCCTCTTTATGGTGCTCTTGTCTGCCCCTAAATTCTTCTCAACATATTACTAATTTAAACCGTCTTCAGTTCAGCAAAATAGCCCTTTGTTTTTCAACTTTTTAATCTGCCATTTTAAAACTGAATAGAGAAAAAATAGCAAAGTACTTGTCTTTGGAAGATTACTTACTTGAATGGTTAGAAGAAAGAATTTGAAGTAATTCCAAGTTTTAGAAATGTCTCTGGACCTAATAGAGATCATATCCATATGGCATATTAGTAGAGTAACCATACAGTTCTTAACCAAACTAGGAGACTTTTGAGAGTGAAAGATAGAACTAACCAGAGAGAACACTGAGACAATAGACATAAACTGGGACAGTTATTCTATATGTAAATGAATATAAACTTAGCAAGAACATAGTTAGACAGAGTCCCCAAGGCATATGTTCATCATCATAATTGAAGACCTCAATTCCATTAAGAATCTGAGGAAAGCTATAGATCTTCCTCTCAGAAGACTGAAGACAGGATTATATGTACATGTTAGAGTAGGGGGTTACAAACTAAATTCCATGGGTCAAATGTTGTTCACTGGTTTTTGTAACCAAAATTTTACTGGGACACAGTCACACCCAATAGTTTATGAATTGTATATGGCTACTTTTGCACTATGCTAGCAGAGTGGTTGCAACACAGACCCTATAGGTGGTAGAGTTAAAGACATTTACCATCTGGCCCTGGAAAATGTTTACTGACTAAAAGAAGATAATTATCAGATTATTATTATTGTTATTATTTATAATAAATACTGGGCTAACACTAAAAATATGAAGCTTAATGGAATTAAGTCATGCATTTAAATTCAAAAAGATTAATTTTACAAGAACAGAATTGAAGTGACATTATAAAACCATTGGGGAGTTTAGTTGGCAGCAAGCTTCATATGAACCAAGCAACATATCATGGCTTTCTACAAAGTTCATGCTATCTTAAGGTACATAAATAGAAGTATAAAGTTCAGATCAAATCTGGAATGTTGTGCCACATTTTTAAAAGGGCATTAATAAACTGAGACAGGACTTCCCTGGTGGCACAGTGGTTAAGAATCTGCCTGCCAATGCAGGGGACATGGATTCGATCCCTGGTCTGGGAAGATCCCATATGCTGCGGAGCAACTAAGCCTGAGTGCCACAACTACTGAGCCTGGGCGCTAGAGCCTGTGAGCCACAACTACTGAGCCCGTATGCCACAACTACTGAAGCTCAGGCCCCTAGAGCCCATGCTCCTCAACAAGAGAAGTCACTGCAGTGAGAAGCCCATGCACCAGAACAAAGAGTAAACCCTGCTCGCCGCAACTAGAGAAAGCCCGCACGCAGCAATGAAGACCCAACACAGCCAAAAATAAATAAATTAATTAATTAAAAATAAATAAACTGAAACAACCAAATATAGGTAGCTGGGTTTGTCAAAAATAATCTGTACCTAAATTGCATGAGGGACTGTGAAAACTGTCTTCAAATTTTGAAAGACTGGCTTGTGCAGAAGGGACTGGTATGTAAATATGAACTAGACTAGATGATATACAGCATGTTCCACTAATTTTTCAGCCTGCCTTCTTACTCAGGGAGTCAACGATCCTATATGTTAAGCAAATAGATAGTGAGACTGTCCTGACATGATATTTCCTCTTGGAGTTTAGGATATTTATTAAAACCATCGCTCTGTGTAAATATCCTAAAGAAACACGCTCAGTTCCGTGAAATCTAAAAGTATTTACAGTTGAAAGAGTGCAAGTGAGAGATGACGAGAAGAAAAGAGAGAGGTAGTTTTATTTTATTTTAATATAATGGGTTGGCCGAAAATTTCATTCAGGTTATTCTGTAAAATCTTATGGAAAAATCCAAACGAACTTTTTGGCTAACCCAATATTAAAGAAAGAAAGGGGCCTTAGAGAACTTCTTTCTCACTACAGATTTCTGGGCAGAAAATGAAAAATTAGTGGAACATGCTTTTAATTATTAAGAGCCTATATTTTGGGTAAAGAAGATGTGGTATATATACACATTGGAATACTACTCAGCCATA
This sequence comes from Balaenoptera acutorostrata, assembly GCF_949987535.1. Lineage (NCBI taxonomy): Eukaryota > Metazoa > Chordata > Mammalia > Artiodactyla > Balaenopteridae > Balaenoptera > Balaenoptera acutorostrata. The sequence goes on from NC_080085.1 coordinate 71,665,889, forward strand.
AAAAAGAATGAAATAATGCCATTTGCAGCAACATGGATGGACCTAGAGATTATTACACTAAGTGAATTAAGTCAGAAATAGAAAGACAAATACCATATGATATCACTTATATGTGGAATCTAAAATATGTCACAAATGAACTTATTTATGAAACAGAAACAGACTCACAGACATAGCAAACACACTTATGGTTACCAAAGGGAAAGTGGTGGGGGAGGGATAAATTAGGAGTTTGTTTTTAGCAGGTACAAACTACTATATATAAAACAGATAAACAACAAGGTCCTACTGTATAACACAGAGAACCATATTAAATATCCTGCAATAAGTCATAATGGAAAAGAATATGAAAAAGAATATATATATATATATATATATATATATATATATATATATATATATATATGTATAACTGGATCACTTTGCTGTACACCAGAAACACACAATGTTGTAAATCTACTATACTTCAATACAAAAGAGCTTATATTTCATTCAAATCAACTGACATGACATTCTCTACCATTTTTCATGTGAGAGATACAATAATGAGCTTAGATTAATTACTGTATATGATATCTCAACACAGTCACCATTAACAGAAGAATTGCTAAGGGACTAATGGAAAAAAGCTTGGCAATGTTATTCAGGATTTTGTAGACAAAATTCCTAACCTGAAAAGTATATATCCATATTATTTGTAAGAAAAAACACTTTCAGTAACTTGAAAATCAAGATTAATAAAACTCATGGATTCAAATAAATTAGCAGAACCCACTATTTCCCATAGTCCCAAATAGAAGTATGAGTAACAGTTCAGTTTTGAGTCTTGTGTATGTAGAAGCAATACTAAACGTGTTCGTATATGGACTATTGCTTGGAAATGATTTCATTTGTAACCAAACATTTCTTGAGCCTCAGAGTTTCCTGTTCTAGCCAGTATGGGGAGAATAAGTTATCTGCACCATTTTTTTGAGGGTATCTGGTCTGGATCAGTTCTACAGTTTTATGCCAGAACCCCCAGTCTCATGCCATCAGGTTTGTCATGTATTCAGTATTAAAGTAGACAGTTCAGTATTCTCACTTTATTAGTAGAAGCAAAACTTTAAATTAAAAGTTAAATAATTGTACATTTAACTTATTAGGAAATAAAATAACTCTTCCTAAAGTAAAGCTATGAAATCTGCAAAGTCAAACAATAAGTATACACTATATGTTGAAGCATATTAATATTTTTTAAATTGATGTAGATTATTCACACTTCCTTAGCTCCCACCCCAGATAATGAGCACTGCTGCTTCGCTCATGGTTAATGTTCTGAACCCTTTTGGTTCCTCTCTTTTCTTTTTTTTTTTTTTTTTTTCAGTCCATTCCTGAACCCTGAGTGCTTCATCTCTAGCACTTTAGCCTTATTTCTGATCTTGACACTGTTCTTCTGAGACTGACCTTGACTCTCTTTCTTGGCTTGAATTTGACGCCCATAGCTAACTATGTTTTGATGTTTTTATTTTTTTTATTGGAGTATAATTGTTTCACAATGTTGTGTTAATTTCTGTCACACAGCAAAGTGAATCAAACATATGCATACCCTAGGCCATCACATATCACCAAGCTGAGCTCCCTGTGCTATACAGCAGGTTCCCACTAGCTATCTATTTTACACATGGTAGTGTATTTATGTCAAACCTAATCTCCCAATTCATCCCACCCTCCCCTTACCCCCGTGTCCACACATCCGTTCTCCACATCTGCCTTTCTATTTCTGCCCTGCAAATAGGTTCGTCTGTACCATTTTTCTAGATTCCACATGTATGCATTAATATACGATATTTGTTTTTCTCTTTCTGACTTACTTCACTCTGTATGACAGGCTCTAGGTCCATTCATATCTCTACAAATGACCCAATCTCATTTCTTTTTATGGCTGAATAATATTCTATTATATATACGTACCACATCTTCTTCATCCATTCATCTGTTGATGGACATTTAGTGGGCACAGAGGAAACCTAACTCAGCATAATAAAGGCCATATAGGACAAACCCACAGCAAACATCATTCTCAATGGTGAAAAACTGAAAGCATTTCCTCTAAGATCAGGAACAAGACAAGGATGTCCACTCTCACCACTATTATTCAACATAGTATTGGAAGTCCCAGCCATGGTGATCAGAGAAGAAAAAGAAATAAAAGGAATCCAAATTGGAAAAGAAGTTGTAAAACTGTCACTGTTTGCAGATGACATGATACTATACATAGAAAATCCTAAAGATGCCACCAGAAAACTACTAGAACTAATCAATGAATTTGGTAAGGTTGCAGGATACAAAATTAATGCATAGAAATCTCTTGCATTCCTATACACTAACAATGAAAGATCAGAAAGAGAAATTAAGGAAACACTCCCATTTATCATCGCAACAAAAAGTATAAAATAGCTAGGAATAAACCTACCTAAGGAGGCAAAAGACCTGTACTCAGAAAACTATAAAACACTGATGAAAGAAACCAAAGATGACAGAAACAGAGAGATATACCATGCTTCTGGATTGGAAGAATCACTATTGTGAAAATGACTGTACTACCCAAAGAAATCTTCAGGTTCAATGCAATTCGCATCAAATTACCAATGTTTTTGTGTTTTTAGCAACTAGGAGATGCAGTTCATCCAATAAAGCCCAGCCACTGGAGTTCGAACCTAACAGCAGCCCATGTGGTCATCATTCCCCCTAGGTTTGCCCTGACACTTGAGGAAGGCCATCGGGCAGAAATAATAAAAATATATATATATTGCCCTCCAGCTAAAGGGACACAGTGTTTTAAAATATACATGAGATTTATTTTAATCAGGTATGGCAAGACATGCAGGCACCGAAATAACTGTCATGAAGGAAGAAGTTTTTATATTTAGAAATTCCTAGTAACAGGTGACATGGTATGCCACCAGAGGTGGACACCCAGGTAAGCACCAGGGTCAGTCAGGAGACAAATGTAATGGGGAAACATGGGCAAGAACCTTTATCATGCTTTCTGTGGGAAGGAATGGGCAAGGCAGATAAGCAGGTTAAGGATCAGTTAGAAAAATTTCAGCAGGCTCTGGAGTATAGAGGGGTTTATGAGCTTTCCCTAGCTGTCTGGTACCTGTCTCTGATGTGTTTAGGGCAGTTGAATAGAGACCCAGAGTGTGAAAACCCAATAAAGGAGGTGGTTAGGATATAGGCTTTAGATTGTTTGGTTTGTATCTGAAATGCACACTCACAGCTGAGTTGCTCACTATCTCTACAAATTGACTAACATTTGGGGGATAATTCCTCCAAGATCAGTAAGGCTCCAGATGTCAAAACATCAGAAAAACATGGATAATATATATGTCTGCAATTAAACATGTTGGATTTATTTCTCATTGCAGCAAGAGAGAACATACATCATGAAGAAACATGGAGTGTCTCAGGAATAGGGTATTAAAAAAAAACACAACATATTATAGGGTTTGGGCTTTGGTTGGGTAATTTGGGGGAGTATTTAAGGAATTTTGCTCCAGATTAGATGCTGGTAGAAAGCAGAAGAGGGGCATTCTATGATTAGGTATCTCAGTAAGTCTTACCTATAGGGAAGAGAGAGACCAATATGAAGACAAAGCTGTAATTGGTAAAGAAGTGGTAGTCACTTATTTTGGCTGAGAAATGGGTAGTTAGTATTTTGTGTGTGGCACAATGAACTTGAGTCTGTCTGTTCTCAGGCAAAATTATTAAATGGCCTTTACTTGCCTTATTTTGTTGTGGTCTGAGAATAACTTTGACTGAGTTTGAAATTCTGTGTAATGGTTGATGTCTAAAAAAAATCTCAGAAAAATATGCACAGTATGTCATCGGATTATAACTTATTTTTGTTTTCTATATTATACCTTAATACATTTCTTAATTTTACTTCAATCTTTGTAGTGTGTACAGGTATTATTTTTATAGTAAGAATTATTATTTTAAAAAAGTAAAAGTAAAACTGCAGCAATTGGAAACATGGAGTCGTACTATGTAATGAGGCTTTTTAAATTTCCCCTCAATACACATAGTTTCTTATACAGTAATCTTGGTTGAGGTAGAGTGAGGTTATAGTAATTATAGGCCCATATTTAACAAAATTATCTTTTCAGGCATATACAGTATAATTTCTTACAAAGAAAATAATCTTGAAATATGTTTCTTTCTTTATGTTTTTTTTCTCTTAATTTTAGAAGAAATCATACCAAAGAGAGGGATTATAAGGGAATATAAGTATCTATTCCCCTGTTTAGTGACACCAAAGAAACCACTTCTTTTAAAAAGGGCAAGACAAGAAGTGATTTACTTAACAAAAATATTCAATTATAAGGGAATCATCTGCAGTTCTGTTTCAGCAATACTCTCTGTTCTTACTAATACACATTCCCTGTCTCAAAAGCTGAAAGTATAAATGAAAAAAACATTAATGTTCCCTACGCCTTTTAGTTTTTGTGGAACAATATACCTCAATGTATAAAATCAGGAAAAAAGAAGAGTGATCAGTTTTATTGAAACATTAGTGTGGATGATTCACAAGATGAATAATTGAAGATAAATTAGACTCTAAGTGACTGCCAGTGTCGCTGGCTTTCTCAGAAGCCATGTTTATAAACAAAGGGAAAAATGAGGAATATGTGGCAAAAATGAGGAAAATGCTGGAACTCTAGAGACTCACTGTAACACACCTCACAGACCTTATAAGACCTGATTCTGATTTTACCAATGGAAACCTCAAACATGGGTTTTAAAGAATCCAGATTACTTAGATCCTCAGACTAAAAAAGTATCCAAAACCACTATAAAGACCCCCAAATAATAACACTACATCACATTATTATATTTTACATTTTACCAAGACACATCCACCTATATTTCTCTGTACTTTCTGTACAACTCCACAAGGTAGAGATAGAAAGAGGGATTACCCTAATTTCTCAATAAAGAAATTGAGCCTGAGAAAGTCCTCATGGCTTTCCCAAGGAAACCTGTGTTAAATGGTAAAATGAAGATTCAAATCCAGGCTTTATGATAACATGCCCTGTGCTCTATGTATTTCACTACAGAAGAGTGTGAGGTGAATCTGAGGATCTGCAGATAGTCAAAAAATGCATCAGGAGAGGTGAACATAAATGCAAAATTCCTCAACAAAATAGTAGCAAACAGGATCCAACAGCACATTAAAAGGATCATACACCATGATCAAGTGGAGTTTACCCAAGTATTGCAGGACTCTTCAATATATGCAAATCAATCAATGTGATACACCATATTAACAAACTGAAGGATAAAAACCATATGATAATCTCAATAGATGCAGAAAAAGATTTTGACAAAATTCAACACCAATTTATGAAAAAAAACCCTCCAGAAATTAGGCATAGTGGGAACTGACCTCAACATAATAAAGGCCATATATGACAAACCCACAACCAACATCATTCTCAATGGTGAAAAACTGAAACCATTTCCACTCAGATCAGAAAAAGACAAGGCTGCCCACTCTCACCACTATTATTTAACATAGTTTTGGAAGTTTTAGCCATAGGAATCAGAGAAGAAAAAGAAATAAAAGGAATGCAAATTGGAAAAGAAGAAGTAAAACTGTCACTCTTTGCAGGTGACATGATACTATACATAGAGAATCCTAAAGATGCTACCAGAAAACTACTAGAGCTAATCAATGAATTTGGTAAAGTAGCAGGATACAAAGTTAATACACAGAAATCTCTTGCATTCCTATACACTACTGATGAAAAATCTGAAAGAGAAATTAAGGAAACCCTCCCATTTACCACTGCAACAAAAAGAATAAAATACCTAGGAAGAAACCTACCTAAGGAGACAAAAGACCTGTATGTAGGAAACTATAAGACACTGGTGAAAGAAATTAAAGAGATGGAGAGATATACCATGTTCTTGGATAGGAAGAAGCAACATTGTGAAAATGAATATACTACCCAAAGCAATCTACAGATTCAATGCAATCTCTATCAAACTACCAATGGCAATTTTCACAGAACTACAATCAAAAATTTCACCATTTGTTTGGAAACAAAAGAGACCCCGAATAGCCAAAGCAATCTTTAGAGGAAAAAGAAAAACAAAAACAAAAACAAAAAATGGAGCTGTATCAATCAGGCTCCCTGACTTCAGACTATAATACAAAGCTACAGTAATCAAGACAGTATGGTACTGGCACAAAAACAGAAATATAGATCAATAGAACAGGATAGAAAGCCCAGAGATAAACCCATGCACATATGGTCACCTTATCTTTGATAAAGGAGGCAAGAAAATTCAATGCATGAAAGGCAGCCTCTTCAATAAGTGGTGCTGGGAAAACTGGACAGCTACATATAAAAGAATGAAATTAGAACACTCCCTAGCACCGTATACAAATATAAACTCAAAATGGATTAAAGACCTAAATGTGAGGCCAGACACTATCAAACTCTTAGAGGAAAACATAGGCAGAACACTCTATGACATAAATCACAGCAAGATCCTTTTTGACCCACCTCCTAGAGAAATGGAAATAAAAACAAAAATAAACAAATGGGAACTAATGAAACAAATCTTTTGCACAGCAAAGGAAACCATGTACAAGACGAAAAGACAACCCTTAGAATGGGAGAAAATATTTGCAAATGAAGCAACTGATAGAGGATTAATCTCCAAAATATACAAGCAGCTCATGCAGCTCAATATCAAAAAAACAAACAACCCAATCCAAAAATGGCCAGAAGACCTAATAGACATCTCTCCAGAGAAGATATACAGATTGCCAACAAAAACATGAAAGAATGCTCAACATCATTAAGCATTAGAGAAATGCAAATCAAAACTACAAAAAGGTATCACCTCACACAGGTCAGCATGGCCATCATCAAAACATCTACAAACAATAAATGCTGGGGAGGGTGTGGAGAAAAGGGGACCTCTTGCACTGTTGGTGAGAATGTAAATTGATACAGCCACTATGGAGAACAGTATGGAGGTTCCTTAAAAAACTACAAATAGAACTACCATATGACCCATCAATCCGAGTACTGGGCATATACCCTGAGAAAACCATAATTCAAAAAGAGTCATGTACGACAATGTTCATTGCAGCTGTATTTACAATAGCCAGGACATGGAAGCAACCTAAGTGTCCATCAACAGATGAACGGATAAAGAAGATGTGGCACATATATACAATGGAATATTACTCAACCATGTAAAGAAATGAAATTGAGTTGTTTGTACTGAGGTGGATGGACCTAGAGACTGTCATATAGAGTGAAGTAAGTCAGAAAGAGACAAATAAATACTGTATGCCAACCCATATATATGGAATCTTAAAAAAAATAAATAAATAAAGTTTTGAAGAACCTAGCACCAGGACAGGAATAAAGACACAGATGTAGAGAATGGATTTGAGGACACAGGGAGGGGAAAGGTAAGCTGGGATGAAGTGAGAGAGTGGCATGGACTTATATATACTAACAAATGTAAAATAGATAGCTAGTGGGAAGTAACCACATAGCACAGGGAGATCAGCTCTGTGCTTTGTGACCACCTAAAGCGGTGGGATAAGGATGGTGGGAGGGAGGTGCAAGAGGGAAGAGATATGGGGATATATGTATATGTATAGCTGATTCACTTTTTTATAAAGCAGAAACTAACACACCAGTGTAAAGCAATCATACTCCAATAATGATGTTAAAAAAATAAAAAATAAAAGCAGCAGTTTTCAGGGCTTCAGAAATTACCAAATGTGCTCACCAGAGGGCGCACCAAAGCAAAAAAGGAGCAAACAGCAAGTACCATGTGACTGTTGAACAATCCTTGTTCATATCACTCATTCATTTGGGTAAACATGTATTGGACACTAAGTGTATGCCAGACACTTGTTAATCACGGAGAGTGCAGTGGTGAGTGTGATCCCTCATGAGATGCCTGTGTGATGCAAGAAATAATGAGGGATGTGAAGAATATTCTTTTCATGGAAGTGGAAGATATGATATCCTGGGCAGAGTCAAGTGTCAGTGATACCTTGTATGTGGTTATTTTTGCGATCCTGGTTTTTCCCTAGGGTGATGTGTCCTGGTGTATGTGCCTTACATTTGGGTGGGCTGCTCCTGGTTTCTGTTATTAATTTTGGCAGTTAACCCTTGTCTAGTACTTATGCAAATTCCCAGCCACACCAATTACAAGATTGACTAAATATTTACCCTTTCTCTTTATTTCACTTTAAAGGGCCATGAAATTTGGGGTTCAAGGAATAGAGATGAGCCTTTCTAATCTGTAAGGGTCCTAGGTTTTTTTGAGGACTACTCCAGTCCACTTGCAATATCACAGTCATGCCAACTCAGAATAAATGGGAAAGTATTCCATGTCTGTGTATCTCCTTGACATAGGAATTATCCGTTTCAAAAAAAAAAAAAAGCTTATAAAGAAACTGCTTGAAAACTGTCTTTTATTAGGTTCTTTTGGAGGAGGTAGGTCTTTGACAAACTCCTCAATATCTTCTAAAATTAGTGTCTATCTCTTCTTGGGTAAATTATTCCATTTATTTTGGGAGATAAGGAATTATGCCCTTCATTTAGATATTCAAAAAGCAACAGCCTATCTGTGGGAAGAGGAAATTGGATGAAGGTGGTCAAAAGGTACAAACTTCCAGTTATAAGATAAATAAGTAATAGGGATGTAATGTACAACCTGAGAAAGATACTTAACACTGCTGTGTGTTACATATGAAAGCTGTTAAGAGAGTAAACCCTAAATTCTCATCACAAGGAAAAGGATGTGTTTTCTACTTCTCTAATTTTGTCTCTGTATGAGATGTTGGATGTTCACTAAACTTATTGTGATCATCATTAAATGATTTATGTAAGTCAAATCATTATGCTGTATGCCTTAAACGTACACAGTGCTGTACACCAATTATATGTCAATAAAACTGGAAGAAAATATTAAAAATTTAAAGACAAAAATAAAATTTTATAAAAGCAAAAAAAAAAAAAAAAAGTGTCATGTACCACAATGTTCATTGCACCACTATTTACAATAGCCAGGACATGGAAGCAACCTAAGTGTCCATCAACAGATGAATGGCTGAAGATGATGTGGCACATATATACAATGGAATATTACTCAGCCATAAAAAGAAATGAAACTGAGTTATTTGTAGTTAGGTGGATGGACCTAGAGTCTGTCATTCAGAGTGAAGTAAGTCAGAAAGAGAAAAACAAATACCATACGCTAACACATATATATGGAATCTAAAAAAAAAAAAATGGTTCTGAAGAACCTAGGGGCAGGACAGGAATAAAGATGAAGACGTGGAAAATGGACTTGAGGACATGGGAAGGGGGAAGGGTAAGCCAGGGCTACATGAGAGAGTGGCATTGACATATATATACTATCAAATGTAAAATAGATAGCTAGTGGGAAGCAGCCATATACCACAGGGAGATCAGCTCGGTACTTTGTGACGACCTAGAAGGGTGGGATAGAGAGGGTGGGAGGGAGACACAAGAGGGAGGGGATAAGGGGATATATGTATACGTATAGCTGATTCACTTTGTTATACAGCAGAAACTAACACAACATTGTAAAGCAATTATACTACAATAAATTTGTTAGAAAAAGAAAAACAAAACATGAACTATTAAAAAAAGTGCATCAGGAGTGGCAGGGTCTACCCTCTGTAGATTAAACACATTTAGAAAAAGCTTTCATCTTAGCTTTTGCTGAGTCAATTATCTGTATCTAACCTATTTAATGGAACACTCATTAGACTCCAGGATATACTGGTCTCTTTGATTATGCTACTTTCCAAGAGGGATAATTGCAAGAAGATTTGACATAAAGCTTTTATGTGTAAGCAGAACATCTTGGTGTGGAAAGAAAAGAAAAAACGATAGTATATTTATGGAACAGTTACTATATACCTAGCACTTTGCCCACTTTATATACAATTTGTAATCCTTACAACTTTTTAGGAGGTTAATACTCTTATTATCCCCTTTATTCAGATAAGGTAACTGAAACCTACAAAAGTTAAGTAACTTGCACTAGATCATAAAGCTAGTAAATGCTAGAGTTAGGATTCAAACTAGGCTCTATGTGGCTCCAAATGCCATGTTTTTCCCATTATGTAATTCTATATAAATGTAAGAACTACTTTTTGCATAATATTGTTTTATTTTCCAAACTATTTTTATATAATTTTATATACAAATGTTATCTGAACCATCCCCAAACATTCCCAACAATTTCTTCCTAAAAATAGACATGGAAGTCAATATCCTCAATTGACAGATTAGGAACCTAAGAGATAGAGAAGTCAAGTGACCTACTAAAGATCTCACAGAGATATAGTTGATAGGGTCAGGACTCAGAATAAATGTTCTGTGTTATTTGCATTTAAACCATTCTGCCTAATAGAGGAAGATAATCAATAAAATAAAACAAGGCAAATTATATTAAATGGCAAAAAGAAAAAAAAAACCTGTTGCAATAGAAGAACTATGCATAACATCATCAACAGAAATCAAACGGAGCAATAACTTTTGAAGTTCGGGCTTTGGATGAAAAACAAAGAAAAATAATATATTAATCACATCTTTTAAAAGTATAAGGCATTGAAAAACACGAAACTGCACTCACTTTTATGTTGTGAAAAAGATAAAGAAAGATGTGGGTTGGAAACAGGGGAGGGGAGGAAAAGATTAAAAATATAAGATAAGAAGAGAGAAAAAAGGAAGCAATATTGGCTCAAGGACGAAAACCTGGGACAGGTGGTTTGAAGTTACTGGGTGGAGGGTGACTTTTGTTCAAGAAAGAATATTTCAGTAATGAAAAGTTTCTAACAGTATACTCCTAATTGCCTCATTCAGTGGCCTTTTTTGAGTTTTCGTCAAGCAGAAGTCCGTTTCAAATTTGCTCAATATCCTTGTAATTAATCTTGTTCTCCCTACTTTTCTGTGATATGGGACTTTTCTGGCTCTTCTTCTTCAGTGTATAAGGACACTTGCCTTAGTTTTATCAGTACCTTATGCTACGACCTTGGACTAATCATTTCTCTCTGAAATGAATTCTTCAAAATTAGAATGTCAAAGTGCATGTTTAAGGTCCTTTCCAGTTCTAGAGAACCATGATTCTATAATCACTTCCTTTAATGATAATTTTCCCAACCTTAAATCAGCATTTATTACTGGGATTTCTTAGCTCACACTGAAAGCTTTCATTTGGTAACAAGGTATGACTTTCCAAACTCTGTCTGTCACCTTTTCTCCCAAATACCAGACCTCTTTATGCAAACCTCTCCACCTGATGTCCCATAGACACCTCAAATAAACTCATCTTGTCTGTAAACTCACTCTTCTTCCCACATCCCCTTGTTTCTTTAGTAATACCATAATCTTCTCCAGATCAAGCCTCTTAAGGTCTATAACTCAGCACTATCTTCCATTCTCCTTTCACATAAAGTCAAATAATAATTGTTTCAGGTTTAACTATGAAAGTTTCTTGTATTCATACGATTACTGTTTTGTCAGTGATCTGTTTTAGGTACTCATGTTTAAGTATTAGTGTTCAAAACTATTAAAACAGTTTTCTACTCTCCACACCCCACCCCAGATCTCTAGCTCTTTCTTTCAAGCCATGCCTTGTTGCAGCTAGAACTAACTTCCTTTGATGCAAGCTTAATGATATTTGATGAATTACAACTCAAAAAGCACTTAAAATTGTTCCTGTAGCACAATTAAGTGCTATATAAATGTTGGCTATTATTATGATTCCCGTTCACAAATAACTTTGAAAACTTCCTTTGATATACAGCGAAAAAGTCTATGTTTCTTAGATTAGCATTTAATAATCATTACAGTTTGATATCAGCTTATCTGTCTAGTTGTATTACGTATAATATCTCACTGGACAGGAAAATATTTAATTGCCTTATTTTCACACATATCCATTTTAAGGGGAAATTATCCAGTCTGTGGCCACTATTTTATTCATGTCAAGTGACCCTATTCTCCTCATCCATCTCCCACCATGCCATAGTTATTTGTGTGATGGTTAGGTATCTGTCATATTTCAGAGCATCCAGTAGGGCTATCAATTATATCTTATGGCCTATCACAAAAAAATAAATCGGTCCAAAATATAATTTTAGTTTTCTTAAGAATTTGAACTAATAAAATGGTGGAGAATTTCCCAGCTGGCAGTAAGAAGGGGAAAAATTGATAATGAAGGGAGAAATAAACATGAGTATCCATGATGAGCCATATGAAAGATGAAGTTAGATGTGAGCAAAAACTAAGCAGAAGAAAAATTAGTTGATTGGGATGGAAATCAAAGAAAAGACCATTTATACTGAGAGGAGATATGTCATAAGAAACCAGGACCAACTAGTTCCTTAGAGAATTTCAAACAGTACAGGAATAACTTGTTTTATTTTGCTTCATTTTATTGTACTTCAAAGATATTGTGCTTTTTACAAATTAAAGGTTTGTGGCAACCCTGAAAGCATATCAATGTCATTATTCCAACAGCATTTACTCACTTCATGTCTCTGTGTCACCTTTTGGTAATTCTTACAATATTTCAAACATTTTTATTATTATTATATTTGTTATGGTGATCTGTTATCAGCGATCTTTGATGTTACTCTTGTAATTGTTTTGGGGGCCACAAATCACATCCATATAAGATGGTGAACTTAATCAATAAATATCTTGTGTGTTCTGACTGCTCTACTGACAAGCCATTCACCAGTTTCTCTCCCTTTCCTCAAGCCTCCCTATTTCCTGAGACAAAACAATATTGAAATTAGACCAGTTAATAACCCTACAATGGCCTCTAAGTGTTCAAGTAAAAGTAGTGCCATGTTTCTCACTATAAATCAAAAGCTAGAAATGATTAAGTTTAGTGAGGAAAGTATTCAAAAGCTAAGATAGGCTGAAAGCTAGTCCTCTTGCACCAAATAGTTAGCCAAGTTGTAAATGCAAAGGAAAAGTTTTTGAAGAATATTAAAAGTGCTACTTTAATGAACACATGAATGATAAGAAAGCGAAACAGCCTTATTGCTGATATAAAGTTTTAGTGCTCTGGAGAGAAGATCAAACCAGCCACAACATTCTCTTAAGCCAAATCCAGAGCAAGACCCCAACTCTCTTCAATTCTATGAAGGCTGAGAGAAGAGAGAATGCTGCAGAGAAACAATTTGAAGCTAGCAGAGGTTGGCTCATGAGGTTTAAGGAAAGAAGCCATCTCCATAACATAAAAGTGCAAGGTGAAGCAGAAAGTGATGATGTAGAAGCTGCAGCAAGTTATCCAGAAGATCAAGCTAAGATAATTAACTAAGTGGCTACACTAAACAACAGATTTTAAATGTAGACAAACATCCTCCTATTGGCAGAAGATGTTGTTTAGGACTTTCATAGCTAGAGAGAAGTCAATGCCTGTCTTCAAAGCTTCAAAGGACAGACTGACTCTCTTGGTACAGGCTAATGCAGCTGGTGATTTAATGTTAAAGCTAATATTCATTTTATTTTCGGAAAATCCTAGGGCCTTTAAGAATTATACTAAATCTACTCTGCCATGCTCTATAAATGGAACAACAAAGCTTGGATGACAGCACATCTGTTTACAACTTAGTTTATTGAATATTTTAATCCCACTGTTGAGATCTACTCCTCAGAAAAAAAAAAAATTCTTTCCAAATATTATGTATTGCTCATTGACAAAGCACCTGGTCACCAAAGAGGTCTGATGGAGATATAAAATGAGATTAATGTTGTTTTCATGTCTGCTAACACAACATCCATTCTGCAGCTCATGGATCAAGGAGTAATTTCAAATTTCAAGTATTGTTATTTAAGAAATACCTTTTATAAGGCTATAGCTGCCATAGATAGTGATTCCTTTGGTCGATCTAGGCAAAGCAAATACAAAGGTTTCTGGAAAAGAATCACCATTCTAGATACCATTAAGAACACTTCTGATTCATGGGAAGAGGTTATGTCAGTGGAGGAAGTAACTACAGATGTGGTAGAAATAGCAAGAGAACTAGAATTAGAAGTGTAGCATGAAGATGTGACTGAATTGCTGTAATCTCAAACTAACAGATGAAGAATTGCTTCTTATAGATGAGCAAAGTGGTTTCTGGAAATGGAAACTACTCCTGGAAAAGATTCTGTGAAGACTGTTGAAATGGCAACAAAGGATTTAGGATATTACAGAAACTTGGTTGATAAAGCAGCGGCAGGGTTTGAGCGGATTGACTCCAATTTTGAAAGAAGTTCTACTGTGAGTAAAATGCTATCAAATACCATTTCATGCTCAGAGAAATCATTCACGAAAGGAAGAGTTGATCAATATGGCAAACTTTATTGTTGTCTTGGTTTAAGAAATGGCCACAGTCACCTCAACCTTTAGCAACCACCACCCTGATCAGTCAGCAGCTGTCAACATTGAGGCAAGAACCTCCACCAGAAAAAAGATTACAACTGGCTGAAGGCTCAGATAATTTTCATCATAGAGCATTTTTAATTAAGTATGTACATTTTTTAGACATAATGCTATTGCCCACTTAATAGACTACAATATAGTGTAAACATAACTTTTATATGTTTGGAAACTCAAAAAATTCATGTGACTCACTTTATTATGATATTCACTTCATTGCTGGTTCTGGACTGAACTTGCAAAATCTCTGATGTATGCCTGTAGCTAGATCCTAGAGCTGCTTCTGTTCTGATGACTTCTCCACTTTAATCCACATGCAGTCATACTCCCTTAATTCTTGACTTAATTTAAATATCTCCATTCCTTATAACAAACACCCCATTTCAATCCCACCTCCCTCAAAATCTAACCCAGATTTTTTGGTCAGATTGAATCTTTCCTTCTAAAACAGCTCCCCAATCACATTGTTTAGTTCTGAAATATCATTAATCCTACTCACCTTTGTATGAAACTGACATGTGTGTCAGTCTCCCTGATTAGATTTAGATAGGCTTTTACTCACATCGTGCTCTTTGTTCACTTAAAAAAAAATAGTGAGTTATTTCTCCAGGAAAAAAATAGTTTTACTCCGGATCGACAAAGAATGGCGATTAGGGGTCTGCAACCATGGTGAGCAATGTGCAAGTCCCCACACAGCCAAGAAAGGAGAACACTTTTAAAGAGCGGAAAAGAGGGTTGGAAAGGCTATATTGAACAAAGAGTTCATTGGGAGAATTGAGAGTTCAAAGTATAGTGGCTTTTCATTTGCTGAGTTGTGACATTCTCTCATTATCTGAGCTCTTGCCTGGCAAGAAGAGGAAGACTTTCTTTTTTCCTGTTGGGCTCAGCTATTATTGTAGAGCTTGAGAGATCCCTTTTCTGTCCTCCTGACTCTATTTTAATTGAGGTTTCTGTTTATTAATTTTTATATACTCCAAGAGTGGATGCTTAGTAAGTGTTTAATTGACTGAAGGGCTGCAATGAACTGAATAAACTAGAATTCACTGAGGTGTTCAAGCAGAGGCCAGAACAATCTGTCAGAGAATCTGTAGCAGATATCCTTACATTGGAAGAGTAGACTCAGAGGCTTATGAGACTTTTTCTACTTAAAATATATTTATTAAATTTATGTTTTCACAGTGATAATCAGAGATGAAATCCATCAAGCCATATATTCCTTGTTGGAATAATGTCCAGAACTTGTAATGATAGGGAAATAGCCA
The DNA here is from genome assembly GCF_949987535.1 of Balaenoptera acutorostrata. NCBI lineage: Eukaryota > Metazoa > Chordata > Mammalia > Artiodactyla > Balaenopteridae > Balaenoptera > Balaenoptera acutorostrata. Next base: position 71,681,647 of record NC_080085.1, read on the forward strand.
TGGACCATTTACATATGAAGAGGAAGAAATTGTTTAGGGGACAGCTGTTAAAATCAAAAATTTTCCAAATATTTAGGCAACATTCACATTGTATAATTGAAATCTTGCATGCGTGGAGAAAAGTAAATGAATATTGTATTGACTATTATCAAACAAAAGGCTTTCTTTAAGCAATACTCTTTTTTAATTAAAAACTGAAAATAAGCCTAATATTTTTTGAATAAAAAGTAAAGTCAAATTCTTTTCTAAGTGGTCAAGGAAAGAGCTCATAACTTGTTGATTGTTTTCATTGTATTTAAAATATTTAA